>NC_137818.1:2521069-2771069 GCF_963921795.1 Nannobrachium achirus | reverse complement strand
GGGTGTGTGCGTCTCTGGAGAACAACACACCCTGGTTGGTGATGGCAGGTTCAGGAGCCATGGCTGAACTCTTGAGTGTCATCTCAACTGGTGGTGATGTTGATAGAGCGTTCATGAAACACTTCCCTGACCCCTCTATAGCCCAGTACGAGCAGGTAAGAGCAGTGATTGGTAATAAGTGGTTTAATAATGTCTGTGACAAAAGAAACATTTCTGTATAAAGTTGACGGTGTATGCAAAGTGAAAAGACTTACACAGTATAGAGAAGTGGTTTAGATTAGACATCAATCAAATTATGGATAACATTTGAAGGGGATGAACTTTCAGATTTAATGTATTATTTATGGTAAAGAGCAGCTTTATCTGTCAGACATGTACTGTACTATGTGTTCAGTGTAGGGTCCTCACCATGTCCCAGAAAAGCAGATTACAGTGAGTAAGATCAGAGCAGATACTGTGTGCTGAAGCACTGGAGAGATTAAATCAATTGATGTAATAGTTTGAATCCAACTGACAGCATGTGTTGCATCATTGCATGTCATCCTCTCTCTCTCTCTCTCTCTCTGTCTGTCTGTCTGTCTGTCTGTCTGTCTGTCTGTCTGTCTGTCTCTCTCTCTCTCTCTCTCTCTCTCTCTCTCTCTCTCTCTCTCTCTCTCTCTCTCTCTCTCTGATAGGTGTATATAATTAAACCTTTATATCACAAACATTATTTAAAAAGGAAAAGACGTGAAGCCAGATCTCAGGAGGATAAAATGTGTTCCTTCCATTAGTTTATGTATAAGAGTTCTGAGGCATCTCACAATACAACAATACTAACCCTAACCCTATACTGTATAGGCTCCTGGATTTAAGACCTCCCTACAAGGAAAGGATAGGTGGGATTGGTTCAGGGACGTCCTTCCAACAGATTTGGTACATCAAAGGAGAAACCCCCAGGACGTCTGTCACCTCAGAGCCAACTGACATGAGGGCCACACAGAGCCACTTTCAGAACTTTACAACCCATTGGAGTTTTATAATTATTATACACCCACGTCATAAATACCTTAACTCAGTGGCTACTCAATGTTAGGTTTAAGAACATGTAATGGCTTACATATAAATCATCAACTTGATCAACATGCAAATGAATAAAAGAGAAAGCAAACTCAAATTTTGCTTCTGGGGGGGTCCCTGGAACTAAATGTTTTGAGATGGGGGTTCGTTGCCAAATCATTTTGGGGGTCCTTCACATGAAAAGGTTTGAGCACCACTGACATAGAAACAGAGGGTTTCCAAAAAACATTAGAAGGATTTGAAATATTCAAAGACTTGCACAAATTTTCAAGATTTTTCAAAAATAGCAGATCTACAAGCTCGCAGTGCGGCACTTGGTGGCGCGCTGTGAGCTTGTATATCTGCTATTTTTCAATAGTTAAAGCACAAAATAATGCGTAATTATGCGTTCCCAGTCTAAATTGGTTAAACCCCCTCCCCCTATGAAGAACATTCATGGGGGGCCCTCAGTGAATCCTTGTACCCAGGGCCCAGAATTTGGTGCGACACCCCTGAATGAGTTTACAACTTTGACATGGAAACACTGCTTTAAGATCTCGCCGTGCTTTCCTTGTTCAGTTGAAGAATGCAGCAAAGCTGTTGCAAAGCGCTGGGTGCTGTGAGTGTAAAGTCACTGCCAGGATGAACGGTGGTGTTGTTATCTTCGTTGACGAGGTGGAGAAGGCAAACGCTATAGTTGAACGGTGGTGTTGTTATTATCGTTGACGAGGTGGAGAAGGCAAACGCTATAGTTGAACGGTGGTGTTGTTATTATCGTTGACGAGGTGGAGAAGGCAAACGCTATAGTTGAACGGTGGTGTTGTTATCTTCGTTGACGAGGTGGAGAAGGCAAACGCTATAGTTGAACGGTGGTGTTGTTATCTTCGTTGACGAGGTGGAGAAGGCAAACGCTAAGTTGCAAACGGTGTGTTTATAAATGACATATTTGTGTCTGTGTCGCCTCTCGCCACCCTGGCAACAACATAAGTGATGAATTCATTGTGAAAGAGTTGTCAAGGTTTGGGAAGGTTGTTGTGTCTGCAGTCAAAAGGTTGGCATCGGGCTGTAAATCACCTGAACTAAGACATGTTGTGTCACACAGGTGACTGCTGTATATGATATTAAATGACAGGACCCGAGAGTTGAAAACACATTTTTAGTTAACTGTGGATGGCTTTGAATACACACTGTTTGCCACCACGGAGAACATGAAATGTTTTGGCTGTGGGGAAGAGGGGCATCTGATCAGGTCATGTCCAGAAGGGCAGGGACCAGTGGTGTTGGTAAAGGGGGGAGGGGGACGTCCTGCTACTGCAGGGAGACAGGACAGGTGAATGAAGAGGGGGGGGCGGGGGGGGGGGGGGGGTTGTTGGACAGGAGGATAAAACTGAAGGGGAGAATGGTGGAGGGGAGGAGGATGGTGAACTTGAAGGGTTTGAATAAACAACAGGACAGCGACCTCAGTGCCTGCCAAGTGGAAGGGGGAGGGGCTGGAGTAGGACAGCTTGTAACAGAGGTAAACATGAGAGCAGAAGAGGATAGTTTAACCCATTCAGGCCGGGAACACATTTTAATGTATGGGAGGGGCTTACAGTACATGTACAGTATGTAAGCAACATAAATTTGTTTTTGTAGGCTAATTTCTGATGGGTAAATGTGACCAGATATAAAAGGAAGGCAAAAAAAAGATGCAGGTGGTTCACAACCAAAAAAGGTGGCAGAGGAAAGAGGTGACAGTCAGAGAGGTGATTTAATTCCAGACGGTGGTGAAGCTGGGGGGTGGGAGAGTGAGGAGTCTGAGGATTAACTGGCTACTTATGGATTAGAAGCAATGAAAACGTTTTTGCAGAAGACCAAAAATGCGAAGGGGGTAAAAATGGCGAATCTTTTCCATAGGAAAAACTTTGTTGTTGTTTGTTGAATCTGCAAAAGTAAATATGAAAAAAAGGAGGAGAAGGGGCTTTCACAAAGCAAAGGGTCCGTTGGACTGGACAATGGGATACAGTGATGAATGCCTGTAGACTACTGCTACATGAAATAACCTCTGTCTGTCTGTCTGTCTGTCTGTCTGTCTGTCTGTCTGTCTGTCTGTCTGTCTGTCTGTCTGTCTGTCTGTCTCTCTCTCTCTCTCTCTCTCTCTCTCTCTCTCTCTCTCTCTCTCTCTCTCTCTGACCTTGACCCTCAGTTTTGGACCATCTACTATCGCAGGGACCTGATAACATTCTACCATGAAGAGAAGGAGAGACCAGAAGACTTTGATAAAGCCATTATCAAAGCCCTGATGCCAGGTACAATATGGAACAGTAATTACGGGCCAAGCCCCAAGGGCTAAGCCCTATTGTATTCCTAGACTTCCATCTTCTGCTGTGTTTCGCATAATCGCAGTGTTATTTCAACCTTTTTTTTATTACACTGGGCAATATGGTAGAGAACTATATGACAAATGGTTGACCTACAGCCATGTAACTTTGATACACATCTGCGTCTCCTCATGCCGAACAGCTTTCATGTTTTGACTTTTGACCTCTGACCTTTAGAACTCCCACTATTGTCCATTATATAATCATATTTTATTTCATATTTCTGGTAGAATTGTGCATTCAGTAATGGTAGAGGGTCATGCAAAACGTCCAAGAAATGAAAAATTCACAAACATTGGCCACAGGGTGGCGCTATAGGCATAGCACTCAATTGAAAAATCCAAACTTTGAACAGGCAAAGCTCATAATAAAACTTCAATACATGTCAACCGATGACCTCTGACCTTTAGATCTCCCACCATTTTGAATTTTATGATACACAGTTAAAATCTCCTCCTGGGGATTTTCACGCAGAGACTTTTTGCTCATGAACTGAGAAGTAGTCCTGGTCTGAGGCTGAGTTTGGACCTACGCTGTAACAGCAACCATGAGCCATAACAACATATAACAGATATCTAACAGCACAGCACCATAACAGCACTGCTAAAGTTCTATAGTTGTTTTCCAAATGAGATCCTATATTTATTAGTGCCCTTCGGCAGTGTGATGCCCGACACACAGTGTGTCTTCTGAGTCATGGTAGCGGCGGCACTGGTTTGGACACTGTTCAGTGTTAATTCAATGCATCTCAGGATCAGTTGACAGAAGGGACTTATGTAGTATGTTTAACACAGAATAATATGGAATGCAGTGATTATACTCTATCTATATAGGAAACCCTATATCTATATAGGAAAATGTCATTTTTGAAACTAGAAAAAATTCAATTTGCAGTCCGGGGGTTTGCAGGAAACTTTTATACACATTGGCAACCTCTTATCTCCTACTTCGACAGCCTTCAAAATATCTCCTTGGACTAACGATTGATATATTTTTTACTGTCATCCCACTTGAACCAAAGGTGTGAACTACAAATTATTATTTTATTTTGGATCTCAACACATAAAGCGCCACTCGAGGTTGAGTTAACATGCTGGTTTCTTTACTTCCTTTACTCTCTCTAATTTCTCTTAACTCTTTTCTTTTCTCTTGTTTCTTATCTTTCCTCTTCCTCTTTCTCTTTCTCTTTCTCTCTTTAGCTTCGGGGGGTAGGGGTATAGAGTAGCTGGGGAAAAGGGGAAATAAAAAAAAGAAAAACCACAAAGAAGGCACCAACCTTACTTGAAGAACAATTCAAGATTTTTAAGAAATGAACATACTTACTCGCTCAGTGTGATTTATTGCACAAATGTCGAAGATACTATGTAATGTATGCATGGTATGTGAATTGATGGCTTTGTGAGAAATTTGTGGAATAAAATTTATATATAAAAAAAAGAAAATGTCCACTCAATGATAGACAAAGCATTGCCTCTTCCAGACAAAGAGACTGCTGATCACTGCAGAGACTGTGCAGTACTTGGCCAGTCTTTAGAGAGACTGCTGATCACTGCAGAGACTGTGCAGTACTTGGCCAGTCTTTAGAGAGACTGCTGATCACTGCAGAGACTGTGCAGTACTTGGCCAGTCTTTAGAGAGACTGCTGATCACTGCAGAGACTGAGCAGTTCTTGGCCAGTCTTTAGAGAGACTGCTGATCACTGCAGAGACTGCAGATCGTTGCAGAGACTGAGCAGTACTTGCAGTCTTTTTGCAGCAGTTTTCTGCAGTCCTCCGAGTTGCAGTCCACGGAGCACAGGTCTGTAGACATGCCCCACTTTGCCCCAGACTTCCAAACACCAGCACAATGAGTTGGCAGTTCTAACCAAGTGACCTGATGCGCTCTACCAAGGGCTGATATTTCATAAGTTTGGATATGTGTCCACACACACACACACACACACACACACACACACACACACACACACACACACACACACACACACACACACACACACACACACACACACACACAAAGCAGCCTATATAATGTTGCACATATATATGATATATAATGTATAAAATACCCAGCATAGCCTTCATTACCCGCCGCCTGTGCACATGGCCACGTGCACATGGCCACGTGCACATGGCCACGTGCACACATCCGTCTGGGTGACAGCAGACTGCTGGGAGAGCGCTGGTGCTTTGGCATGGAATCAACTTTGAACCTGATTGGTTGTTTAAAGCTCAATTCGGACGGGATTAACATTACCTGAGGACCCCAGGTTAAGTGGAAAGATCACTGAGGTCCTCTGTTTTTTAAATCCCGTGCGAATCGTCCATGTCTGTAATAATCACGGATGACATGGGGTAAAGATTACAGGCCGTTTTACCTACCATAATAATCACTTTACAGACGTCCTCTGGTAAAACTAATCCAGCGCGAATCGACATCTCCGTAATCGCGGTAAAATCACCTTGTTTGCATAATTCTTTTAAGCGTCATGGAATACAGCGCGGTGGACAGACGGACGAAGGACACACACACACACACACACACACACACACACACACACACACACACACACACACACACACACACACACACACACACACACACACACACACACACACACACTCTGAAAGTAGCCTATATAGGCCTACTGTAATCAAAGCGAAATTGGGAATTATTTTGTAAAAAGGCTATGAACATAGACCTACTAGGCAGGGGGGATGCGCTCGCGAGTGATGAGTGATCGCCGATTAGGCTTATAATAACCTCTTTAATATGTCTGTCCCATCTTCTGTCTGTCTGTCTGTCTGTCTGTCTGTCTGTCTCTCCCCTCCTCGATCGCTTTCTTTCTCTCCTCTCTCTCTCTCTGTGTACGCGGTGGCACATGCTTAAAAGAACAGATCTGCAAGGTAACATCCTGTACTATCCGACAGTGTTGATAACTTGTAAATCTGCTATTTTTGCGCATGTAACAACCTTGTACTTTAAAAACTCCATGCTCTGCAGCTTTCTATTGGACACAGACAGGTTCATATGTGCATACAGCTAGGGAGGAGAGTATATTTTACGTTTATGTGGGGCATATTACTGTCATGTCTTAATATTATGTTGCTTTTAACAAGTAAACTAAGTATTACCATGCTGATTGGCGGAGCCTGTTGCGCACTGTGGTCAGTGGTCACGGTGACCCATGCAGGCTGTCTGCCTCTACAGCAATTATTATAGGCCTAAAAGCTGCAAAAGTTTGCATGAGTACTTTGATGGCAAAGTGTTGTGATAGAGAAATAGCATGCAATAAAGACTTGTGAATGTGATTGACTCCTTACCTCCGAGTAGGCTATACTACTGCCCCTGCCTCTGTCATTTAAATAATTAATCCAGAGAATGCAATAATTCCATAAATTATGATTATGGTTTAATGTAAAAGGAGTCTCCACACCAAACAGCCGACAAAAAACTCTTTCCAACTCCTGTCAGACTAGCAGTCGGTGGCATTTAGTTGCAAACTTGGCATTTAAAAGTCGGGCGTTGGAAGATTGCATTCAGATGAGACGCACATAAACCTTCAGCGCTAAACTGGGGTGTTGCCAGGTTTCCTCATTATAAGTGACTTTGGTCTAATTTTCCTGTAAAGTCTCTAGTTGCGTGTTGCTTTTGTTTGGGCTTTTTTCTGAAGTGTAGTTGCTTATTTGGCCTTGCTTTCAACATTCTTTAAGAAAATAGCTAATGTAATAGAGCTCAAGTGGTGAAACTGTTGGGCTTGTTTTCATAGACCTGGTCGCTTGTTTCACTCACAGAGTTTGGCAGATTTGCCACAGCCTCTCTTCGTGAAAACAGCACAGCAGCGCTATATAACTATTTTCCTCTGGACTCAGAGTTGAGAATATGGTATTTACGGAAGTTAAAATGTGCCACGGGAAAATGTATCTATAATATAAATATAACTCGGAGGAGAGCAGAGCCCATCAGCCCAGAGTCACACCAGCTGCTGCTGGAGTTGATTGGTTAGACGTCTTTTCACTGGCACGATTTAATTGATTATTTGAGAAAGATTACAATAGTATACACATTACAGCTTGTAGATCTGCTGTTATAAAATATATGCAACTCGTCTTCATCCTATGATCTGGGAGAAGGATGTGGTGCCTGTTCTAGCTTCTATAGGAGTCTCCACCGCCTCATTGATCATTTGTTTAATTGGCTCGTTCACTTAATTGGCTCGTTCATTGACTCTCGATCGGAATTCTGAATTATTTATTTCAATCAGACTGAATAAATACTGTAATATTAAAACAATACTGTTAATGTAAATGCTAAAACTGAGTGTAGTCACTAGTCAGTGTACACATGAATGGTCATTTCTGTTTTGAGGACAAACAATGGATTAATGTCCGTGATTTCAAGTAAAACACAGACATGGCTTATCCCGTCCGAATCTGCCATAATAATCACAGGGGACGTGGGGTAAAGATTACTTTACCCCACGTCCCCAGGTAATGTTAATCCCGTCCGAATTGGGCTTAAATTGGACAAAATGTGACCATATTTCCCCAAATATGGAGATGACTGACGTCTGACATCATAGATGTCTGACATCATAGACCACATGAGGCTGAATGTTGATGACATCAGGGATCTCAATATACGGGCATAAAAGTGATTGTATTAGTGTGGTTGCCCTAACAGGGCATCATGCCCATATATGGACATGTTGTTTCAGTCTCATGTGGTCTATGGGGAATGCCCATATATGGATATATTGTGTCAGTCTGGTGCGGTCTATGACGTCAGACATCTATGATGTCAGACGTAATTTTCAAGTGTCTTGGCCATATATGGAGCATGAAGCGTGACAGACAGACAGACGGACATGAGCTGCATGTTTTGTAAGGCTACACGTTGATTTAACGTGTGTGTGTGTGTGTGTGTGTGTGTGTGTGTGTGTGTGTGTGTGTGTGTGTGTTACAGCCAGTAAGCGTCGTGCATCAGGTAAAACCTTCCCTTACGGTAGGGAGCTGTATCTAGCATGGATATGGAAGAGAGTGGACTTTGCCAGAAGTCAGCTCTTCAAACGTGACTTCGAAATCAACCAGAAGGTGAGAAACAACATCACAACACACTGAATGATAAGAGGGGTCTGGATGCAGACCACAGGAAGGGGGAGGGGGGGGGGGGGGGGGTCCTATAAGGCTCATACTATCCAATAGAATCATGACACCCACATACTGTCACTGGCAGATTCTGTAACACATTTAACAAACATTACAAAGAACCTTGTACTCAACACGCACGCACGCACGCACGCACGCACGCACGCACGCACGCACGCACACACACACACACACACACACACACACACACACATAGCCTATCATACACAGTATTTACACTATTAATCCAGCAACATGAATGATGCAAGATGGAAATCCCATTCTGTCTGTTTGTCTGTCTGTCTGTCTGTCTGTCTGTCTGTCTGTCTGTCTGTCTGTCTGTCTGTCTGTCTGTCTGTCTGTGTGTGTCCCTCTTATGCCCATATTTGGAGATCTCCGTATCTGTCCCCTTTATGCCCATTTATTGTGGAGATCCCGGATGTCTGTCTCTCTCTCTCTCTCTCTCTCTCTCTCTCTCTCTCTCTCTCTCTCTCTCTCTGACATTAGGGTCTCATTATTGTCTACATATTATTCATATTATTTCCACCTTTTTCCCCAGTTTGTAGATCTGATGGTTAACATCCTGACTGGTGGCCGCCTGGAGAAACTCTACAGCGGAGTGAAGAAAGACACACTGATCTACAAGCTGCTACTGGGGAACCTGAAGGAGAGACTGGGAACCTCATGGACACCTGATCCCTCTGACCCTCTGAAAGACATCAGCCTGTTGGAGGTGAGTTTAGGGTTAGACAAATATATTATAATCATTGTTCAGTGGTTCTGAGGTGATGAAAGAAAGAAAGAAAGAAAGAAAGAAAGAAACAAAGAAAGAAAGAAAGAAACAAAGGAACAAAGAAAGAAAGAAAGAAAGAAACCTGTGCTTTGTGACAGGATTGTCTCATGTCCTCTTTCTGCCTCTTCTCTGTCTCTCCAGGTGTCAGGTGTCTTGAAGAAGTTCATGGGTGAAGAGAAGCCGTTCTACTTCACTGTTCTGGGTCTAGAAGAATTCACCTCTGTCAAGATGGCTCTGGAGGTATTCTTCTGAACATATAATACTGTTATGTTGTTTCATTCTCTGGAGGTATTCTTCTGAACATATAATACTGTTATGTTGTTTCATTCTCTGGAGGTATTCTTCTGAACATATAATACGGTTGTGTTGTTTCATTCTCTGGAGGTATTCTTCTGAACATATAATACTGTTGTGTTGTTTCATTCTCTGGAGGTATTCTTCTGAACATATAATACTGTTATGTTGTTTCATTCTCTGGAGGTATTCTTCTAAACATATAATACTGTTATGTTGTTTCATTCTCTGGAGGTATTCTTCTGAACATATAATACGGTTGTGTTGTTTCATTCTCTGGAGGTATTCTTCTGAACATATAATACTGTTGTGTTGTTTCATTCTCTGGAGGTATTCTTCTGAACATATAATACTGTTATGTTGTTTCATTCTCTGGAGGTATTCTTCTAAACATATAATACTGTTATGTTGTTTCATCCACTCTTTAAACATGAACCCTAGTGTCCCTGTTCTGGGGTTGAACACTCGGTGAACATAGCAGATCTACCAGCTCACAATGTGTAGTGTTGTGGTGTGTTGTGAGCTGGTAGATCTGCTATTTGATGAAGATATTTAGTGTGCAGGAAAATAATTAGAAAATAATTAATGACCTCTGGGGGACTCTGGTATTAAGGGGTTTAAGGGGTTAATAGCAGTTCAGTAGTTTATTGTAATATTATAATGATCTGTTACACAGTTTGTTTTATTAAATTAAATAACTTGCTTTCTTCAGTTTAACACAAGTCAATGACATGCTACCAATCATTGTAGCTGTATAAGGCCTGATCAGTAATATAACGTTTAACAAATAGCCCTGTAAAAATATTCTTATTCTCATGTTGTGTTTACTGTATTCTGTTGATGTTGGTAGTGTAATGTACGACCCGGACGGGAGGCGAACCCGGGCCGCATATTAACAAGGTGCGTACGTTGCCAGTCTACTAAAGAGCCAGGCTCAATAGCAGACAGCAACGCAGCACCCTAGAAGCCTACCGTAGTATTAGTATTAACACTGGAGTAAAACATACATTATATTTTGAATTAAGATGGGGTAAGATATTCACAAATCACTCTTTACGCACATAAGCCTAGTCTCATTCATTGGGCTTTTAATGCAAATGTCCCATTTCCTCTTCATAGTTCTGTTCTTCTCTCCTCAGCATGTCAAAGAGCTGGGGTTGGATGGAAAGCTGGATGGAAAATACAGGAACAAGACCTGTGAATTCCCCTGGTTTGATCTGTTTATCTGGGCTGTCCTAGAGAACCACAGTGACTGGGCTGTCTACTTCTGGGAGAAGGTAAAACATCTGATGTTCAGAGAAGGCTGAGGAATATATCTTACTACTATAATCCCAGAGGGGTCCCCCAATTTGGCACCCCAAGTGCCGGGATGGCAAGCGCAGGAACACTCAAAATCAATGGGGTTTTCACCTACAATATTCAGATGCATGGGCATGTTATATAGGCTATGTTTATACCTTCAATAGACTTACACGATGAGTCATTTAACCTTTTACAAATGTTTTGGAGGACATGCTTCACTTGGCATCATAATATCACTGTGGGGGGGGGGGGGGACTGTGACATCACACTATCGTCATGCTTCACGTGACATAATATTACCTTATTACCAGTAAGGCAGAGAATGCTTCATGTGATGTCACAATATCTCCAGGGGCGTGGCCACGTTATAGACCTGGTGCATGATTTCATGCACTGTCAACGTTTTCCGTGGGCATTACAGACAACATTGTTTACACAGAACTCCTTTAAATATCCATCCTATTGTTATCATTTTAACCTAGCATTGGCAAAAAATATATATATTTCTGATATCACCATACCTCGTTATTCATTATATGTTTTCCTTTTTTTATACTTGAGGGCTGCATGGGGCTCCCCTTCCTTTATAAACTATGCATTGTACATTCATCAGTGGACCAGCGATTAAATCTGTAGATGTAAAATTGTAAAAAAGAAAATACATTTGCCTATACTGCATATGATGTTCAGCATGTCTGTAACCAGTCCTCTGTCTCTGTCCATCTGTCTCTCTGTCCATCTGTCTCTGTCCATCTGTCTTTCTGTCCATCTCCCAGACAGAGGAGCCAGTGCTGAATGCTCTGAGTGCCTGTAAGATGCTTAAAGAGATGTCAAAGATGGCATATGAGACGGAGACCAAGCGTTCTATAGAAGAGCTGTCACTGAGGTTTGAGAACCTGGCAAATGGTGAGAGCTTAAATAAATCATCAAACTGAAGTTTTTGTGAATCAAATAATAATTTGAGCACTTGGGGGGGACCTTGTTTTTTTTATTTTGTCTGTAGGGGGGGTCATGCAACTTTAATTGGTTGAAATGTGTAATTAAAAATGCTTAGCTTTGTTGTTTATCTAAATAACATCAAGTTAGTATATCAAAGTTTCACCCCTACATAGTTGACTCAACTTGGTAAATTTCACTTCTACACGTCCCTCGGCCCCACCCCCTCCTCTGCTCTGTTCTGTTCACTGCGTTGTGGACATTCCAAAGAGATTCTATAATAAGAGACGGCACTCCCTATACATCCCATTACAACAAGCAGCGCCCATGTTGCTCCAGCATCTTGGAGTGATGACGACTTCAGGTGGTTAAAATAAACATAATAAAGTCATGTTGTACAACCAAAAACTTGTTTTTATTCTGTTCTACTATGATATATTTAATGATTCTATATAGCTGGTCTGTGTTGATGTTACGCCCACAGGGCCTAGGGATGTTTGTGGGGTAACAAAAGCAAGTTGTTGAATGCAAAAAGTAGTTTTATTACAACAAAATTAGTAGAATTACAGGTAATGCAAAATTAGGTTGCTATAGAGAACTGGGTGAGACAGGGCCGGGCAGGCACCTATAACAGAAACAAAAATACAGAACTATCCCTATCCTAAAGATGAACCCCCAAATCTTCCTAACTGACTACTTACCCAAATACTTCCCTATCTGACTACTCTAACCTAAACCTAGCCAAACGTACTGTGGAGACTGAACCCAAACCAAGGCACAAGAGAGCAAAGACAGTGTTGCCAATTCGGGCATTTATTGAACAGTTCTTATTTTACAACAGCATTGTAATGCAACGTAGCATGAATGAACAACATAAATGTGAATAACTGAAATTGTCTTTTAATAAATCAACACAAGGTTTTCCCGGGACGGGGCTGTCGTTTCTCCTCTTCGTGGGGCGGCCAGGGGGGGGTAGGTAAGAGTTACTTTAAAGGGGTTTCCCTCCACAGGAAACAGGCGAGTATAATTCCATTGTATAGTCTCTCTTCCCCACCGGCGCTAGGTGAGTATAGTTCCTCTCTACAGGTGACAGGTAAAGTATTTCTTTCCCATAGGTAATAGGTGAGTATAGTTCTTTTCCACAGGTGACAGGTAATAGGTGAGTATAGTTCTTTTCCACAGGTGACAGGTAATAGGTGAGTAGGTGCCCGCTCTTACACAAATCCGTCTAATTCTCTATCTTCTAAATAAAATGAACACGGGGTATAATGGGCCTGGGGCCAGAGAATTTCCGGATACTAGTAAGGTTTTAAGGGAAGTGAGATATACTCAACAAAATAGGAATAGGGGTGGCTCGCTGGGGGTCCGGAAGGTAAGGCTGTGGTCTCCTTTTCCAGGTCCTTCTCCTCAGCTCGCCGAGTACACACTCTCCAGTGATAGGTACATACTCCACAGTGAGTCAGGTTTGCGCTCCTCATTGATCCAGGTACACACTCCTCAGTGTCAGTCCGCTCCCAGTCCATGCCTAGAAGTAATGAGTAGAAGGAACATTACTATAATGCACTTTACACAGTAACATGCGGTGGAGAGGGAAATATGGTGGCTCTTACCGCCTGTCTGCCCATGATCAGCTTGTCAGAGACTCCCAGTACAGACTGAAGGGGAGAGCGAGCTCAGTACTTATGCACCCCTGTGTTGGGTGGGGCCCACAGGTGCATACGCTTGTGCCTGATGAAGCGTGTGGGCCGGCAGGTAACGCCCGTCAATCACTTGGCCCACACAGTGTGTTGGTCTGCTAGGGCTCGCTCTCCCATCCAGGGTGCGCTTCTTTGACATGCAGGGCCTACCTGGCGGGCGGTGTCCGAACGAACCACCACACATCCCCCCCCTTAAGTTTGCTACTGGTTCGCAAACTTGCCGCTCTTCCTCATAGAGCCTGGACAGGGCATCGGCATGGGGAATATCCTTCCCTGGTTTATGCTCCACCTCAAAGTTGTAATCCTGCAACTCCAGAAACCAACGTGTTATTCTCTTATTCGTGTCCTTACTTTTAGCCATCCATTTCAATGGTGCGTGGTCCGTTATGAGAGTGAAACGCCTTCCCCACAAATAATAGCGTAGGTGGTGTATGGCCCACTTAATAGCAAGAGCCTCTTTCTCTATCGTTGCATAATTAAGTTCATGCTTTAAGAGCTTTCTGCTAATGAAGACTATTGGGTGCTCTTCGTCATCAATGACTTGCGAGAGCACGGCCCCGAGGCCTGTGTTCGAGGCGTCGGTGTGGAGTAGAAAATTCTTACCGAAGTCCGGGGTTTTTAGGACCGGCTCATCGCAGAGCTTCAGTTTGAGGCCTCGGAACACGGCCTCGGTCTCCTCTGTCCAGCGCAGCATATTGGGCCGACTTTGTCGGGTCATCTCGTACAAGGGAGCTGCAAGGGTAGCATAGTTATTTATGAACTTGTTATAGTAGGACTTTTTTCGCTTTGGCGGTCAGACCCGCTCGTCGGAGAGCTCCCAGGACTGCTTCGATGTGATGGAGGTGATTCTCCCTGGTGCTGCTGTGGATCACAATGTCATCTAAATATGCGGCGGCATAGAGATGATGGGGCCTTAATACTCGGTCCATGAGTCTCTGAAATGTTGCGGGGGCACCGTGTACCCCGAACGGTAAGACAGTATATTGGAACAGCCCTTCAGGGGTAGAGAAGGCTGTTTTCTCTTTGGTTTCTTTTGTAAGGGGCACTTGCCAATAGCCTTTTGTCAAATCGAGGGTGCTTACAAATCGAGCGGGGCCCAGCCGCTCGATTAATTCATCTACCCGGGGCATGGGGTAAGCATCAAAATTTGAAATCTCATTTAATTTACGGAAATCATTGCAGAACCGGATTGTGCCGTCCGGCTTGGGGACCAGCACAATGGGACTCGACCAGGCACTGTGTGACTCCTCTATAATTCCCAGTTGTAGCATATTTGTTACCTCCTCTTTTACAGCTCCTCGCCGGGCCTCTGGGATACGGTACGGACGTTGTCTCACTATTTTCCCCGGGGTTGTTTGGATGTCGTGCGCAATAGCGTGGGTACGGCCCGGCAGTTCTGAGAACCGGTCCGCATTCCTGCTCAGAAGCTCACGTATATCTTGCGCCTGAGCTGGGGACAGTTCCTCTCCAATAGGGACTGGAGGCGGGTTCTGAGAGGAGAGAGTGGTTAGTAGGGCCGGGAGAGCGACAGGAGGCACAACGTGCCACTTTTTCAGCAGATTAATATGGTAAATTTGCATAGTTTTCCGCCGCCCTATTTGGCGCACGCGGTAGTTGACCGGGCCCAGTTTCTCCATAATTTCGTATGGCCCTTGCCATTTTGCGAGAAATTTACATTCGCTCGTGGGAATGAGCACCAGCACTTTTTCGCCCACCTCAAAGCTCCGCAGCGTGGCGCCTCGGTTGTACACCCTGCACTGGGCGCGCTGCGCTTGTTCCATGTGTTCACGAACGAGCGGCCAGATCTTCTTGGCTCTCTCCTGTAATTGTTCAACATGGTCAATGACAGAACGATGTGGGGAAGGTTGGCTTTCCCATGTTTCCTTTGCTATATCCAACAGCCCCCGTGGCTGCCGTCCATATAGCAATTCAAACGGGGAGTACCCCGTAGACGCTTGAGGCACCTCCCGTATGGCGAACAACACCAGCGGAATCAAGCGATCCCAATCTTTGCCATCTATATCTATCAACTTTTTTAACATCTGCTTTAAACTTTTATTAAAGCGTTCCACTAATCCGTCCGATTGCGGGTGAAAGATAGAGGTCTTTATTTTATCTATTTTAAGCCATTTATAGAGTTCGGTGATGACGCGAGACATGAAACATGTGCCTTGATCCGATAAAATGGCATCGGCTATTCCGACCCGGCTGAATAGCATGAAGAGCTCGTGCGCCACTGCTCTGGCTGTAGCGGCTCTCAGGGGTATTGCCTCGGGGTACCGAGTTGCATAGTCTAGTATTACCAATATATATTTGTGTCCCCGAGCCGATTTGGGGAGGGGGCCGACTATATCCATACCAATGCGGCTGAATGGGGTGGAAATGATAGGCATAGGTATGAGAGGGTTACGTTGGAAAGGACGGGGTGCGGTGAGCTGGCATACACCGCAGCCTTTGCAGAAGTCCTCTACTGCTCGTTTTATGCCTGGCCAATAAAACCGTGCATTGATGCGATCGGTGGTTTTCTTCACGCCCAGGTGCGCCCCCAGCTGGTGCGTGTGGGCCAAATACAATACTCTGGTGACATATTCTTTTGGCACGAGCAGCTGTTCTATCACGTCCCCAGTGTTGTTCCGCCACCCTCTATACAGTAAATCCCTCCGCACAAAGAAATAGGGGGAAATTAATTCACTCACCCCTTCACATAGTTTCCCATCAATCGCGCTGACGTTCCTCCGAGCATTTTCCAGGTTCGGATCGTTCCACTGTTGTGTGGCGAAGTCCCCTCTGAGCGGAGAGCTCTCATCCTCCTCTTCGGGGAAGTCAGGCCACGCCACCGGCTCTGGCTCTTCTGACGAGGTGCCCCGCGGCGCTTCCTCCGCCTCGGGTGCATCTCCCTGCAGCTCCTCGTCTGGAGAGGGTTCGCTCTCTGGTCCCTCTGAGTCGGCGCGGAAGACCGGGCACGCGGGCAATGAGTTCCTCCAACGGGGGCCCGGCCGGATCTTTCTTCTTCGCCGCGGCCGCGGCGGTCCTCTGCCCCCCGGGTTCCAATGTCTCTCAAACAGCACACAGTCCGTGCCGATGAGCAGTGGGACCGGTAGGTTAGGTACAATTCCAGCTTCCACTTCGACATCTCCTTTGGCGGATTGGACGCGTATCAGCGTCGTTGGGTAGGAGCGCACATCCCCATGCACACAGCTGACCGGCATACGGCTGGAGGTGGGACGCCCGGCATGCTCAGCGTGTACCAGCGTGACGACGCTCCCCGAGTCGAGAAGAGCCTGGGTGTCCACTCCGTCAATTCTCACCGGCAGGTTGGAGTGGCGCCGCCGCTGGCTCCCGGAGTGAAGGCAGGGGCGTCGGCCGTCGGAGGCGGCGGTGGCGGATGGCATGGATACGTCCCGGTCTCGGTCCGGGCAGGACCATGCGATATGATCCGCTTTCCCGCAGACGTAGCACCGGCGTGATGTCTGCGGTTGGCTTCGGGCAGTCCGCTCTGTGGCGGCTCGTCTCGTAGTAGTAGGCGACAGGGGAGTAGCCGGAGGCCGCGAGCGGTCCCGGTTGTAACGTGCCTCCCCCGTCCCTCTGGGAATCTCTGACTTTGTGCTTCTCATCATCTCTGTACTCACTTGGTGATTTTCCAGGAGCGCAACCAGGGCCTCCACGGAATTTGGGCTCACCTGTGAGGCATAGCGGCAGGCATCAGGCGGCAGGGAACGTATACATTTGTCTATGACAATTCTCTCAATCAGTGGCGGGTCACCGGCCGTAGTCAGCCACCCATGAGTTAGGCGGAGGAGAGCGGCTATTTGGGGCCGAGGCGGCAGCGCCGCTTGCATGTTCCACCCATGGAAGCGCTGGGCTCGGGCCGGCATACTATAACCTTGACTAGCCAAGATAGCTGCTTTCAGGCGCCTATATTCACGGGCCTCTGCCAGGGGTAGGTCACGGCACACACGTTGGGCTTCTCCTGAGAGGAAAGGAGCGATGATGCTGCCCCAGTCGGGGACGGCCCATCGTTCCCGGGCAGCGGTGCGCTCGAACACCTCCAGGAAGGCTTCAATATCATCATCGGGGGACAGTTTCGTTAACACTTCTCCAGGCGAACGTGTGGGATTAACGTTTTGGTCAATTTGGATTTTCTCTATTAATTTAGTCACCGCTTGCTGTAATTCGGCCTGGCTCTGTAACAGAGCGTCTAGGGCCGGTGTGGTTGTCATATTGCGTCTAGGTGAGGTTCAGTACCCGTATTCTGCACACCATGTGTGGAGACTGAACCCAAACCAAGGCACAAGAGAGCAAAGACAGTGTTGCCAATTCGGGCATTTATTGAACAGTTCTTATTTTACAACAGCATTGTAATGCAACGTAGCATGAATGAACAACATAAATGTGAATAACTGAAATTGTCTTTTAATAAATCAACACAAGGTTTTCCCGGGACGGGGCTGTCGTTTCTCCTCTTCGTGGGGCGGCCAGGGGGGGGTAGGTAAGAGTTACTTTAAAGGGGTTTCCCTCCACAGGAAACAGGCGAGTATAATTCCATTGTATAGTCTCTCTTCCCCACCGGCGCTAGGTGAGTATAGTTCCTCTCTACAGGTGACAGGTAAAGTATTTCTTTCCCATAGGTAATAGGTGAGTATAGTTCTTTTCCACAGGTGACAGGTAATAGGTGAGTATAGTTCTTTTCCACAGGTGACAGGTAATAGGTGAGTAGGTGCCCGCTCTTACACAAATCCGTCTAATTCTCTATCTTCTAAATAAAATGAACACGGGGTATAATGGGCCTGGGGCCAGAGAATTTCCGGATACTAGTAAGGTTTTAAGGGAAGTGAGATATACTCAACAAAATAGGAATAGGGGTGGCTCGCTGGGGGTCCGGAAGGTAAGGCTGTGGTCTCCTTTTCCAGGTCCTTCTCCTCAGCTCGCCGAGTACACACTCTCCAGTGATAGGTACACACTCCACAGTGAGTCAGGTTTGCGCTCCTCATTGATCCAGGTACACACTCCTCAGTGTCAGTCCGCTCCCAGTCCATGCCTAGAAGTAATGAGTAGAAGGAACATTACTATAATGCACTTTACACAGTAACATGCGGTGGAGAGGGAAATATGGTGGCTCTTACCGCCTGTCTGCCCATGATCAGCTTGTCAGAGACTCCCAGTACAGACTGAAGGGGAGAGCGAGCTCAGTACTTATGCACCCCTGTGTTGGGTGGGGCCCACAGGTGCATACGCTTGTGCCTGATGAAGCGTGTGGGCCGGCAGGTAACGCCCGTCAATCACTTGGCCCACACAGTGTGTTGGTCTGCTAGGGCTCGCTCTCCCATCCAGGGTGCGCTTCTTTGACATGCAGGGCCTACATGGCGGGCGGTGTCCGAACGAACCACCACAGTACACAGTGAGGTAAGCCTGCCCCTACCTGGAAGATAACACAATGACACCTAACAATATCAAAATACTTACTACCAATACGTGACCCTGCTCACCACTGTCAAACGTGGACTTGAATAGCAACCTTCACAAAGGAATTCAAGAACAAAGAACTGTAGCAGGCGGCTAAGTGCTAAGCTGCTCCGTTGGGCACGCTGTCTCTATACTACCCTCGTAGCTGTGAACTTGTGACAAGAGAGACAGCGGCCATGCAGCCTTCCTGATGGAGCTATTTATAGCAAGGGGCGGGGCCGTCGGAACAGACGGACCGAGCGTCGATTGGCTGGAGGAGTTCTGATTGACAGGAGCCCTTCTCAAGCACATAGCGGCAGCAGGGATCTGTAGACAAATACATACAAGCGCGCGCAGACAACACATAGCAGATCCCAACCCAAATGGCACTAAGGCTTTAATTATGACTCTCATCCGTAACACCCCCACCACCAAGAAACAAACCCGCCGGTTTGTTTCAAGATACACCAAAACTTTATATGTCAGACTAGACTACTAACGTACTAAATAATATATACATAATATTTACAATACGAACCTATCCCAACACTACATTTTACTTATCTACCCCCCACACTCTGGACAAGGCGTCAGCGAACACATTATCTGTCCCCTTTTTGTATTTGAACTCCAATTTATAACCATGGACTCAAAGCCCATCTCATGAGTAAACCCCAGAGAGAATTATACATTATTGACAGAAATACCACCACAGAATTGGAGAGACCACATCAACGCTCGGCAAAAAACAAAATCACAGCAAAGTGAATACCGAGCCAGGCATATAGTTAAATTTCCGCGAAAGATAACGCACAGGCTGATCCACTCCAACGGAATCCTCCTGAACTAAGGACTGCGACAAAAATCTACTCAATCAATTTGGAGCAGCAAACACAGGGGCATTGCACACTAGCGAATTAACGCTCTCAAACGTGTGCTGACCATCAAAAGTCCCCACAAAAAGGACTAAGTAGTGAAGGAAATACGATTGTAGAAAAAAAAATCTACAAAAACACGATAGTAAACTTGAACGTGAACTTGGCGAGAGTCCAAAATAAAAAACGCCAGAATCAAACGCTGAAACACTCTAGCATTTGCATGTGGTCTGCCCAAGTTAAAGAATACATCATGAAATCATTCAAAAGGAGTGACAGTTTGCTACCCCCCCACTAATACAATGATAATGAGCCACTGTAGCGCAGTGCGCATACCAAAAGATATAACAGTGCATTATAGGAAATAGTCCCATGTCACATGATGCTGAGATTTCAAATGCACGTACAAATGATGGCACACACCAGTAGGCCTAACCCTTTACCACACTCTTGTGCTGTGTTCTGCTAAGCCATGATCCAACACATTTTCAGTGTCGCTTTTCAACATTGCCCGTTTAACCGGGTTGGCACGATAAGCGCGCCGCTTAATGGGTTTAGACTGGGTGACTTCTATGTCATATAACACTGGTCTGGATGGATACGTCACCAAATAAAACAGGGAATTCATGAACCAACGTGACCATCATTACGCTGCTTTGCAGTCAGATGTGCGAAATGAGAAAGCAACTCTTACCAACTCTGTCCGAAATGGACAAGGCACAAGCGCACGATCTGCTGCAGAGCAGTGCGTAATACCAAACCAAACCCAGTAGCCTAGTAGCAGGCATAGCAGTCACCGTCAGCGCCGACACACCAGAACACACAGGCTTAGCAGGAACAGCAAGGAGGGATCCCTGGAACGACAGTGTTTAAACATGTTAACATGGCACCCACGTAACTTGCGCCTCCTCACAGGAGTGCTTAAAATATAATCAGTTTCACTGACCAGAATCACAAATGGCCTCTCAAACCGGGCCGACAGATCTAAATCGGGGATAGGCAACAACGCCTTCTCCCCTTGTTAAAATGAACACATGACCGTCGCACGGCCAGTAGGCCTACACACACATTTTCTCTGTATTCTCTGAGTCTCCGCCTCAATTTCCAGCCTTCGCATCTGAAGCTCGTGTTCGAGCTGTGCCTTACGCAGTTCCACTTTTTCATAGGAATCGACTTTTATTTGTGCAATCCTGATACTCACTTCTTCCTTGTCAGGATCAGGCTCGGTCAGTGGGGAATCGCCACCCTCGTCCTCATTCACAGCCCGTGGCTGCGGTGATGTCCCCATACCACCCCCAGCGCTGCCTGCTGGAGCACCGGCCTCAGCGCCACGATGAACGCTGCCTTGCACAGTCGATTCACCATGTTTAAGGCTTGCCTCAACAAGAGGCACCCACTTCAGAATTTTTCTCTCCACCAATCCAGCCAATACCACCGCTCTCAAATCATCCTTGCTACCAGACTTAGGCACCGGAATCTTAAAGTGAACTGCTAACGTGTGCAACTCTTGCACACGACAACTATCAACTTGTTCAATAGATGGGTCTTTAAGGAACTGCTCAAGATCGAACGGCGCCATCCCTCCGTTATTAGCCGCTAGCTACTAGGCCTACTACATTTACACAACCGCACTTCAATTAATCGATATAACAAAACTTACTTAAATTAATAGTTTTTGGTTCAATAAAAAACGGACGAGCCCCCAACTGTTACGCCCACAGGGCCTAGGGATGTTTGTGGGGTAACAAAAGCAAGTTGTTGAATGCAAAAAGTAGTTTTATTACAACAAAATTAGTAGAATTACAGGTAATGCAAAATTAGGTTGCTATAGAGAACTGGGTGAGACAGGGCCGGGCAGGCACCTATAACAGAAACAAAAATACAGAACTATCCCTATCCTAAAGATGAACCCCCAAATCTTCCTAACTGACTACTTACCCAAATACTTCCCTATCTGACTACTCTAACCTAAACCTAGCCAAACGTACACAGTGAGGTAAGCCTGCCCCTACCTGGAAGATAACACAGTGACACCTAACAATATCAAAATACTTACTACCAATACGTGACCCTGCTCACCACTGTCAAACGTGGACTTGAATAGCAACCTTCACAAAGGAATTCAAGAACAAAGAACTGTAGCAGGCGGCTAAGTGCTAAGCTGCTCCGTTGGGCACGCTGTCTCTATACTACCCTCGTAGCTGTGAACTTGTGACAAGAGAGACAGCGGCCATGCAGCCTTCCTGATGGAGCTATTTATAGCAAGGGGCGGGGCCGTCGGAACAGACGGACCGAGCGTCGATTGGCTGGAGGAGTTCTGATTGACAGGAGCCCTTCTCAAGCACATAGCGGCAGCAGGGATCTGTAGACAAATACATACAAGCGCGCGCAGACAACACATAGCAGATCCCAACCCAAATGGCACTAAGGCTTTAATTATGACTCTCATCCGTAACAGTTGAACAGCAAAAAAGTATTATAGCCTATATATGCATAGGTCTACTAATGATTTACTATTTTATTTATAATATTTATCAATGGATCAAAACTGAAATTACTTACTAATAGTAACATTTCAGGGTGCATGTGTGCACATGCGTGTATATGCTAATGCATGTTTGCGTGCAGGCACACATGTTAAATATGATGTGTTAATACCAAATAGAAATGATTAAAACGCATCATTATAAAAGGGGGAGAAACTCTGCCCTCTGCTGCTTTTTTGGCAGCACTGAATCTGTTCCTAAGAGATTATGAATGACAAAACAGTAAAACATGATATAGACCTAATGTAGGCCCACATGATAAATTATTGTCCACAAAAGCCAGACTAATGTCAAACAGATCAAATAAATTAACATTAGACCAATTAGAACAATCCGAAATGTATTATTCATACCAAATTATTAATATTTCTTATAACTGAAAAAAATACTATTCTATGCTTCTATTGATCTGTTTAGCAGTCTATGATAATATGTAATATTAATGGTGATTTTCACTTTGTTGGGTGATCAAGACAGCTTTGGAAAACGTTATTCACACCCAATTTAATTGTTTTGATTAATATAAGAGCAGAGCCATCACTCCAAGATGGCGGCAACCCTACAGCTGCGCCATCTAGTGGTGATTCCATATATTTAAGGACTGCCGTCTCTTATTATTATAGAATCTCTTTGGACATTCGCTGTGTGCTGTGCTCACACAGGAGGAGTTTCCTGGTAGCAGCTGGATACATAGATGTATACATATAGTACATATATAGATACATACAGTATTTAGGCTAACAAACACCTTATTTGTTGTCACAACTCGAAAATGTCACCTACCAAGAGAGGAATATATGCATACTTCCTGTTTTTTCCCCAAAAAAAGAAAAGCATGTAGAAAAAATCACACTCGTGTGAACTGAGCGGTGGTGTGTGTGTGTGTGTGTGTGTGTGTGTGTGTGTGTGTGTGTGTGTGTGTGTGTGTGTGTGTGTGTGTGTGTGTGTGTGTGTGTGTGTGTGTGTGTGTGTGTGTGTGCAACAGCGCCCCTCCCTTAACATGTGTGGTCAGAAAAGGTTACTGCAGGAGTGCAGGCTACGGACAGACAGACAGACAAACAGACAGACAGACCCACACACACGGCCACGTATAGGAGCGTTGTGACCACCGCTCAAAAAGGTGTCTCTCTCTCTCTCTCTCTCTCTCACACACACACACACACACACACACACACACACACACACACACACACACACACACACACACACACACACACACAGCTGCAGTGGGGAGTAGTCAAGGAGAGAGAAAAGACTCATGCATCCTTTGTTTACTATGCTTGGTTTCAATATCATAGAAAATGGATCACAGTTGCTCAATCTTTCTTTAGTTTGGAGTGTTTTTGTAACCCCAAGAGGGCACCTAATATGGAACCAAATGGACCCCCGACATCAAATAGTGTGTTATAAAACTTGCCTCTAGGTATTGATAAACCATATAGGCTATAGCAGCAATCATGTTAAACTATCTAGTAAAATAAGGGGTGGCTCTTAATAGCCGCTTTGTGAGTTTCTGTAACCCAGAGAAGGGACAAAATGGACCCTCAAGGCTGTCATGGGTCCAGTGGTGGAAAAAGTAGTCAAAGTATCAATACCATAATGAAGAAATACCCAGATACAAGTAAAAGTCTGGAATTCAAAATTTTCTTGAGTAAAAGTACAGAAGTATTGGCATCAAAATGTACTGAAAGTACCAAAAGTAAAAGTACTCATGCAGAATGTCCTGTTCTTTTCTGATCTTTTGAAAATAGCAGATCTACAAGCTCACAATGCGTCGCGTCTATTTTCAAATGGCCAAAAATGTATAGGCTATAGGGCTGAAGTGGTTGATGTAGGTAATCAAAATATACAAAGTAACTAGTAACTAAAGTTTTCAAATAATTGTAGTGGAGCAAAAGTACAATATTTGTCTCTGAGATGTAGTGGAGTAAAAGTATTACAGTATTGGAAATTGGAAATACTCAAGTAAAGAACAAATACCTCAAAATTAAAAAAGTACAGTACTGAAGTAAATGTACTTAGTTACTTTACATCACTGCATGGGTTTCTCCTGTTGTCTTGAATACAAAAAAACATTGTTTATAGTGTGTGTGTGTGTGTGTGGGGGGGGGGGACATGCATTTTCCTCAAGTCTCTCAGGAGGGGGGGGGGGGGGGTCACCCAAATATATTTGAAGGGTGTGGGGGGGCCAAGGAAAAATATAAAAATGATATCACATGTGAACCAGCACCCCCTAGTGAAAAAAAAATGAATGGTCCCTAATCAGAAGTTAGGTCAGCTCCACTCTGCTCTGGCTGTTTGAGCATTGCATTGTGGGTATGGTAGTGCTATAGGCAGTGGTTTATTCTAGTTTTTTTATTTTGAAGGGTATATCATAATTTTTCCCTGCACATGCAGGACATGCACGTGTGTATATACGCACTCACGTTGTGACGGGCCAAAATAGTCCACGAGCCACCAGTCATCAATCACTCCGCAAATGCCCTGGTGATTGCACCTGGTGCGTGAGTGAAATGAGGGAGTCAGATCCTCTGTATTTACAGTGTTTGTGCCGTTTGTTTAGTCTGTGAAAAAGAGTGATCGTAGCTCGTGTAGTGGACGTTAATCCTACATCAGACCTTGCTCCCCATTTATCGTAACCTAAAACGACGGTGCGATTCTCTGCAATCAGCTGGGCATTCCTGCTGGAACAACATTGTTCGTTCCCGTCCGGATCCCCTCCGCAGCCTGCTTCGTGGACGGTATTTCATTTGTATGTTCAAATGAGCTCATCTAGGTCTACTCTTGTTTTGGGGAGATTAATTTGTTTGTTTATTCATTTGGTAAGTGTAAAAGCTGCCGATCTACCCGGTGAAGAGGATTGCTATACGCTGTGTTTTGTTGCGTCTTGCTTGCTGCGTGCATCTGTTCCAAGGATCAGGTGCTAGGGGCTCGGCTTCAGCCAGTGACAGGCCCATTTGGTGTGGGTTCCTGGTGATGGCATCGATCCCTCACGTGTGGCGGGCACCGCAGAGGCGTTTCCAGTAAGAGTATTTTGGTTGGAAGTGGAGGATAGCTTGAGTAGGCTGATCAGGGAGAAGTCTTTTGATCTGGCCGTACCAGCGCATCCGTCGCTGTGCTGCCACGCCTGCCAGGCGGGACGCGGGGGGAGGGGGGCTTTTGGGTGTGTTCCCACAGTGTGACATTGGAGAAACTATCTTCAAACATGCATAGGAAATGGATCTTCACTGAATAAGCCTGGACAGCCAAAACGTCTGTTTCTCATCCTAAATATGCAATAAAGCAAAAAAGAAAAGTAAATCTTGCCACTGTGTGTGATCAATTTCCTATGCATGTTTTATGATCTATTCTAAGAGGACCAACAGTCAAGCCATTTAATCCCCTCTATTGAGTTCAGCACTCTGGTGTCAAAACTATGGTTTCTGACAGCCTGGGTCTGCTAGAGCAGGGCCGTCCTTTGGGAGAGAAGAAACAGGTGCTTGCCTGGGGCGCCAGGTCTTGAGAGCGCTCTGAAGCCCCTGCTACACATTACAGATATAACTAGAAAAGAAAATTTCCAAGAAATTTTAAGTGTGCCTAAGTCTGTGCAACCTTGTGTAGCGGTTGGTGTTAGCATTAGCGTTAAATTTTTTAACATTAGCATTTTTTGCATAAGCTTTAACATTATGGTTCTTCATATGACACCACCCACAGCCATTTCGACTAATTAGTGGCGTTTTGGCGCATTTTCGGCCGTTATCACGGGTCGCACTTTAACGACAGTTTTTTTTAGAAAAAATTGTTTTGTGAGAAAAAAAAATGTTTTGAGAAAAAAAAAAGTTTTTTGAGAATAAAAGTTTTTTGAGAAAAAAAAAGGTTTTTGAGAAAAAAAAAGGTTTTTGAGAAAAAAAAATATTTTGAGAAAAAAAAAATATTTAGAGAAAAAAAAATTTGAGAAAAAAAAATTTGAGAAAAAAAACATTTTTGAGAAAAAAAACATTTTTGAGAAAAAAAACATTTTTGAGAAAAAAAAAATTTGAGAAAAAAAAATTGAGAAAAAAAATTTTTTGAGAAAAAAAATTTTTTTGAGAAAAAAAAAATTTTGAGAAAAAAAAAATTGAGAAAAAAACATTTTTGAGAAAAAAAACATTTGAGAAAAAAAACATTTGAGAAAAAAAAATTTTTGAGAAAAAAAAAATGTTGAGAAAAAACTTTTTGAGAAAAAAAAAAATTATGACACCAGCCGCGAGTCTGTACGACAAACGGTTCATGAGTTATAGAGACACTTCCTGTTTGGCGAAGGACACTTCCTGTTACAGAGGGGGCGGGGCTTAATCAATTACAGCTCATCCCTATTGGCCGGAAAAAGACCAAAGTTGTGTGTGCATTTTAAAGTTTAAATCACGTTGCTAGGCAAAAGTATGGCAGAGTTATGTGGCGCCAAAGTTTCTGTTTTTTTTTTCGGAGTCCCCCATTCTAAGTCAATGGGGTTTTTGGGCGTCGTTTTTTGCGAATTACATCGCAATCGTATCGCGGATCGGAAAGAAAAGTAATAGCACACCATTCCCGGCCGAGCCGCACATTTTGATGTATATATTGCGGGGGTGGCGTAAATTGTGCGGCAGTTATTACGAGCAGAAATTTGCAAGAACATGACTTACTTACTTACTGACTTAAGTATGGCGGATTACAATAAGTGTTTTGCCATTGCATGGCAGGCACACTTAATAAAAATACATACAACAAATGATCGCGATCATCCGGAACTAAAATCCGGAATTCAAAAGTCTGAAAACGGTTTCTTCTGTCCCATTTGAGCGCGCACCATATTAACACGGGAACCGGATGTCGATGTCCGTCGCTCTAAGGTCCGTATTCTCAATGTGTAAACAAAATGGAAGCTAGTGGAACTACTAATAGAACTACATAATGGAGCGTCCGTTTTTCAAGCACCACAACAAGGTACTGTACAGAAGGGAGACTGGTTAATGCCCCCCCCCCCCCCCCCCCCCACTGTTCTTGAGATGGAGAGGATGGAGAGAACTGTTATAAATCCTATACAACGTACAGTATATAGCATTACATGGTAGAACCAAGCCCCCAGAACCCTGGGGGCGCCCTGAAACCAAAAGGACATGTTGGCCGTTTTGAGGTACTGCAGTTGGGTCTACTCACATGAACGCGCGCCTAGGCTTCTTTGTATTGACGCGCGTTCATACCGGAAGTGCTCGTTCATGAAGCGCGTCCATGAACACAAATTATGACGAAAAATGCGTCACAGTAGACCCACTACGTCACGGTTTTACTCCCCGGAAGGAGGGGTGAAAACGCCTCATGCGCTGGGTGAGCAACTCAATGCAAGTGGACGGGCGGGGATATTTGTGTCCTCTCTATTCTTATTATAACTGTCTCTATGGGTAGAACACACCACTGGCTGTAGGTAATGTAAACCAGAAAAAGGACTTATTTCAACTATAAATATATTGAGTGATATTGTTATGAATGATGGAGTGTGTGTGTGTGTGTGTGTGTGTGTGTGTGTGTGTGTGTGTGTGTGTGTGTGTGTGTGCGTGCACATGCACGTGTGCGCACATGCGCGCACGTGTGTGTGTGTGTGTGTGTGTGCGTGTGTGCGTGCGTGCGTGCGTGCGTGCGTGCGTGCGTGCGTGCGTGCGTGCGTGCGTGTCCTTCCCAACTCTGCCATCTCTTAAGTCTGGTATACACTGCACTATACACACAAACATATACTGTATATACAACATTTTATGTAACAACTTTCATTGTGTGGTATTTTTCACCTCAGATGCGATGGGTCCATGTTACCAGAGCAGTGAGAATAACTCCCTCGAGCTGCTCAACAGAGTCTCTCCAGTCTGGGGAAAAAACTGCTTCCAGATGGCCATGGCTGCTGAATCACGGCTCTTCTTCAACCATGATGGATTAGAGGTTGGTCCATCTCAGACTGTCTGGTTCAGCTGGTCACAGACTGAGTTATGTTACTGGTACATTTACTGAGCGGTCTTGAGCTCAGCTAAGATATGATAATTTTAGTTTTGTCTCTATAGCCAAATTAAGAGTTCCTGTGAAGCTGTGAATGAGTAATGAGTAAGTTAATTTTGACAGTAAATTATGATTTAGTTTTAGTCTTAGACTTTTGAATAACAAACCGTTTAGTTTTAGTCTTATTTTAGTCATCTGAAATTGTTTTGTCTTAGTCGACTAAAATCGTAGTCTTTTAGTCTTAGTCAACAAAATGAACTCTGCATTGAAGTGACTTTCAGGGTAAGCCAATCAGAAACTTTTGATTCAAGATTCCTAGTATTTGTTACATACTTGCTGTATGCGAGATTTGTTCTCCAGATTTGACCCATCTCTTGGAGCAGTGCCACTCTCTGGAAATCAGTAGTGGTGATCTAACCCCCCCAACCCTTGATGCAGAGTGCCAAGCAGGGAGGCTGGGTCCCATTTTTACAGTCTTTGGTATGACCTGGCCGGGGATCAAACCCCAACCTCCCAGTCTCAGTGCGGGCACTCTAACCACAAGGCCACTGAAGCGGGTCTTGCCTTCCACATGCATGTATAGACTGCTAGCCTGTTGCAGAGCCATGCTGTAAAATAAAAGATCTGCGTAGTGAAGGCAAAATATTTGAAGAATGACATACAGTAATTCAATTAGGCCTACACACACATCTGTTTGTCACATTAACACAAAAATGACTCAAAACACTGTTCTGCCTCTCAGTCTCTGCTGTCTCAGGAATGGTGGGGTGACATGATGAGAGACACACCAGTGTGGAAGTTCCTTCTCACCTTTTTCTGCCCCCTGCTGCTCTGCACCAACCTCATCACCTTCAAAGACAGGTTAGCACCATGTTTAACATAATAATACACTTGTTGTACCATTATGTATATAGTTATTACCAAAACTATATATGAAATTCAACATTTGTTCAAAAGAGTACGGTTTGAGCAGGTTAATCATGTTGTTCCATCTCACAGTGATAAAGACGACTCAACTGCTCCATCTCACAGTGCTAAAGACGACTCAACGAAGTTCTGGAAGAAGTGTTGTCAGTTCTGGAGTGCTCCCATCACTACCTTCATGGGAAATGCAGCGATGTACATCATCTTCCTCTTCCTGTTTGCCTACGTGCTGCTGGTGGACTTTAAGCCAGCACCCCCTAGTGGGCCGTCCATCAGTGAATGTGTGCTGTACTTCTGGGTGTTCACCTTCTTATGTGAGGAGATCCGACAGGTGAGTGGAAGGAGTTTCTCTCGTTGCATTTACTGTGTTAACACACACTCCCACTCATCCAATAAAAACATAAAATTACAACAGTTGAATGAGTTTAAATTGTGTGTCATCGATATAACAAATAGACAGCAAAGAATACTAACCTAGTCATCATTACACTCTAAAGTTATTTTTATTGCTTAGTTTATGTTTGAATATATATGGCTACGAATAACACAGTATATAGACTATAAAGAATCTTCATTTTTTGTTGAGAAGGCTCCTAAACAATAATTTTACTGCCTGCTATTACAGCAGCAATGTAGGCTATGTGCCAAATAGTGTCCTCTTTATAGCTGATTGTAATCTGTAATCTATCAGCTTGATTTAGTTTGATTGATGTGTTTAATTACTTTCAGACATTCTCTGTGAAGCTGTACTGGCAGGATTTATGGAACTGGTGTGACCTCTTTGCCATCATTCTGTTCATTCTTGGTCTCATCTGCAGGTTGGTGCACAGACATTCTTTTCCTGCCATACTTGAAGTAGAGAGATATGAGAAATGCAGAACAGTGATAATCCTCAAATAGTTTGATTACATGAGATAAAATGTGTTGTCTTGTGCTTCAGGATGTTTGAGCCGTCCTACGAGTCTGGACGAGCTGTCCTGTGTATCGACTTCATGATCTTCACAATCCGTCTCATTCACATCTCCACCATTCACAAAGGGATGGGACCAAAAATCATCATAGTTGGCAAAATGGTAAGATATAAGACAAATATTAATGCTCTTTTATCATGCTGTTAAGGTCTCATTGGTCACTGATATTATAATTAATACAAAATGTATTTGTTTCTCACTGTTCAGATGAAAGATGTCATCTCCTTCCTCTTCTTCCTGGGGGTGTGGCTTATGGCATATGGAGTAGCCACTCATGGTCTGCTGTATAAATCCGATTCCAACCCATATCGTATCTTCCGTCGAGTGCTCTACAGACCGTACCTCTACATCTTTGGAGATATGAATCTAGAGGAAATAGATGGTTGGTGTGTGTGTGTGTGTGTGTGTGTGTGTGTGTGTGTGTGTGTGTGTGTGTGTGTGTGTGTGTGTGTGTGTGTGTGTGTGTTTTAAATCTTATAGTGTGAGAGGGTAGTCTTTCAAAAAATCTTTCCAAAGTCTTTGGTGTAAGGGAGCCTTTAGGCAATTATGCTATGAGGCTAACCATTTAGTTTGCATGAAAACTAGGGAGGCACAATTATTGCAATTCTTGACATTCTTCTTCTTATTAGTATTATTGATGTTGTATTTATTAACTATGTTTCAAAGTGGGACAAGAGCAGAGGTGTAGTTGTCCCGATTTAAAATGAAGCAAAGATGGAACTGAAAGTTCCTATGATTGGCCGCTACTTGCACTGTTCTGGTACCAGAAGCAACATGTTCTCCATGGGGCTGTTAATTCATACCTCGCGATCCCCGTAGAGCCCGTAGATTTCCCGCTGTACCGCGCTGCCATGCCCGTAGAGCCCGCAAAGTTTAATTAGCTTTAATCATTATGAAAGGATTAAAAGTATTAGCGCAGATTTTCGCTGATTCTGGCTCTTTAGGCCCGCCCCCCTAACTGTATCCGGTCATTTCCGGTCTGGACCGGATCCAGCTTTCCGTATCCAGTCTGAGCCTGGGCCATAGTCCCGCCTCCATTGGTTTACTGTGTAACAGAAGTGGAAGCTACTGGGCGATGGAACGCTCGTTTTTCAAACGGATTTTTGCGTTTGGAAACTTTGATCCAGTCTCTACACTCCTGGATTATGATCCCCGCACATATCGTGCGTTTTGTGCGCGAACGTGTCCACGTGTTACCATAGCGCACAGTTGGCTGTTTTCAATGCTTTTTCATGTAAACACTGGCTGATAAGCAGAGATACAGCGTGGCAACGGATATGTCTTTTTCAATGGGGTTTTTTGTATTCGAAAGCTTGTCACCGAGTCTACACGTCTACTAGATGAGTCGCGCACAGATTGTGCACGATGCGTGCGCGTGCCCACGTTAAAAGGTAAGGACAATTTGGCAGCTGCTTACTACAGCTATGTTTAAAATGGCAGAGAAAAAGTTAAGTATGACATCATTTTGTAGGCAGAGGAGAATTTCTGCCCCCAGTTTCCGTGAATCTTTTTACTATTTTTACTATTTACACATTTTTCTTTTCTTTGTTGTTGAAAGGAAAGTGTTAGAATTATACTTTAGTCGTTATTTTTTAGTCGTTGTTTTTTGAAATAGCGAGGGACAGAAAATGCTCTGGGGGCAGGTTCTCCTCTGCCTACAAAATGATGTCACGGCTTAAAAGCCCCATAGGATTCCATTCGTTTCCCCCCAACTTTTACATTGGATTTTCTTACCTTAATAAACATTGTCATACATACTTTATGGTTCCTGTCGCTAGTTTAAAGCCTTGTTTCAATCACCATGATTAACGTTTTGTGAAAATATGGTCCAATTTTTGCTATATTTGATGTTATAGCAGGGTATGCTGTAGGAGGAGCTTGTGACCATAGACTTGGTGATTCTTCTTTGTGTGCTTTATTTTCGGCAAGCTCGAGACAATGTCCCATGTATCCCTGCGGCTGCACGTAACCATTGGCAGCCAATAGCATTCCTTTGGTACCATTAAAACAATGATGGCGGCACCCATACAACGGCCAAATAAAGCTTCACTTGCGCAGCATAGAAACCAATGGCTTTCCACTGTCCATATTTTTTTACAGTCTATGGACAAGACTGGAACATATCCTGCACCACCAACATGATACTGATAGAGGGCGGTGCTGAGCCATGCAGGAGTGAATTCAACAACTGGCTGGTGATCGTTCTTCTTGTGGTTTTCCTTCTGGTCACCAACATCCTGCTCATCAACCTGCTCATCGCCATCCTCAGGTAGAGAACCAGCCTTCTGTCTACGACTCTTTAATGTTACTCTCTGTCTTTCTTCTTGGTTTCCTGAACTCAGCTCTTCTCTCCTCTCCTCTCATCATCTCTGATCTTACCTTTTACTCCTATTTAAAGGGTCATGAAACCCCAAATCACCTTTTCTATAAATACTGTATATTATATCAATGAGTCACTTGTGATACGGAGCAATGATATGGTTCAATTTGCCCCTATGCGTAGGCTTGTGGATTCAGAGCTTTCTGCTGTTTCTGTAGCTATTTCTGTGTACTTCCAGTTTCGGTGTAGATTTTCTTTTGGAGTTCATGTACTTTAGGCGTAGTGTAGTTGCCCCTTCAGGGCAACCACACTATAGTACTTTATTCCATCCATCTTCCTGGGCCTCCTGATAAACGTTGTTTATCGTAGTTTTATCCTGTGCCGCTCCTCACACAGTTTTGGTGGCACTTGGGCCATTTGTCAAATTGACCGGCTTCATCTGGAATCGATTCCTTGCATTTTGCAAAGAGATACCTTAATATATATTATTTAATTCATATACGTTTATTTGTGAATACATTTTCTCCATTGACTTTAATTAAAAAAAAACACTTTTCTCAAATATGGAGATGATTGACTTCATAGAAGTCTGATATCATAGACCACATGATTCTGACACGTATATGTCCAAATATGGGCATTCCAAGACATTGATGACATCATGGATCTCCATATATGGGCATAAAAGGGACAAGGACAGAATTGTTAACACCGCTCTAATAGGGAAATGGACTGACAGATACAAGTGTGACTCGCCTCAAGGCAACCACACTTGCAATTCCCAATTGCATCTTTCTAGTTAATATGATGTTTGTTTTATATAGATTTGATCCGGGGGCGTGGTTTTATTGACTGTCTCTGTGACTCCCTGTTTTCTGCTTCACTTCTCTGAACACTTCTACCGCTCACCCGTATGGTTTTTCAGGACAATTCATGTATTTGCTTCAAATGTAATCTTTTTTAACATTAGTATTTACAATTGTTTTAGTAGGATATATTGTATTGTAGTATTTTTTATTTTGTCACATTAGGCTTCATTACCTGCTGCCTATAGAGCGTCACAGTATAAGCCACACCCCTCCCTCACTCCGGTGTCGGAAGCATTTTCCCCATACATTTCATCCATAGACATTTCATAAAGTATTTATTTAAACGTCTTTTTTGCATGCAACGATTTTTGCATGCAACGATTAATTAGAAAGCTGAAAAAAAGGGCAGGGTACAAGACTGTGTACATCATTTTTGTCAAAAATGCATAAACTACACTCCCAGAAAACATTGCGAATGACACTTATGAAATATATCCCATAAATCACGCTCAGTTTAGTTATCCAGGCCAGCATATGGCCTGACATGTAGTGATTTTCATCTCTGTGGACGCTCTTATCGTCATCTTTAAAATAGTACATCATATTTGTTAGTTATTCTCCGTGCGATCTTTATTAAAATGAATGGGCAGTTTACTGCCTGAGACTCTGGGTGTGTGTCTATGGTGTCTGAGACTCTGGGTGTGTGTGCTTGTGTGGAGGAGAAGTTAGATTCTGACAGGAGTGAGAAAATGATGACGACACCGGCCGTCTACTCCCAGAGCTCTGCTCTGGGAATTTGGAGTGGAGGTCTGGGGAAAGTGGTCATAGCACAGCAGGACAATAATTAGACGCTGGATTCTAATACTGTAAATGACAGTTTGTTTTGAAAGGATTTTTTAGCAGTAAATATGCCATGAAATTGCTAAATCATTATGATTTTACACCTGCAACAGCTAGTTATACTCAAAATTCACATTTTCCTCTGAGTCAGTACTGCGGTCAGCTGTTTTCTGGCATAGATTCAGAATATAATGATATCCACTCCGCCCCCTCCCCCCACAACAAAGGATAACCATGCCAACATTTTAGATTTCTTTTCACATCTGAATTCTGATCAAATAAATAAAGAGGCGGGGTGTCCTGACCCTTTAATGTTCATCTTAGTTTTTTAGTAGTTTGATTTAATAGTCTGTTGTTTATGTCCCTTCAACCCTCCCTGCAGCAACACCTTCAACAAGGTGGAGGAGAAGAGCGCCCTCTACTGGAGATTCCAGCACTACAACCTGGTGAAGGAGTACCAGTCCCGTCCTGGTTTGGCTCCTCCGTTCATCATCATCAACCACCTTCCTCTCCTCTTCTCCTTATTAAAGGAGAAATTCCTCACAAAGCCTCCCAGCACAACCAACAGCGATCAGATAGTTGGTCAGTATTTTATTCGGATCAATACAACAGAATAAAACATATGTTATATTTAGGGTAAGGTTATTGTGTGATTTGACCACTTAGTGAAGTCTTGAACAAAGGAGAGTCATTGCTAACTGTCTATTTTATTGTGAGAACCTGTATGTATGAATGAATGAATGAATGAATTTATTAATGAATCCATTGATTGATTGATTGATTGATTGATTGATTAGCACATTAAATTCCCATTCCGGAACTAGATTTCATACCCAGCCGTGGTCTGCTTTTCCCGAACACATTTGGGATATGGTTTTATATTACATAACACAAGCTCTGGGTCATTGGGACCCACGGGTGAAAGAAAACATAATCCTTTGGATGATGACATCATCAGGAAGTGAATAATCTCTGTTTCTATACATTGCTCTGCAAAGAAACGTCTTCATCTCGGAATCTTTCTCCAAAATGCTTCAATCGCCGAGAAACCTTTTTTTCTTTTCATCTAGCAGCGGTAAAAAAAGAAATTCTGTGTGAAAGTAAACATCCTGATCATATATTAATTACAACATAGTGAATTTCCACAACTTGGACACCATCGTGGCTTCCGTGGGTCTTTAAATAAAGCCCAGTCAATGGCAGCACACGGTATTGAAATAATCAATTATATATCTGGCATGCATGAATGAATAAATGAATGAATGAAAACACAAACGCACGCACGCACAAACTAATGAATGAATGCACAATTTTACAATGATGCACAAATCATGTATCGTTCCTGAGGACTTTTTCATGAAAATGTATCTAATTTGTGCAACACTATATGTAACTGTTGTTTTAATACAGCATCTACCAAACATTACATTGATTATTAATTGATTAATTAGTGTGGTTGTCTATAGGGCAAGATACTAGTGTTCTGTTCCAACGTTATGGAGTGACTTTTAGCCTTTATGCAGCTTCCTTATTGGTTAAAAGACACTGCATAAAGATGTTGCTGCTTCATCATTGGTTAAAATTCACTCCATAAAGACAGTGACGTCACCTTTTTGCAGTAACCCCATTGGCTTGAATGGGAAAATGGCAACCACACTTGCAAATTCCCAGAATTGCATCTTATTTTATTTTTTAACTTTTTTGAAATTGTTGACATAGTCTAGGCCCAACCTCAGCTGCTGAGATACTGTGTCCATTCTTTTCATGGTGCATGATAATAATGTAACCATTTTCTCCCAAGCTATAAAAGCTGCTAAGAAGTGGGAGATGGAGCAGAAGCAGAAGTTCCTGGCAGTCCAGAGTGAGACAGCGAGAAGCAGTGACTCTGAGAGAATGAAGCTGATTTCTGACAAGTAAGATGATAATGACCAGAGGTGGACACTAATAAAGTACATTTACTTCAGTACTGTACTGTACTTTACTTGAATATATTTATTTTCGGATACTTATGACTTTCACTGCACTGCAAGACAAGACAAGACAAGACAAGACAAGACAAGACAAGACAAGACAAGACAAGACAAGACAAGACAAATATTATACTTTTGACTCCAATACATTTCTAGGAAAGGAAAACAAAACTCTTACAGTAAATAATGTTAAAATAGTAGATCTATAAGCATATAACACATTGCATTGTGAGCTTGTCTCTGTAACTGATATGTGTTGAAAAGTTCTGGAAACGATGTAACAGTGCACTGATATTTAGCAAGGTCCTTTGTAATATATACTTTTGAATACTCCCCCCCCCCCCCCGCAAGTAATCCATTACTTTAACTCAAGTACAAATTCTACAGAGTAACATTCTCTTGTGTTTGTAGTAATATTTGACCAGGAGTATTTATACTGTTAGCTGATACTCACCAGCCATCTTCATACTGTCAGTAACGTTGTCTTGTAGTTGTAGTATTTATACTGTTAGCTGATACTCACCAGTCATCTTCATACTGTCAGAGTAACTTTGTCTTGTAGTTGTAGTATTTATACTGTTAGCTGATACTCACCATCCATCTCCCCACTGTCAGAGTAACGTTGTCTTCTGTCTTGTAGTTGTAGTATTTATGCTGTTAGCTGATACTCACCAGTCATCTTCATACTGTCTCTCAGTCCTCAAGAGACAGTGGAGGCTTTTAGCCATGCCAGGATCTGGTCAGCATTGCTAGGGTGGCCTGGGGGCAGAGATGGGCAGTATTTGAAATACGTATTTGTATTTTGTCATTTGTATTTGGCTGGGATGGAGAAAACGAGATGTAATTTCTATAGAAATACTTTAAGATCTAATGTTTTCTGTATTTTAAATACAAAGTATTTTTATATCATGAATATGAACATCTGACACATCTGTCTTGATCACATGACTATAGAGATCGCAATGAGTTGTCTAACCTTAATGTGTTGTAATGGCAACAGCCGCAAACTCTCAGTCCGCTCATTATATGGGCACAAAAAAGGGCATGCCCATATATGGGCATATACTGATTACCAGCGATATCCATAAATGGGCATGAAAGGGACAAGGACTGACACATACTGACATCCGATTGTCCTGAGCCACACATCTGACCGCTATGGCCATATATGGTCAGGGGTACAAGGACTTATTGGCGTGGCTCCCCACCTTGGGCCCTAGACATTCTGACTGGCAATTACATTCATATTTGTCAATCAGTCTATGAATTTAATATGTATTTTCAAAATACAAACACGTAGGTATTTGTATTTCAAATACACTTCTCAGACAAGTATTTATATTTTATATATTTGATGAATTTTTAGACCCAGAATTTGTATTTTGTATCAAAATACGTTTTGATGTTTTTCGCCCCTCCCTGCCTGGGGGAGGGTCTCTGTTGTGAGACCACAAACACCCACATGTTGGTTCCAACACTGATGCTGTGTCCAGTGGTGTAAAGTAACTAAGTACATTTACTTAAGTACAGTAATTAAGTAACATGTTGAGGTATTTGTACTATACTTGAGTATTTCCAATTTCCAATACGTTTTACTTCTCATCTCGGATCCAAATATTGTAGTTTTACTAGAATAATAGTTGCCTAGGCTATAGTTGAGAATTAACTCCATGTTGTTAATACCCACATCACGTTTACGTTGGAAAATATCGCGCCAAATCACGATGATTCGAGTGTAGTGTAACCAAGTCCATTAGGTTTCATTTTACGCTCTCTCATTTTACGGACTTAACGATCTAACAGGGGTCCATTTGGTTACCAACTCTTCATCATTTAGCTGGACCATCTGGAACCCCCTCAAGGACTCCTGGAGGTCCCCAGACCACTGGCGAATGCATTTGTGCGCTCATATATGTGCTCATTGAGAGCCGAAGTCACATATTAGCTTGATATCGTTTGATAGGGAGACAATACAGTCACGGCATTATAGCACAGTCCCAAGGAATGTGTGAAATTTTTATTTTAAAAATCGGATCAGAATTGACTGAGATTTGGCTGAATCAATCTGCTGTGTCCTTGAACCAAATGGACCCATGTTGGGAAGGCATTGAGGAGGGGCCTTCTTGTGGCCAAATATACATTTATTTTGCACTTAAGACGTGGTCTGACCAGTTCTAAACTGTATGCGTTAAGTTTCATAAGTGAAGGTTCATAATAGCATGTCACCACATTGCGCCCCTTAATTAACATATGGACACTCCCCCTTGCATTAAATATGATGCCGACAATTAAACCATAAGTGTTTGCGTTCAGCTCCACTTGCATAATACCAGTTGTGCATACGATGGTGCCGCTATCACTTAAAGGGGCACTCCACCACTTTTCAAATATGTTCATATAATTGGTCCTCACTCAAAAATAGTAAATCAATATTTTTTTTCTTTTTCTTTTTTTTTCCTCAGAGGAGGGTTGTGGGCAGGTCAGAAACCCATCGTCTTGTGACATCATCGATTGCCAATCCAGCCTATAGAAGATGCAGGCTTTCTATTCCTGAAAAGTTGTAATTTTAAAGTGGAAGCCATTGTTCTCGCAATAATTAAAATCAAAATATTTTTTTCAAAAATATTGATTACATTTTTTTGGGGGAAAATGATGATGTCACAAGACGATGGATTCTGAACTTCCCACAGCTCTCCTAGGAGACTTGGACTGAGTAGAAAAAAATTGTGATATTTTATCATGAACATTAGTGAGGACCTATTATATGAAGACAGGTTGAAAAGTGGTGAACTACTCCTTTAATTATAAGGAATATGAGCTGGGAATAAGAACTTTAAAATAGGGTCCGATCTCTCTCAAGTAAGATAATAAATACTTCATGTGAAGGACTACATTGACCTCAGACTACAGCTATGGATCTGTATGTAAAACATGGACTGAACTGTGTATATTTTAACAGAGTGTAATATTAATACATGGACTGAACTGTGTGTGTTTTAACAGAGTGGACAACATGGACCAGAAGTTTCAACAGATCTCTTACAAGTAAGATAATCATGACTTTATTGATTTAACTTCATGTCAACTCCACTGAATTCACCTCGAAAACCTGCACCATGTACTGGACAGACAGACAGACAGACAGACAGACAGACAGACAGACAGACAGACAGACAGACAGACAGACAGACAGACAGACAGACAGACAGACAGACAGACAGACAGTACATCAGTGTAACAGTCATAGACATTGTACTGTTTAATCATCATCTAGTGAGACAATGTGTCAGGTCATTATTGTGTGTGCCGTTGTATTTTAGTTTGTAATCAATCAATCAATCAATGAGTGTGTGTGTGTGTGTGTGTGTGTGTGTGTGTGTGTGTGTGTGTGTGTGTGTGTGTGTGTGTGTGTGTGTGTGTGTGTGTGTGTGTGTGTGTGTGTGTGTGTGTGTGTGTGTGTGTGTGTGTGTGTGTGTGTGTGTGTGTTTTGTCAGAGTGGACAGAATGGAGAAGCAACTGAATGAACAACAGAATCAGCTGAAACAACTGAATGAACAAATGAATGAAACCAAAGCCTCTTTGACTGAACAGTTCACTGCACAGAATAAACAGTTCACTGAACAGTTCACTGCACAGAATAAACAGTTCACTGCACAGAATGAACAGTTCACTGCACTGAATGAACAGTTCACTGCACAGAATGAACAGTTCACTGCACAGCAGACTGAAATGAAAGCTTTGGAGACCAAGGTAACGTCCAGATGTTTATTTAAATATCTTCCCTCCTCAGAGTCTGTTCTACAGATAAACATTAATGTTGGTTCTGTGATGACTCATCATGTTCTAATGTGATGACTCATCATGTTCTAATGTGATGACTCATCAACAGTTTACTACACATGTTGGTCTCCATTCTGTCAAAGAGTTTCATCATTTAAATGTTGACGTTCATGTTGATTTTACTGTTTGTGTCCACTAGATCTCGGACGCTCTCGGACAAATCCTGAAACAGTTGAACAAAGATCCGTCAATCTAATGACTGACCTATCACGACACAATGGAGGCATGTCTTCTGCAGGCGCACAAACTTCTGATTTGTTTGTTTTTTCACTGTACACAACAGTTCTTTATTGTACACAAAACTTCTGTACATAACAGTACTTTACTGTACACAACAGTAGTTTGTTCTTTTCATACTTCTCTGTAACTTTGTAACCTTAGCTGCTGTGCTGCCTCTGGGTGACTGAGAGCCCGTTTACACGATGCTGTTTCCACGAGAAATACACAAAATGAAATGTCAGATATGCCTTCCTTACCTCTGTGAAGTTGGCCCCCAATATGATGAAAACATGATGTCATTCTTTAGTGCTGGAGTTGTGCTGAATTGTGCCGTAAATTTCTATAATTTGTGCTGGTATAATTATTGTTTTAGATCAAAAAAGCGTTCTGTTTCATTCAGACTCAGCCCCGGGGTCTCAAGTCGGGGTAAAAATCGAGTCGGACCACTACCTCACTTAACGATTGAGTAACGACCGAATCACGGGAGTGCGCGCGACTCGCCTCGATTTTATTACGACTGAGAAATCTTTTCAGAGTTGTTAGGTGTAAGGCTAGCTTAATAATTCATCTCTAAATGCAACTGATAGTCTAGCCTACGAAATAAATACAAATCACCCTAATAATTCATCTCTAAATGCAACTGACAGTCTAGCCTACGAAATAAATACAAATCGGTGGAATTTTCATTGTGTCTACCGCATATTATGCTTTGTGTAAGCAATACATTGTTTGATATATTCTCTTATTTTTTTAACGTGTTGGCAACTGTTGGGTAGTATGGGCACATACATATTTTATTTGATGTTTGGTACTGTTGAAATAGATTTTGCATGAAGAATCAAAATATGAGCGTAATATGGCCGTAACGTGCTTGATGAATCCGGCCCATTATCTCTATAGTCATGTGATCAACACGGATCAGTCAGATTGTTCATATTCCTTCCTGATTGGCTAATATTGGCATCTTGAGTTTGCAGGAGTGTCCTGTTCTGAACAAAACACCTCAAATCATGAATGCAGCGTGGGATTGTGATGAAACATTACAGCACATTCCCACTAGGCTGTGATTGTGATGAAACTTTACAGCACATTCCCACTAGGATGTGATTGTGATGAAACTTTACAGCACATTCCCACTAGGATGTGATTGTGATGAAACTTTACAGCACATTCCCACTAGGCTGTGATTGTGATGAAACTTTACAGCACATTCCCACTAGGATGTGATTGTGATGAAACATTACAGCACATTCCCACTAGACTGTGATTGTGATGAATCTTTACAGCACATTCCCACTAGGCTGTGATTGTGATGAAACTTTACAGCACATTCCCAATAGGCATAGGAAAAGAATCCACTCTTTTTACATTGGCCTAGTCAATCCTGATTGGCTAATAGTGGCATTTAAAGTCTGCAGGAGTGGCGCGTTTTGAACAAAATGTATCAAATCACTAAAGCAGCACGCTTGTTTTAGCACCACCTTGAGGCCGATTTATGCAACCTGACCTGGCTTACAATATTGAATCTTTTATATCTACCTATCCATTAGATTCATCATTACATCTTTTACCTATCCGTTAGATTCCAGATGGACTATTTTTGCTATACTTTCAAAAAATTTGATTTGGTTATAGGGGTAAAGAATCATGTCTGGGCTTTTGTTTTTTAGTAAGATTTAGTTTGATAAAAAGTGGGCTTTTAACTTTCAGGGAAAAACATGTGTGGAGCCTTTTATTTAGAAAAACGACATTTTGAAAATTGATATTTTATTTTGAAAATCCATGTGTAATTTTTTTTAACACTTTTAGTGCCTTTATTTTTGTAATCATCCAAACACAGTGTGCCGGCGAGTTCAGCCGTTCACTGCGCTTTATTTTGAAGAACCCCGGAAGCCACAGTCGTGTCCATGTTGTGTAAATTCACGGTGTTGTGATGTGAATCAGGATGTTTACTTCCTCACGGAAATGAAAAAAATTGTCACTGAGTCCGACCGTGAAAAAAAGCATTTGTCTGCGATCGAAGCGTTTTTGGAGAAAGATTCCAAGATTCGTTGCAGCAGCAATGAATATAGTCAGAGGATATTAATAAAACCTGGGAATAAATTCCTTACCAAACGATTTCTTCCCCAATGTATTCGTAAAGGTGTCTAGTAACATATCTAACAAAGTTTGAAATTCAAAATCCCTAGGAGAATCTTTGACAGCTAGGGTAGCTTTGGGTCTCATTCACTTACTATACACTACCAGTAAGACTCCCTAATCGGGAGATAAGCGACCGTAGGTGGCTTATCTCCACAAATAGGGCTAAAATGTGTTTTTCCAAAATCTTCCTGATCCATGTTGATGACATGTGTGTAGACATGCTGTGTAGTGATATTCGTGATTTTAGGGCAAAAACTGTAGGAGCAGTGTCCAAAAATGTGTTTTAAAAATCGGCCTGAAGGTGGCGCTAGAATAGGGCCATGTGAGAAATGAGGGGTGGGGTCTCGGCGTTGCCTTGGCGGATGAATAGGTACCGGCCCCGGCTCTCCCGGACGCTCCTAGCCCGAGTTACGGCATTTTATGTGCGCTGCAGTGGCAGGGGGTCCTCCACTGGGGGCGCCACCACTTTTGCATCCGTTCTGGAGCACCAGGAGTCGGTGGTCCCCGGGAATTCCCCGTGAGCAGCCCCGTTGGGGTGGTCATTTGATCATTTTTTACATCTGGGGGTCCCCCAGGGACCTGGGGGTCCCTGGGACTCCGGGGGTCCTTGGAGGTTGTAGTTTGGCAGGCAAGGAGTGTGTGTGTAAAATGTGGCATGGATCGGGTCAACGGGTGCGGAGATATAAGCAGGGAAAAAGTGTGACGTGTGACGTGTGAGCACATTTGGGCATTTTTTACATCTGGGGGTCCCTCAGGGACCTGGGGGTCCCTGGGGCTCCGGGGGTCCTTGGAGGTTGTAGTTTGGCAGTCAAGGAGTGTGTGTGCAAAATTTGGCATGGATGGGGGCAACGGTTGTGGAGATATGAGCAGGGCAAAAGTGTGACGGACTCACTGACTGACTCACTCACTCACTCACTCACTCACAGACAGCCGGTGGAGGTTTTGGTTGCGACCGTAGGTCGCATTTACTATCAAAAGCTCCACCGGCTGTCCGTGAGTGAGTCACACGTCACACTTTTGCCCTGCTCATATCTCCACAACTGTTGCCCCCAGCCACGCCAAATTTTGCACACACACTCCTTACCTGCCACACTACTACCTCCAAGGACCCCCGCAGCTCCAGGGACCCCCAGGTCCCTGGGGGACCCCCAGGTGTAATTTTGCCCTGCTCCTATCTGCACAACCCTTGCCCCCATCCATGCCACATTTTGCACACACACTCCTTACCTGCCAAACTACAACCTCCAAGGACCCCCCGAGCTCCAGGGACCCCCAGCTCCCTGGGGGACCCCCAGATGTAAAAAATGACCAAATGTGCTAAACTGACCAAATGACCACCCCAACGGGGCTGCTCACGGGGAATTCCCGGGGACCACCGACTCCTGGTGCTCCAGAACGGATGCAAAAGTGGCGCCCCCAGTGGAGGACCCCCTACACTGCAGCTCACATAAAATGCCGTAACTCCGGCTAGGAGCGACCGGGACAGCCGGGGCCGGTACCTATTCGTCCGCCTTGGCGGCGCGGAGACCCCACCCCTCATTTCTCACATGGCCCTCTTCTAGCGCCACCATGAGGCCGATTCTTGCAAAACACATTTTTGGACACTGCTCCTAACATTTTTGCCCTAAAATCACGCAAATCGGTACACAGTATGTTTACACTCATCCCATCAACATGAATCTGTCCCATATAGCGCCACCTCCAGGCCGATTTTTAAAAACACATTTTTGGACACTGCTCCTACAGATTTTGCCCTAAAATCACGAAAATCACTACACAGTATGTCTACACTCATGTCATCAACATGGATCAGGAAGATTTTGGAAAAACACATTTTTGCCCTATTTGTGGAGATAAGTGACCTACGGTCGCTTATCTCCCGATTAGGGAGTCTTACTGGTAGTAAATGCGACCTACGGTCGCAATAACCCATTTAGGCCTAGAATTATTCAATGCTTTAACTATTGAAAAATAGCAGGTATACAAGCTCACAGTGTGGCATCGAGTGCTGCGCTGCGAGCTTGTAGATCTACTATTTTTGAAAAATCGTGAAAATGTGTGCACATGTTTTTCAATATATTTTTCAAAGCAGACTTTTGTAACTCAAATCTCTGCTTCTGGGGGGTCCCTGGAACAACATGTTTTGAGATGGTGGTCTGCGGCCAAATAAAGGCCATTTTGGGGGTCCTTGACATGAAAAGGTTTGGAACAACTGATTTAGAAAAAGGATTTGGAAGTGGGGTCAAAGATCGGGTCAAAGATATTCAAAATCCACACATTTTCACAATTTTAAAAAAATGGCAGATGTACAAGCTCACAGCGCGGCACCGAGTGCTTGTATATCTGCTATTTTTCAATAGTTAAAGCATAAAATAATGGTTAAAGTGGTTCAAATCTAACGCGACTCGGGCACCGTTCCAGGTTTTTGAGAGATCTGCTTTAAAAAAATCTAAATACGATGGTTTAGTGATGAGTCATCACTTTTCACAGTTTTGTGGGGTCCATATTTAGCCCCAGAAATGTTTTCCGTGCAAAACAAATGCTTGCAAATAGATTCAGAATAATTAAAAACGCCTAGTTAGACCCTCTCATCCCACTTTTTTGGGGGTGTCACTCTCCATTCCGACATGTCGCAACTCCGAAATTGACTTCTTATTGGCGACACTTCCATAGAGGTTAAGTTTAGGGTTAGGGTTAGAGATGTCGGAATGGAGACATGTCGGAGTGGCGGGGTGTAACCATTTTTTTTGGGGAGTAATTTTTTCCCTTATAGTAGCCTATAGTAAGTGAATGAGACCCAAAGTTACCCTAGCTGTCAAAGAGTCTCCTAGGGATTTTGAATTTCAAACACATTGGTGAAGAAATCAGTGTAGAAATTGTTTGGTAAGGAATGTATTCCCAGCTTTGACATCTATTCAGATAATATTCCCTGACTAATAGGAGCCCATGGAGATTATAAGCTTCCTGGTTTGGTCATGGCACAGTGACTTATCTTTCACCAGCGAGTCCCATTGACTGCACACTAGTGTCATGTATTATAAAACCATATCCCAAACTAGTCCAGGAAGAAACAAACTACGACTGGTTCAGAAATCCTGAACTAGTTCAGGAATGGCACTTCAAGTGTTAAATCTATGTTGTTGTTGTTTTGTTTTAGTTTTTTTACTTTGTAAAAATATTGTGGTGATTCATTTAAAAAACAAATGATTTATGGGTCTTTCATTGTGAAAAATGTTGTCGGGAGCTTTCATTTTGAAAGATTATCTGGGGATTTAATTTTCTGGGGCTTTTATTAAAATAAAAATAATGAAATGTATAAAAGCTATGCCTGGGGTTTGATTGATTGATTGATTGATTGATTGATTGATTGAAGACGTTATTGTCAGTTTGTATAGGAAAAGGTACAGTTTCATGAGAGTACAGTTCACTGGTACAAGCCAAGGTCAACTAAAAGAAGATCCAAGTAAGCCTTACAGCTTATTTACACAGGAAACCTTTGTTTTAATTCATAACTCATAACATTGAATGACAGATGGATAGAACGCAGTAGGCCTACAATGCATAGGGATAGGATAGGATAGGATAGGATTGGATAGGATATAGCAAAAAAAGTTGTAAAAAAAAAAGTTACGAAAAAAAGATAAATGGTATTTTCAGTAGAAAGGGGGAGGAAAGAATGAGCTTTGTCTTCAACAGTTTGGAGCAGCAGCCTGTCATATTTCTGAGCTGTGGTAAACCGCTCCTCAGAGTGGCTTTGTCCGTAGCATGAATACCACTGGTGACCACAGAGTCAAGCATGCACAGTACAGTACAGTACAGTACAGTACAGTACAGTACAGTACAGTCGGCTACTCACTATACATATTCCTAATAACATTTACAAATGAAGTGGCGTGTTATCTCTACGGTGCAGTAGTTTTTCATGAAACTGGGCAATGTGGTAGAGGGCTACAAGCTCAAAACGTGTTGATGTAGATGACGTCTATTTGAAGTATTTTAAAAGGCAAAGAGGTTTATGGGTTTAGGGTTTAGCATGGATGAAACTATGGCCCCTGGAGTTGTACCGCTTGTACTTGGTAAGAAAACCTGAAACACATGTTGTAGTCGGGGGCCTTAGGGAGATAGAATGGTAATTTCGTGGTAATCAGTCTAAAAGCGCCACATTTTGCACAGATGTATCCCAGGGCTTGCTCTAATGATTTAGCTAGGGCTCCCGAGTCGACCTTCGGGGTCGCCACAGCGGTCAAATCAAGTTGGGCTCCCATCGACTTTCTATACAGGAGGAAAATACCCAGAAAAACATCTGCTTTAAGTAGGATGTGAGGGGTCTAACTAGGGGTTTGTCCTGATGCTGAATCCATTGCAAGCATTTGTTTTGCGCAAAAAAAAAACATTCCTTGGGCTTGGGAAAAGTGATGAGTCATCACTTTTCACAGTTTTGTGGGGGTTTTCTGGGGCCATTTGTAGCCCAAGGAATGTGTTTTTGTGCAAAACAAATGCTTGCAATGGATTCAGCATGATGTCAAACCCCTAGTTAGACCCCTCACATCCTACTTAAAGCAGATGTTTTTCTGGGTATTTTCCTCCTGTATAGAAAGTCGATGGGAGCCCAACTTGACTTGGCCGCTGTGGCGACCCCGAAGGTTGCCGACTTGGGCAAACTAGCTAAATCATTAGAGCATGCCCTGAGCCACAGTACATCTGAGCAAAATTTGGCGCTTTTAGACTGATTAGCACGAAAAAAAAACCCTAAGGCCTCCGACTATTGATGCTTTGATCACTCATTGTTATTTTATGGGGACATTATTTTAATTAATGGTGTTTTATATTCCATAGAAATTAGGTAGGTTTTATTTAAATAACCACACCTGGTTACAGATGGACTGCTTTTGTGCATGTGCTACGTGCATGCATAGTGTGTCTGTTAATTAATTTGACAAATACACCAATACATCATTTCAAGCCATCTTCGTTATGTATACCTCGCATGTTGATACCTCGATATCGATAAATTGCCCAGCCTTGGTGTGTATGTGTGTGAGTGTGCATGCTTGCGCACGCGCGAGTGTGTGTGTGTGTGTTTGTCAGAAAAAATACAAAAAATGAAATAAAACAAAAACAAAGAAAAGCAAAATCATTAAGTGTAAAGTGAAGGACCAGATCTGCCTACAGCTGGTAGAGGTTCTGAACGCTCCACAAGCCATGTCTGAGACACACAGCAGGTAAACATAGAAATGGTGCCATCTCATAATGAACATTATTGAGGAGAAATTAAGCCATTAAGGCCTAGAATTATGTAATGCTTTAACTATTGAAAAATAGCAGATATACAAAGTGCCGCGCTGCGAGCTTGTATATCGGCTAGTTTCTTTTAAATCGTGTCCATTTGAGCAAGTCTTTGAATATATCTTTTTGAAAGCGAACATTTGTAACTCAAATATTTGCTTCTGGGGGGGTCCCTGTAACAACATACTTTGAGATGGGGTTCCGTGGCCAAATACATGTAATTCTGGGGGGTCCTCAACATGAAAGGTTTGAGAACCACTGATTTAGAAGAAGGACCTAGATGACATTCATAGAATTGGGTCAAAAATATTCAAAGACTTGCACAAATGTTCAGGAATTTAAGTGCCACACTGTGAGCTTGTAGATCTGCTATTTTTTAACAGTTAAAGAATAAAATAATGGTTCAAATCCAAAGTGACACAGATTAAATGTCTTAATATGAATATTAGGTTTGAAAATGTGTGAATTGTTCCTTTAGTTTAACCCTCCTCTCATCCTTTATGATTACAGCAGAGCTAAACCAGATCAAAGATGAAACACTGCTCTCTGGTGGTCAAAAGTAGAATAACAATAAGAATGGTTTGAATTATTAAATGTATTTTTTTTTTTTTTTTATACAGCATTGCACATTGTATCTGTAACATAGGAATTGTATCAAAATAAAATAAAAGATATATATGAGCAACAATAAATACTGTATTGGTAAGAAAATCTGTGTGTAAAGTTTGTTTAAGAACAGAAATATTGACGCAAGAATGTTTTTAATTAAAGCAGAGACAGAATAGAAACACACTTTGCTACATTCCAACCCTGTCCAAGAGTTAAAGGAGTAGTTCACCCCAAAATACTTTTTTTTACTCACTCCATGGAGACTTGATTTCAATAATATTATTATTTAGTTTGTGTGACCTTCCTAAGACAATACTTTGATTATAATAAATGTTCCTCCATTGATTCCAGATGGAGACCCAAATGCGACTGGGTCTCCATCTGGAATCAATGGGCCTACAAAGAGTCTCCTCAAAATATTGGCTTAGGAATGCGACAAAAACAAAATCATTTTATTGGAGACTTGAGTTCAATAATATTTTTAGTTTTTTGTCACTTTCCTAAGACAAAAATATGTATAACAATAAATGTACCCCCATTGATTCCGGATGGGGACCCAACTGCATTTGGGTCCCCATCCGGAATCAATGGGGGTAAATGTCTTAGGAATGCGATGAATACAAAAATATATTATTGAACTCAAGTCTCCATGGCGTGAGTAATCAATAGAAACATTTTTATTTTGGGGGTGAACTACTCCTTTAAGGCCAGTCCACACCAATGCAATGTATCAAATCAATGATTGATGAATTGAACACATAGACCAAGTATTTGACTGCACTCGTTTTACATTTCTGTTGAATAAAATATTAAATCATTCAATGCAACATGCAACCAACTACTTGTTAGTTAGGGCCCCCTGTGAGTAGGCCAACTACAAGGGGTCTGACTGCCAAATCTTTGGGTGACGGGGAACATAAGCCAAAAATCTCAGATATACAAGCTCTGCAATGCGTTGCGAGCTTGTAGATCTGCTATTTTTTGCACTAGTTTTGGACGAATTTCTCTTTTTGGGTCACAGGCTAAACAGTTTGGGAATCACTAATCTGAGTTCCCAGAAGTTTTTTTTTTTTTCTTTCTTTTTTTTAAATCAGAATCACTGCTATACTCCTTTAAAGACCATTTTGAACAAAATAGCCAATTTTACATGGAGGTACCCACCTATCCTCAGTGTGCAGTGGTTCCAAAACGTATAGTGTTTTTATAACTGTGATATTATTGAACGTTTTCTTTGCTTGCTATTTATTATGTCCATGAATGAAATGCTGAGGGCTTTCAAAAAAGGTCTTATTTGGGATGTTCCTTTTAGGCAGGGTGTTTAACTGTACTTGTACTGTACAACATTTATATTGTATTGACTATACTTGTACTGTTCTCCATTTTTGTCTAATAAAATAATCAAACAGTCAATCAATGAAAAACGTATAGAGATTAGACATTTTCGTTATTGCAAAAAAAAAAAAATCTTTTTTGAAAAAAAAAATCTTCAAAAACGGCCGTTTATGACGTCACAAACGGCAGCAAATCTGGAAGGCCTGTTTTGAGAACCCGTGGGATACTTTTAACCTCCACCTTCCCAAAACCAGAGCGGTCTGAAATGGGACTTTGTGAGGATAGAAGGTGCTAGTGGGACCCCAAAAAAAGGTTTTAAAATAGGGAAAGTGAATTTTCATGGTGTATCACCTTTAATATTATTATTATTACCCTTATTATTATTATTATTATTACCCCAAGCAGACAAAGTGTCGCTTCGCGCCGCATTGTGAGCTTGTAGATTGGCTAATTCTCAAACATATTTTTGTTCTAATTTATGGAATTACTGGAAAAGAATAATAGAATTTTGTTTTTAATTCATATCACGAAAATATCTTGATGAGTTTGATGACTGATAAAAAAAACTAAACGTAGGGAAAAAGAAAAGAAAAATATGGGACCCACAAATGGGTCCCGAACCATTGTTTGGGAACCAGTGGGCGGGGTTAATACGTCACGGGGTCGGAGTTGAAAGAGTGTCAGTGTGTATTATTGTGTGTGTGTGTGTGTGTGTGTGCGTGCGTGTGTGTGTGTGTGTGTGTGTGTGTGTGTGTGTGTGTGTGTGTGTGTGTGTGTGTGTGTGTGGCATATGGGATTTATGGCTCTTTGAAGTGAGCCGGATCTCTGGGATCCGTGTCTTTCAAAGAGCCGTTCAAAAGACTCATTTTAGTTACTTGTCATTTTGTAGATTTTGATTATAATTACAAATCACTTAAACCGTATCCACCTCTTTCCGCGGGAATTTACTGGAGAATGTTTTGCACCACACTGCACCACACTCAGGTTAACAGCAGACATACAAGCTCACGTCGCGTCGCAGATGCAGCCGTTGTGAGCTTGTAGATCACACTCGGCTGCGACGCCGGAAGCTCCGTCCAATTTCTGCGCAATGCACGATGGGATGTTGGAAACTTGTGGATAGCCTATATACATTTCGGCCATTTGAAAATAACCGATCTACATTGCAAGATTGTAGATCTGCTACTTTCAAATGTTTTTTTTCCTACATTTTATTCATTGGAAAACTTGTGAAACAGGACATTCTGCATATAGTACTTTCTACTATCGTTACTTAAGTACATTTTGATACCAATGAATACTTTTGTACTTTTACTCAAGTACATTCCAAACGTCTACTTGTGGCAGAGTATTTCCACATTGATTGCAGTATTGATATTTTTACTTACGTAAAGAAATTGAGTATTTTTCGCCCACCATTGTTCATTAGAAAGGAACGGCTCCCTACTGCAGGGGTCTTCAACAGGGGGCCCGGGACCCCTAGGGGGTCCTCAAAGTTACTACAGGGGGTCCTCCAAATCTTTGTGTGATAGAAACTTATTTTTCCACCCTTTTTTAACCACTTCACGTCCATATTCTGAGAACTTTAGCCAAACTGCGAGGCGTTGTGAGCTTGTAGATCTGCTATTTTTGGCAAAGAGCTTTTGGAGGGGGAAAAGAGCAGACTAAGTACAGAGTGAAAGGTCAAGTTTATTAAGTATTGACGGTTCAAGTGGTTAAATATCTGAAAACACACATTAACATGAATCTAAAATACACTGATGATCAGGTTTGTTAAGTAACAGATTACATGTAATGGGATTACGTAATCAGATTACAAAAAAACAGGTAACTTGTAAAGTCTCAGGTTACATTTTAAAATGTGTAATCTGGATTACAGTAACGGATCTGAATGATGGGGGTTACATCATGCTGGATTACATTCTCCCCTTGCCCTCATCAATTTTACAAATAAGTTATTACGCCAAGCAAGCAAGTAGGTCGGGAGTGGCTTATTGTCGGTATCAGCCGGTAACACGCGGGAGTCTGTCCCCGTTACAATGCGCTAGACCCCTGGGAGATGGACTGCTGAGGTGGAGCGCCACACCTACCATCAGCTCCCAGTACTTGCCGCACGTCTTGCCAAGCCGTGCTACTCATACGCTGAGTTGGCGGTGCCCGGAATCGAACCCATGACCTTGCGGTACAAAGGCGAGAGCTCTACCGACTGAGCTACCCAGGCACACACATTACGCCAAACAAGAAAATAATCAAGTCTAATCAGCGTTTTGTACTGCCACTTGCTTAAGTTTATTTCTGTTGTCCTTTTCCTAATTTCATAGACTCAGTATATTCTTGTCTAGTTATCAATGGTAAAGCTTGTTTTATTTCATTAAAGAGAGTTTTGCTAAAAAGTAATCCAAAAGTAACTGAAAGTAACTAGTAGGCCTAGTTACTTTTTAAATTGTGATAATCAGATTACGTTACTGAGTACATTTTCTTTGCAAGTAACTTGTAACTGTAGGGGATTCCTTTTTAAAAGTAACCTGCACAACCCTGCCGACGATTGTGCTGTCAAACAATGAAACTATATGGAATCTATGAACAGGTTGTGGGGGTCCCTGCTTCATCTCTCTCTCCACTAAGGGGTCCTTGCAGGCCTGTCAATGCTCCTGGATTTCCCAGGAGTCTCCTGGATTTTGACCCCCATCTGTCCTGGGAATCTCCTGGATTGGCAAATCTCCTGGATTTCTCCTGGATTTTGTATCAAACTCCCAAAAATGTGGGGGCAGTGCATGCAACAGATATTCACTTAAAGGAGTGGCGACACCGGCCGAAAATTAACATTATGATACAGTAGGTCACGTGGTGTTTCTTCAAACAGTCTGAGAAGGAGGCGGGGCCGTATCAGTTAGTAGTGAATGTATACTTCGTCCGTCGTGCGGTGCCGCGCAATGCATACTTCGTCCGTCGTGCGGTGCCGCGCACAACCTTGTTGTTAGCGTGTAGCGTGGCTAGCGCTGCACCGCACGGCTATTTGCGAGAGCTATTGTGTGTGTACACACACACACAGGCTACACACACAGAGTGTATGAGCCACGGACCTCAGTCCTCTGAAACAGCAGGACATATGTCTGCTAAAAGGGCTCAAAGCTGCCGAGGAGGAGGAGATAGCTGGACGCTCGTTCTAAGCTTGCTCCGGTGTTTCCCCCAGTGCGCCTAGAGTTTAGAAACTCGCCTCCCTACCTCCAGTTCAGCCAATCACAAGCTTAAAAAATGAGTGCGGGCGCGGTTTTCCCCCAGTGCGCCTAGAATTTAGAAACTCGCGTCCCGGCCAGGTCCTCCAGTCAGGTTTAGCGGAAGACACAGCAGGGTATGGCCGACAAAACCGTCCCTTAGACGGGGAGAAGCGTGTTGACCCTCGTAACGAATCTCTGACACCTTTTTTGGAGAAGACATGTAATTTTTTACCGGTCTAATGGTGAATGGTGTATAATTTTTACCCCTAGAACTGATAGTTTTAAAGTTGGTTTAGAAAGTCGGAAACACGCCTCGGACAGCTTTTTTTGGGGCAGTTTCAAAAGATAATGATATGGATACTCGACTCCGCGAGTCTCCGCCCCTCCCCCATATTAGCCCAATCAAATTAATGTATTGCCGTTACTGTACAGAAAGTACTACTTTCAGTACAGTAACTACAATAAATTAATTTGATTGGGTAATTTAACATGGGGGTACATGACATCATTAAAGAAATTGGCTAATTTGATAGCCATAATTAGCTGTTTTGGCCGTGTCACGCCCCCTTTAAGTAATGACTTAAAGATGAGAAGTCATTATTAAAGATGTCTTACTTTTGCTTCAGTTCAGTCATCAAATCTGCACACCTACATTTGGCATTTTAAGGCTGAAATTGTACCCATGCTAGTAAGTAAAGCAAGCCTGATAAAAGTATCAAACATGCACAAAATTCACAAGAACACAGGAGATTACAAATTCACAAGAACACAGGAGATTACAAATTCACAAGAACACAGGAGATTACAAATTCACAATAACACAGGAGATTACAAATTCACAATAACACAGGAGATTACAAATTCACAAGAACACAGGAGATTAAATCTACTATGTAAAATTTTTCTGAAAACGTTGATCTACTGTGAACCGGATCCCCATCGTTCATTTCAAAAAGAGCGGTTCAACGGACTCGCATCGTTGTGGGACGTCCCACCTCCACAGTGTGTTGTGTGTTAGCCGTTAGCCTGTTAGCTCCTCCATCCATCACAGCAGCCATAGTGGAGGTGGACCAGAGCAGCAGAGTTCCTCCTAACCCTCTTCCTTCTCCCCTGAATCCTCCTCTCCAGACCCTCCTCTACCCTCCACCCTCTACCCGCTACCCGGCCCCCTCCCCCCGGCTCCAGCAGCGGACACGCAGCGGTCCTGGTAAGACTTTTATGGAGGTTTTTCTAGAGAAGAAGGGCCGTTAGAGGAGTTTATCATCATGGAGGGATGGATGGATGGACGGTGCTGCACGTAGGCCGCACTGCTGCTGGAGGGGCTGCCATGTCTGCTCTTTATAAGCAGGCAGGACCCCCTTCTCAAAGTGTTTAGTTCCCACCCAGAAGCAGAATTTGAGTGACAATTAAATGTTTGCTGTAAAAATAACATATATTCAAAGACTTAAAAAAAAATAGAAGGTTTTGGAATTCAATATTATTTATTTTAGGCTTGTTTATAAAGTGTTTACTAGATTTTTATCTGGTACTTAAATCCAACATATTTTAATTATTATCTAAGTCAGTGTATTTGTGATAGTGTATGTATTTTTTTTTGTATGAACCATTTAAACCATTTAAATGTTTTATATTTTTGTATAATTTTGCTCGATTTTTATTTTGTATTTGATTTATTTCATTAGGCTTGTTTCCAAAAGTGTTGTTAGTTGCTTAATTGGGACATACTCCAGAACATTTAAATTATTATTTAAACCAGTGTTTTTGTTTTCACAACCTCCAGATTTGTGTTGTTAGAAATAGAATGTTTTTTTGGGGGGGGAAGAACATCTTCCCAAATATTCCACAGTTTATATGGACGTTGTTGTGAGCTTGTAGATCTGCAAGTTATCAAACATCCCCATTTGTCATTATACAGTATTCTATTGGGCTTATAGTTTTCATAGACCTTGGGTGCTTGTTTCTCTCTCAACACCTGGCAACCGTGGAAAGGAGCCTGACTAGTTCCTGGAGGAATGCTAAGCTAAGCTAATGCTAATAATGGAATAATAATAACAACAATAATAATAATATACAATGTTAACGTTGCCTTCCAAGCTGTCCGGGCTTCCAGTCGTGTGTTTCATACATGTTTACTCATGTTTAAGCTCAAAGCAGCACTTATTGGTGCGGTTTGTTGGTTGAAGAATGTGTTTTTAAAAACCGGGATTTCTCCCAACTTTGCCAAGCTATGCTAAGCTAAGCTAAATGCTAACGTAACGTTGGGATGCGATGCATCTAAACTCCACCGTTAGCTTTAGCTTCGCTGCTGTTGTTAGCAGCTACAGTTTAGTTGGTAGTTTTTATTGTTTTATTTTATCCCATTTAGACCTGGACTTATTTTATACTTTAGTAGTTATTGAACAATAGCAGATATACAAGCTCACTGCCGCGATGTGAGCTTGTATGTGTGCTATTTGTTGAAAAAACATAGTGGAAATGTGTGCAAATGTGCAAATCTTTTAATATATAATTTTAAAAGCAAACCTTTGTAACTTAAATCTGTGCTACTGGTCTGGGGGGTCCCTGGAACAACATATTTTGAGTTGGGGGAAGAATAGGCCAACTACAATTTTGGGGGTCCTTGACGTGAAAAAGAGTTTGAGAACCATTGCATTGACAAAAACCTTAGAAGTAATAAGACCATTTTATAGACTATTTTTCAAAGAAATAGCAGATCTACAAGCTCACAGCACGGCACCGAGTGCTGTGCTGTGAGCTTGTAGATCTGCTATTTTTCAATATCTAAAGTATTAAATAATTCAATGTGTTACTGTGTTTATGTTGGTGGTGGTTGTTTGTTTTTATAATGACGGCTCAGAGACTGTGCTCTTCTCCCTGTTCTCCTGTTCTGGACAGCTTTTACCAATAACTACCAAATACAGGGTTCCCACGGTCATGAAATTCCTGGAAATATTTTTAAATTAGAAAAATATTTTTCCAGTACTGGAAAAGTTTTGGAATTTATCAAGGGTCCTGGAAGGTCCTGGAAAAAAATAGCTATGCATTGTCTTTGGTTATTGATTTTGTTAATACCTCTGAAATGACAAATTAAACATTGGCCAAATTGTCAAATATTAGAGGCAGAAATTGTGAAAATAGCAGATCTACACGCTCACAACGCGAGGCGTTGTGAGCATGTAGATCGGCTATTTTCACAATAAAACCGTGTTATACGAAATTCCTTAACTCTCTTCAAATACGATTATTTCAGGGGTAACGGCCTGAAAAGGTTGAGAACCACGGGCATACACTACCTGTCTTTGGGCATTGCGCATAGGAGTAAGCGACTCGTTATTGAGCTGAATTATTGTCCTGGAAATCGGGTTAAATATTCTGGAAAAGTTTTGGAAATGAATTGGTAAAGATGTGTGGGAACCCTGCAAATAGGACTGTGTTTTTTCCAAACCTTTTCACTTATTTATTCATCATTTGAGTCACAGAACCACCATTTGATGACATTTAGCCTCTCAGACCAGAACCTAGAATATTTTGTTGACGTTGGATAAGATTTTGTCCCACAATTCCATGCTGTATTGATATTAGTACCATAGGAGAGATAACAGGCAAACATTGATCAAAATAACAATTTTTCTACTTTCTATAATTTTGTAGACTTCTTGTGAATTAAGTAATGCATGTTTAACAATAATTTTAACTCTTAAGAGAGCATGAAATCAAACCGATTGGATCCTTTATGGGTCCATTTGGTTTCATGATTTGACACTCTCAAAGAGTTAAAGATCTATGAGATCTATTGGTTACCAACTCAACATCATTTAGCTGGGGACCACCTGGAACCCCCTCAAGGACCGCCTGTTGAAAACGGGACATAACTAGGACATCGTTAACGCTAACTAGTACTTCCATCCCCATCCTTCATGAGACTAGTGGACCATTGTGCTGAAATGCAAAGCTGGGATCTGACGTGATGATCAAGTGCTAATTCTCCCTGGAACCAGGGACCCCCATTTGAAACCAGTGGTCCTTGGGCAGGGGGTCCCAGGGGGTTCCAGGTGTTACCCAGCTAAATGATGGAGAGTTGGTAACCATGAAACCAGTGGTCCTTGGGCAGGGGGTTCCAGGTGTTACCCAGCTAAACCAGTGGTCCTTGGGCAGGGGGTTCCAGGTGTTACCAACCAGTGGTCCTTGGGCAGGGGGTTCCAGGTGTTACCAACCAGTGGTCCTTGGGCAGGGGGTTCCAGGTGTTACCAACCAGTGGTCCTTGGGCAGGGGGTTCCAGGTGTTACCAACCAGTGGTCCTTGGGCAGGGGGTTCCAGGTGTTACCAACCAGTGGTCCTTGGGCAGGGGGTTCCAGGTGTTACCCTTGGGCAGGGGGTTCCAGGTGTTACCCTTGGGCAGGGGGTTCCAGGTGTTACCCAGCTAAATTGTTGTCTTGGGTGACTTGTTGTCTTGTTGTTGTGGGTTGATGTTTTTGTGTGTAATAAGGCTGAGAGTGCTCCTGGCACAAGCATTTCATTGTATGTCTGTACCTGTATGGATATGCATGTGACTAATAAACCTGAACCTGAACCTAAATGATGGAGAGTTGGTAACCAAATGGACCCTTATAGATTGAGAGGAAACTTTACGCTGTCAAGAGCAAAATTGTCTACACAATTATAAAATGTAGAAGAATTGTTATTTTGATTGTTTGCCTGTTGTCTCTCCTATGACACCAACATCAATACAGCATGGAATTGTGGACAAAATCATATCCAACAATAACATTCTACGTTTTGGGTCTGATCCTAAAATCTATAATGAAGCTATTCATGAAACAACGTGAAAAATCTCCCAAAAATATTTTATACAACATGTAGTGGGGACTCTGGGGAGGGTCCCTGGCTTCATCTCCTCTCAGCTAGGGGGTCCTTGGGCTGAAGGAGCATTTAAGACCCCTGCTCTAGAAAGTAAACAATTCCATATTTTTGTCTTGCCTGGCTGCTTCAGTGTGCACAACATTCCCCCATTATCGATGGATTGTGATTGTACAAAGAAATATAGTAGTGTAAATTTAACCCATTCAGAACGGGTACATATTATTGTGTATCATTATTTTATGCTCTAACTATTGAAAAATAGCAGATATACAAGCCGCGCTGCGAGCTTGTAGATCTGCTGTTTTTGAAAAATCATGAAAATTAGAATTTTGACCCTATAAGTGTCTTGATTTTTTTGAAAAACCTACGTTTCTATGTCAGCAATCTGGCCAGCCGTCGTCGAAGAAAAGGTCCTTTTCACTTAACTGGAGCTCAGTTAGTCTGTTCTTGAGAGACTACTATGTCAGTGGTTCTCAAACCTTTTCATGTGAAGGACCCCCAAACTGTATTTGGCCATGGCCCCCATCTCAAAATATGTAGTAAATTTGACAAACATTCGCTTTGAAAATACATATATTCAAAGATTTGCACATATTATTATCATGACTTTTTCAAAAATAGCAGATCTACAAGCTTGTGAGCTTGTATATCTGCTATTTTTCACTGGTTAAAGCATTCAATAATTCTAGGCCTAAATGGGTTTTAAAATAAACTGGTCCCTTTGTGCAATTCTTAGGATTAAAAATAATAATAATAATAAAGATTGTGCTGCTGGTTAAAACTGTGGCCCACACTCCAGATATGAGGACCTCTGATACCCATGAATAAATAAACATTTTATTTGTTGACTTGCACAGATGACTCAACGCGGCTGAAAGGCAAAAACAAACATCCACAGATCAATAGAACAAAAACAAACCTGAGGACCTCGGGTCCATCTCAGAAATCGAAATAATCGATTCATTTAATGTTAGGATGTTAACCGATTCTACAGATGTGCCCTAAATCAGTCGTTTTTCGTGCCAAAATGATTGATGTATTTTGTTTGGCCGTGGGCCCCCATCTGAAACTGTTTTGTGTCACGGAGAAGATTTTCTGTCTATTTATCTACCTATTTATTTATATATATATTTTAAATACCGAATATTCTCTATTTCATATTTTCAAGAAATTGCCGATTTACAAGCTCGCAGTGCGGCCCTAAGTGACGTGCTGTGAGCTTGTACATCTGCTGTTTTTGAGAACTACTGTTCTAAAGGAGTTATGTTGCCTTCTTCCTGGTTATAATAGGATAAAGCAGAAGTATAACAGAAAATCTAACGCATAACTTTAAATAATGCATCAAAGTGGAGTCGACAGGAGGCAAACAACACATTAGGAGCTGCTACAAACACAGCAACGAACAGAAGGAGAAAAGCACACAATGGGTTGTTTTATCAATTTCCAATATCTTTTTTAAATTAATTTGTTTGATTAACTGTTGCGCTCCTTCCTTCACTTGTCTTCCAGATCGTATTGCTGAGACCAAAGATTCTGTGTCTTCGTGGCCTGTGTAGTGTGGTGTGGAACCTGCAGCAGCAGCTATGGACACCGGTGTGGTTGAAGGAGGACTTAATGTCACCCTGACCATCAGGCTACTCATGCATGGAAAGGTCAGTGTCCTGATGGTGGTGTCGGTCCCACGGCAGAATCATCTGTAGTCTTCAGGATGCAAAAATGTGGCCGCACACACTGGTAGCCAAGTGCCAATACTTTATTCTAGGATGTAGACAACTGCCTTACCCTGAAGAAGACTGTTGTCTGCCGAAACTAGTCTCGCGTAGCCAGACAACTATTCCACAATCTCCGAATGCTATATAGAGTCTGAAACGGCAGCTCCCGAACGGCGAGTATCGGAAGTAGCCACTGCTGCACTGAACTGTAGTCCCACTGGAAACATAACAGAAACACAATAGCTCAGACAAAGTCATTCGAGCGGCCTATTCTTGTTATGGGTGTATAGTTTAAGGAGACATAACGCTCATAAAGAATCATTGTTTTCTTTTAAAAAATGAAATCATCCGTTTTTTTCTGTGCGAAAAAAAAAGAACGCATGTGTGTGCAAAGGGCTTTACTCTGTGTCCTAAAATATAAAAAGAATCTGCACTGGTATCTGAACACATTTTCAATGATTTGTTTGGTTTCACATGGCGTGTCATTCACCACTTTTAACTTAAGCTGGGAGAGGTTTATTGTCGGTATCGCTGTGAGAAACTGTCCCCGTTACAGTGCTCTAGAACAGGGGTTCCCTAACTGTTTTGTCTCAGGTCACCCCATAAATATTCTTTTAATCCGATGCACCCCTACATTATAATTTTCACTCCCAGCACCTTATATTTATAGCATATCGTCGTTGTCGGGTGGAAACCTTGTATGTCCAAAACCGTTCGTTTTGTATGAAACATCTATAAAATGCACTAAACTAGTGAAAACAGTAGATCTACAAGCACACAACGCCTCGTTTTGTGCGACAGTCTTGTATGATGAAGCAGGGCTTTGCTTTTACCAAAAGACGTACACATTAGAAACTTGGAGATACAAGGTTTCTGCCCGACAGTGACGATATTTTAGTGATTATGTTGCGATGAACACGTTGAGATAATAGCCATTTTGGTTAGAACTGACTGAAAATAACTTTGTACTTCAAGTTTAAAATGATACTAATTATTTTTTCAAGTGTCCAAATAAATTCCAAATATTATCAAATGATCTCGCGGCACCCCTGGACTGCCGTCACGGCACCCCAGGTTGCCCCGTCACCCACTTTGAAAACCCCTGTTCTAGAACCCCAGGAGATGTATTGTTGAGGAGGAGCAACACACCTACCATCAGCTCCCAGTACTTTACTGCATGACTTACAGTGTATGCTGCTGAGGTGGCTGGGATCAAACCCACGGCCTTGTGGTTCAAAGGCGAGAGCTCTACCGACTGAGCTGATATTCAAGCTTAACCCTGTGTCCCTGTGTTGGGTGTTATGTCCTTAACAGGGCAAGGATTTAATTAAAACAAAGGCGAGCTCCCACGTCGGCCAATAGTTCAGGCTATTTTTGCAGGACACGGTTAAATGCTGATGTAATAATAGGCTAAAAGGATAACACAAAAAGTCCTGGGCAATTGTTTCCATGCGGGTCCTATTCCCCTTCACTATACTATCATGCTGTTTACACTTTTAACTAATAAAGTATTCAATCAATCATTCAAGTGGTTAAAAATATTATTTCTACTTGGTTTGTAAAACAATGTTTTTGCTTCTCTCCCATCCGTAGGAGGTTGGAAGCATTATTGGAAAGGTAAGCCTTTGTTTTCACTTCCAAGATAATCCTGAGATCCTTTACAGGCTGTTTGTTAATCTGTGTTCTTTGTGTTTGCTTCGTCTGCAGAAAGGAGAGTCTGTGAAGAAGATGAGAGAGGAGGTATGTTCTGGTCCAGATGACATCACAGTTTACAGTACAATACACTTCATTTGTAGAGCACATTTTACAGCCAAAATGTACTAAGTGCTGTACAGAACACTATAAGGTTAAAATACAAAAAAGAATCAGACCCTTCCTCACCCAGGAGTCAGCCCAGCTCCTCATCCAGACATCAGTCATATATAACTCAACTATTGTAACTCTCTCCTCACTGGCCTCCCGGCATGTGCACTTAAACCTCTGCAACTGATCCAAAATGTTGTGTGGCACCTCCATATCTCCAAAACCTACCGTAATCAACCCCTACAACCCCACCCGTTCACTCAGATCAGCCAACACAAGGATGCTGACAGAACCCTCACTAAAAACCCAGGACAAAAATCCCAAAAAGCCCTGCTTCATCATACAAGGCTGTCGCACAACAGTAGTGAAAACAGCAGATCTACAAGCACACAACGCCTCACACCGCGAGGCGTTGTCCGTTGTGTGCTTGTAGATTGTCTGTTTTCACTAGTTTAAATCGTTTTTAAAATGATACATACAACACTGGCTTTCAAGCAGTTTCAAGGGGCACACTTGACCCTTCTCAGGGGCACACCAAAGGTCCCCAGGACCAGTGGTTGAGAAACACTGATCTAAATGCCTAAATTGTGGGATCCCTCTCAGCCATGAGAGGTATTTCTGTTTTGTTTGCTTTAATCCCAGCAAAAAGTCTCTTTCTGAAAAAGCCGTGTCTGTGACTCAGGGCTCACATTCACCAAATATTCGAATATCAAAGTCACTATTCGACGTTGTTCACCGAAGTCGAATATTCGCTTATTTTTATTTTTTTATTGTTTTCTCTTAAAAAAATAAAGAGTTTATAAAGCTTGGCTAGATAGGAAGAATGAGATGTCAATGTCCCTGGTGGATGAATTTGTTAATGCTCTATACCAGGGGGTTCTCAAACCTTTTTAGGCTGTGACCCCCAATATAAACATATTTGAACTGGGGACCCCCACCCTGACAAGCACTTGGAATTGTAGGTATTACATTTAATGTGACTCGTTTCCGCAGATAAATATTGTGAAAATAGCAGATCTACATCTGAGCATATAGATCTGCTATTTTCACAATGTTCTCCTCTTGCTTACTTAATATTTGACAGTTTGGCCAGTCCTGTCGAATATTCGACTATTCGAATACTTTGAGGTTGAATAATTCGAATACTAAAAATCACTATTCGTGAATGCCCTAGCTCACAATATGATGAATGTTGAGCTGATGTCTGACGGCTGTGTCTGCGTGTCATTTCCTCTTCCTGTGTTTTCCTCAGAGCGGAGCCAGGATCAACATCTCAGAGGGGAACTGTCCAGAGAGGATCATCACCCTGGCAGGGCCCACCACCGCCATCTTTAAGGCCTTCTCCATGATCATCGAAAAACTGGAAGAGGTTTGGAGCTGATTCCTTATCCTACGTCTCTAATGAGTTTCTATCCAAGTGCCGTCAGATTCCTGTTCCATCCACACAAGTATAATGAGTCACCTTCTGGTTTCTATCCAGATTCATGGTCCATCCACACATCAACACTTTCCCAGCCCAAATCTATTGCAACCGTTTGCCCTACTAAGGCAGAGTGCAGTAACTACGTTTTCGGTTACACCAACTTATTTGTGTCGCCCAAAGGTCAAATTAGCCTTCATGATGTTGGGGGATGAACAATTACCTCAAGAACAGATGTACAATCAGTGTAATATCACTTTTATGTCTATATCTCATTTGGCTGGTCAGCTGTAACACTCACATTTTTAGTGGAATTCTTGTACGTAGTTACTGCACTCTGCCTTTGTAGGGTAAATTACTCGCCCGTACTTCTTTAGTACTTCAATTAGCTGACCGGAATTTTCCGGACTTGGTAATTAAAAACGAAAGAAATGATAATCATCGCAAGAAAACGATCCTCTCCGCTTCTTCTTCTACGGCTTATTCCAAATGATCTCAAAGCCGAGCCGGAAGTGCTTTTGATCGCTTCCAGATCACAATAGCTATTTTTAGCATTAAACGCATGATAAACGGTAGCGTCAGCTTAGCAGGTCGTCATTTCGTTCAGAAAACAGTTGACATGGAGTGTACATAGAGAGAGCATGCCGTGTGCATGTATCGATGTGCACGGATCGCGCACGCGGAGCGCCTCGCGGGAAGGATTTCTTCGCTAAAATCCCCACTGCAGGCAATGGAGAGATGTGGCTGAAAGAGCTGAAAGAGTACACAATCACCCAGGCTTTTTCAGTGAAACGACAGACTTGTAGTTGGGGCTCTCTGGTGGTCTTGTAAAATGAATGCTGTCTCAGATCAGAAGGTATATTCCTGAAATAGTAGAAATTCCTGGCTAAACCACCACCAGCCATTTCTGGGAGGCTGGGAAATTGTTACAGGGTTCCCACGGTCATGAAATTCCTGGAAATATTTTGAAATTAGAAAAATATTTTTCCAGTACTGGAAAAGTTTTGGAATTGATCAAGGGTCCTGGGAGGTCCTGGAAAAAAATAGCTATGCATTGTCTTTGGTTATTGATTTTGTTAATACCTCTGAAATGACAAATTAAACATTGGCCAAATACATGCTCACAGCGCCTCGCGACGCGAGGCGCTGTGAGCATGTAGATCGGCTATTTTCACAATAAAACCAACCGTGTTATACAAAATTCCTCAACTCTCTTCAAATATGATTATTTTCACGGCCTGAAAAGGTTGAGAACCACTGGCATACACTACCTGTCTTTGGGCATTGCACATAGGAGTAAGTGACTCGTTATTGAGCTGAATTATTGTTATATAGTCCTGGAAATCGGGTTAAATATTCTGGAAAAGTTTTGGAAATTAATTGGTAAAAATGTGTGGGAACCCTGTTGTTAAAAGAAAGTGGGCGACAAAAACTATGCCTAAAATCCAGTATGTATTCAATTAAACCAACATGGCATAAAACGTTGGTTCTCAACGTGGATTCCAGGGACTCTGTGGGTTCCTTTAGGAGGGTCTAAATTGACCCATGCACGTCTGTAACTCTGACAGTGTACAAACTGAATCACATTTGTGGTCTCCTGATAAATGTTTCCATTAGCCTCTCCTTGTGTTCTCCTGACAGATCAGGCCAGGTTTGAATGAAACCAATGATTCACATCTTTTAACACACTGACTGCCAGACTCTAATCACGTTGTGTTGTTCCTGTGCCAGCCATTTTCAATATTTTCGACTTTCCTTGGGGCCCCAAATAATGTTGTACTTTCACTTACATAATATAATATACGTATGTACAGTATATAGCTGAATAAAGACCTCTTCCTCCTCTTTCCAACAAAGTAAGTTGTGCCGATAACCCATTCAGAACGGGTACACATTATTGTGTATCATTATTTGATGCTTTAACTATTAAAAATAGCAGATATACAAGCTCACAGTGCGGCACTGTGAGCTTGTATATCTGCTATTTTTGAAAAATCGTGAAAATTAGAATTTTGACCGTGTCTTTTGAAAAACCTCTGTTTCTATGTCAGCAATCTGGCCAGCCATCGTCAAAGAAAAGGTCCTTTTCACTTAACTGGAGCTCAGTTAGTCTGTTCTTGAGAGACTACTATGTCAGCGATTCTCAAACCTTTTCATGTGAAGGACCCCCAAAATGATATGTATTTGGCCACGGACCCCCATCTCAAAATATCTAGTTCCAGGGACCCCCCAGAAGCAAAATTTGAGTTACAAACGTTGGCTTTGAAAATACATATATTCTCCTGCAGGACATCAGCAGCTCCATGACCAACAGCACGGCCACCAGCAAACCCCCGGTCACCCTGCGCATCGTGGTGCCTGCCAGCCAGTGTGGCTCGCTCATCGGCAAGGGAGGCTGCAAGATCAAAGAGATCCGAGAGGTTTGTCTTTGATATTAATTAAAAAACCCTTCAGTTAAGGATGAACCGTCGGCATCTGCCAGACATCTGTATCGGCCGATGTTGCCGTTTTCAGTCTATATCGGTATCGGCAAATGAAGCCGACATTAACCGATGGCAGTAGCCGATATTTATCTGATGTTGATAAGCTTACCTTTTACTGGGTGACATGTCCTCACAACAGTATAATAATGTGTGTGTGTTTGTGTGTCTGACCAGTCAACATGAGCTCAGGTACATGTAGCAGGGGACATCAATGTCCTCACAACAGTATAATAATATGTGTGTCCTCAGTCTACAGGAGCTCAGGTGCAGTAGCAGGTGTGTGTGTGTGTGTGTGTGTGTGTGTGTGTGTGTGTGTGTGTGTGTGTGTGTGTGTGTGTGTGTGTGTGTGTGTGTGTGTGTGTGTGTGTGTGTGTGTGTGTGTGTGTGTGACTGTGTGTGTGTGACTGTGTGTGTGACTGTGTGTGTGTGTGTGACTGTGTGTGACTGTGTGTGACTGTGTGTGACTGTGTGTGTGTGTGTGTGGAGTTCAGGTAGAAGGGGACATGCTAATGTCCTCACAAGTATATTAATATGTGTGTGTCTCCAGTCCACAGGAGCTCAGGTAGCAGGGTGTCTAATGTCCTCATAAGTATATTAATATGTGTGTCTCTCCAGTCCACAGGAGCTCAGGTTCAGGTAGCAGGGGACATGCTAATGTCCTCATAAGTATATTAATATGTGTGTCTCTCCAGTCCACAGGAGCTCAGGTTCAGGTAGAAGGGGACATGCTAATGTCCTCATAAGTATATTAATATGTGTGTGTCTCCAGTCTACAGGAGCTCAGGTTCAGGTAGCAGGGGACATGCTTCCTAACTCCACAGAGAGAGCCATCACCATAGCAGGGACCCCTCAGTCCATCATCGAGTGTGTGAAGCAGATCTGTGTCGTCATGCTCGAGGTAACGGCCCAGACGCCGCGGGTTAGAATCCCAGTGTGCTTGTCTCTGGAAATACATCACTAAAACTAATTTAATCGACACAACACTGCCTCATCAGAGTTGGTATTGTGACTTTATTTATTGTCAGATACTTGCATGTGTATTATTAGGTTTTTGGCCATTGAATGTGGAGATACTGTAGTTACTGTATGTCCATCATTGATTAGAATGACTAAGTTCAAGACGGGGGAAAGTCGCTATAGAATGTATTTTGACTGAGCGGTCGTCCTGTTATTTGACCTGTTCGCTGTGTCTTTCCCCTCTCTCCTCTATTCAATTCTATTACATTCAAAGGAAGCTTTATTGGCATGAGAAAACATACGTTTACATTGCCAAAGCAAGTGTCACAAATAAGATAAAAACAGTTGAAAATGGGGAATATATACTGTATAGTCTACATGGGAGGGCAGCATTGTGTAAACAGAGCTATGTCGCATTGTGACATTATATATATGTACAGGGTATAATGCTTTTGGAACAAATAGCAGCATTATTCTTTCTCAAAATGCATTTAGAGGTAGCAGCTCTGTTTCATACTGTATGTACAGTAGGTCTAGATGTTTCATACTGTATGTACAGTAGGTCTAGATGTTTCATACTGTATGTACAGTAGGTCTAGATGTTTCATACTGTATGTACAGTAGGTCTAGATGTTTCATACTGTATGTACAGTAGGTCTAGATGTTTCATACTGTATGTACAGTAGGTCTAGATGTTTCATACTGTATGTGCAGTAGGTCTAGATGTTTCATACTGTATGTACAGTAGGTCTAGATGTTTCATACTGTATGTACAGTAGGTCTAGATGTTTCATACTGTATGTACAGTAGGTCTAGATGTTTCATACTGTATGTACAGTAGGTCTAGATGTTTCATACTGTATGTGCAGTAGGTCTAGATGTTTCATACTGTATGTGCAGTAGGTCTAGATGTTTCATACTGTATGTGCAGTAGGTCTAGATGTTTCATACTGTATGTGCAGTAGGTCTAGATGTTTCATACTGTATGTACAGTAGGTCTAGATGTTTCATACTGTATGTACAGCAGGTCTAGATGTTTCATACTGTATGTACAGTAGGTCTAGATGTTTCATACTGTATGTACAGCAGGTCTAGATGTTTCATACTGTATGTGCAGTAGGTCTAGATGTTTCATACTGTATGTACAGTAGGTCTAGATGTTTCATACTGTATGTGCAGTAGGTCTAGATGTTTCATACTGTATGTGCAGTAGGTCTAGATGTTTCATACTGTATGTACAGTAGGTCTAGATGTTTCATACTGTATGTGCAGTAGGTCTAGATGTTTCATACTGTATGTACAGTAGGTCTAGATGTTTCATACTGTATGTGCAGTAGGTCTAGATGTTTCATACTGTATGTGCAGTAGGTCTAGATGTTTCATACTGTATGTGCAGTAGGTCTAGATGTTTCATACTGTATGTGCAGTAGGTCTAGATGTTTCATACTGTATGTGCAGTAGGTCTAGATGTTTCATACTGTATGTGCAGTAGGTCTAGATGTTTCATACTGTATGTGCAGTAGGTCTAGATGTTTCATACTGTATGTACAGTAGGTCTAGATGTTTCATACTGTATGTACAGTAGGTCTAGATGTTTCATACTGTATGTACAGTAGGTCTAGATGTTTCATACTGTATGTACAGTAGGTCTAGATGTTTCATACTGTATGTGCAGTAGGTCTAGATGTTTCATACTGTATGTACAGTAGGTCTAGATGTTTCATACTGTATGTGCAGTAGGTCTAGATGTTTCATACTGTATGTACAGTAGGTCTAGATGTTTCATACTGTATGTGCAGTAGGTCTAGATGTTTCATACTGTATGTGCAGTAGGTCTAGATGTTTCATACTGTATGTGCAGTAGGTCTAGATGTTTCATACTGTATGTGCAGTAGGTCTAGATGTTTCATACTGTATGTGCAGTAGGTCTAGATGTTTCATACTGTATGTGCAGTAGGTCTAGATGTTTCATACTGTATGTGCAGTAGGTCTAGATGTTTCATACTGTATGTACAGCAGGTCTAGATGTTTCATACTGTATGTACAGTAGGTCTAGATGTTTCATACTGTATGTACAGCAGGTCTAGATGTTCCATACTGTATGTGCAGTAGGTCTAGATGTTTCATACTGTATGTGCAGTAGGTCTAGATGTTTCATACTGTATGTGCAGTAGGTCTAGATGTTTCATACTGTATGTGCAGTAGGTCTAGATGTTTCATACTGTATGTGCAGTAGGTCTAGATGTTTCATACTGTATGTGCAGTAGGTCTAGATGTTTCATACTGTATGTACAGCAGGTCTAGATGTTTCATACTGTATGTGCAGTAGGTCTAGATGTTTCATACTGTATGTGCAGTAGGTCTAGATGTTTCATACTGTATGTACAGTAGGTCTAGATGTTTCATACTGTATGTGCAGTAGGTCTAGATGTTTCATACTGTATGTACAGTAGGTCTAGATGTTTCATACTGTATGTGCAGTAGGTCTAGATGTTTCATACTGTATGTGCAGTAGGTCTAGATGTTTCATACTGTATGTACAGTAGGTCTAGATGTTTCATACTGTATGTGCAGTAGGTCTAGATGTTTCATACTGTATGTGCAGTAGGTCTAGATGTTTCATACTGTATGTGCAGCAGGTCTAGATGTTTCATACTGTATGTGCAGTAGGTCTAGATGTTTCATACTGTATGTACAGCAGGTCTAGATGTTTCATACTGTATGTGCAGCAGGTCTAGATGTTTCATACTGTATGTGCAGTAGGTCTAGATGTTTCATACTGTATGTACAGTAGGTCTAGATGTTTCATACTGTATGTACAGTAGGTCTAGATGTTTCATACTGTATGTACAGTAGGTCTAGATGTTTCATACTGTATGTGCAGTAGGTCTAGATGTTTCATACTGTATGTGCAGTAGGTCTAGATGTTTCATACTGTATGTGCAGCAGGTCTAGATGTTTCATACTGTATGTGCAGTAGGTCTAGATGTTTCATACTGTATGTACAGTAGGTCTAGATGTTTCATACTGTATGTGCAGTAGGTCTAGATGTTTCATACTGTATGTACAGTAGGTCTAGATGTTTCATACTGTATGTACAGTAGGTCTAGATGTTTCATACTGTATGTGCAGCAGGTCTAGATGTTTCATACTGTATGTGCAGTAGGTCTAGATGTTTCATACTGTATGTACAGTAGGTCTAGATGTTTCATACTGTATGTACAGTAGGTCTAGATGTTTCATACTGTATGTGCAGTAGGTCTAGATGTTTCATACTGTATGTACAGTAGGTCTAGATGTTTCATACTGTATGTACAGTAGGTCTAGATGTTTCATACTGTATGTACAGTAGGTCTAGATGTTTCATACTGTATGTGCAGTAGGTCTAGATGTTTCATACTGTATGTGCAGTAGGTCTAGATGTTTCATACTGTATGTGCAGCAGGTCTAGATGTTTCATACTGTATGTGCAGTAGGTCTAGATGTTTCATACTGTATGTACAGCAGGTCTAGATGTTTCATACTGTATGTGCAGCAGGTCTAGATGTTTCATACTGTATGTGCAGTAGGTCTAGATGTTTCATACTGTATGTACAGTAGGTCTAGATGTTTCATACTGTATGTACAGTAGGTCTAGATGTTTCATACTGTATGTACAGTAGGTCTAGATGTTTCATACTGTATGTGCAGTAGGTCTAGATGTTTCATACTGTATGTGCAGTAGGTCTAGATGTTTCATACTGTATGTGCAGCAGGTCTAGATGTTTCATACTGTATGTGCAGTAGGTCTAGATGTTTCATACTGTATGTACAGTAGGTCTAGATGTTTCATACTGTATGTGCAGTAGGTCTAGATGTTTCATACTGTATGTACAGTAGGTCTAGATGTTTCATACTGTATGTACAGTAGGTCTAGATGTTTCATACTGTATGTGCAGCAGGTCTAGATGTTTCATACTGTATGTGCAGTAGGTCTAGATGTTTCATACTGTATGTACAGTAGGTCTAGATGTTTCATACTGTATGTACAGTAGGTCTAGATGTTTCATACTGTATGTGCAGTAGGTCTAGATGTTTCATACTGTATGTACAGTAGGTCTAGATGTTTCATACTGTATGTACAGTAGGTCTAGATGTTTCATACTGTATGTGCAGTAGGTCTAGATGTTTCATACTGTATGTGCAGTAGGTCTAGATGTTTCATACTGTATGTGCAGTAGGTCTAGATGTTTCATACTGTATGTGCAGTAGGTCTAGATGTTTCATACTGTATGTGCAGTAGGTCTAGATGTTTCATACTGTATGTGCAGTAGGTCTAGATGTTTCATACTGTATGTGCAGTAGGTCTAGATGTTTCATACTGTATGTGCAGTAGGTCTAGATGTTTCATACTGTATGTACAGCAGGTCTAGATGTTTCATACTGTATGTGCAGTAGGTCTAGATGTTTCATACTGTATGTACAGTAGGTCTAGATGTTTCATACTGTATGTACAGCAGGTCTAGATGTTTCATACTGTATGTGCAGTAGGTCTAGATGTTTCATACTGTATGTACAGCAGGTCTAGATGTTTCATACTGTATGTGCAGTAGGTCTAGATGTTTCATACTGTATGTACAGCAGGTCTAGATGTTTCATACTGTATGTACAGCAGGTCTAGATGTTTCATACTGTATGTGCAGTAGGTCTAGATGTTTCATACTGTATGTGCAGTAGGTCTAGATGTTTCATACTGTATGTGCAGTAGGTCTAGATGTTTCATACTGTATGTACAGCAGGTCTAGATGTTTCATACTGTATGTGCAGTAGGTCTAGATGTTTCATACTGTATGTACAGCAGGTCTAGATGTTTCATACTGTATGTGCAGTAGGTCTAGATGTTTCATACTGTATGTACAGCAGGTCTAGATGTTTCATACTGTATGTGCAGTAGGTCTAGATGTTTCATACTGTATGTACAGCAGGTCTAGATGTTTCATACTGTATGTGCAGTAGGTCTAGATGTTTCATACTGTATGTGCAGTAGGTCTAGATGTTTCATACTGTATGTACAGCAGGTCTAGATGTTTCATACTGTATGTGCAGCAGGTCTAGATGTTTCATACTGTATGTACAGCAGGTCTAGATGTTTCATACTGTATGTGCAGTAGGTCTAGATGTTTCATACTGTATGTGCAGCAGGTCTAGATGTTTCATACTGTATGTGCAGTAGGTCTAGATGTTTCATACTGTATGTGCAGCAGGTCTAGATGTTTCATACTGTATGTACAGTAGGTCTAGATGTTTCATACTGTATGTACAGCAGGTCTAGATGTTTCATACTGTATGTGCAGTAGGTCTAGATGTTTCATACTGTATGTGCAGTAGGTCTAGATGTTTCATACTGTATGTGCAGTAGGTCTAGATGTTTCATACTGTATGTGCAGTAGGTCTAGATGTTTCATACTGTATGTGCAGTAGGTCTAGATGTTTCATACTGTATGTGCAGTAGGTCTAGATGTTTCATACTGTATGTACAGTAGGTCTAGATGTTTCATACTGTATGTACAGTAGGTCTAGATGTTTCATACTGTATGTGCAGTAGGTCTAGATGTTTCATACTGTATGTGCAGTAGGTCTAGATGTTTCATACTGTATGTGCAGTAGGTCTAGATGTTTCATACTGTATGTGCAGTAGGTCTAGATGTTTCATACTGTATGTGCAGTAGGTCTAGATGTTTCATACTGTATGTGCAGTAGGTCTAGATGTTTCATACTGTATGTGCAGTAGGTCTAGATGTTTCATACTGTATGTGCAGTAGGTCTAGATGTTTCATACTGTATGTACAGTAGGTCTAGATGTTTCATACTGTATGTGCAGTAGGTCTAGATGTTTCATACTGTATGTGCAGTAGGTCTAGATGTTTCATACTGTATGTACAGTAGGTCTAGATGTTTCATACTGTATGTACAGTAGGTCTAGATGTTTCATACTGTATGTGCAGTAGGTCTAGATGTTTCATACTGTATGTGCAGTAGGTCTAGATGTTTCATACTGTATGTGCAGTAGGTCTAGATGTTTCATACTGTATGTGCAGTAGGTCTAGATGTTTCATACTGTATGTACAGTAGGTCTAGATGTTTCATACTGTATGTGCAGTAGGTCTAGATGTTTCATACTGTATGTGCAGTAGGTCTAGATGTTTCATACTGTATGTACAGTAGGTCTAGATGTTTCATACTGTATGTGCAGTAGGTCTAGATGTTTCATACTGTATGTGCAGTAGGTCTAGATGTTTCATACTGTATGTGCAGTAGGTCTAGATGTTTCATACTGTATGTGCAGTAGGTCTAGATGTTTCATACTGTATGTGCAGTAGGTCTAGATGTCAATCCATGGTTTGTAGTCCTTAGGGTGGTTGTGTTTCTAGCCTTCTTTTGTCGCAACAGTTCACAAGGAATTTGTCATCATTGCTCATGTTTTCAAACTCACTTTGGGTGTGTGTAATCTGTGGGAAGTATGTGTCTCTGATGTCTTGGTATAGTGGGCAGGTGGTTAGAAAGTGTAGCTCTGTTTCCACCACATTCTGCCCTGCAAGCATTGTTTGTTGTTTTCCGTTGGGTGCGGAGGATGGATTTGCATTGTTCTATTCTCTTACTTAATTAGTTACTGTAATGTTGAGAGAACACAGGAAAACTATCTTTTCACCTAATGTTCCACCCATAACGGTGTGTGATGATGAAAGTAATTGTGATTGCGTTTCTCCTTCTCCTCCCCATGCAGTCTCCACCCAAGGGAGTGACGATCCCTTACAGACCCAAACCCTCAGGATCTCCTGTCATCTTCGCCGGTGGTCAGGTAAACCTCACAGCAGCGATCCTTTTCACAGCAAGTTGTGGATTTAGTTTTTGTCGACTAGAACCGTTGCGCTTAGGTTTCACCGGGAAAACCGCGGTCGCGGCATGGCTGCCGGTGTAGACTCCATTGATCCCATAGCCCGGAGGGGACAGGACCATCGGCCGACACGGTTATTAGCTAAACCGTATCTGTGTGGAGTCGCTGGCTGCCTTTTTCAGGAGGCCAGAAGCAGGTTAGAGTAGGGGTGGGCGATATGGAAAAATGCAATATCATGATATTTTCCCAAGCTGTATCACGGTACACTATTCTATCACGATTCTTTTTTATGGTAACTTGACAAAAACTAGACTCTCTGGGTTCCTTTTGGGAGGTCTAAATTGAACTTTACAAGTGTGTAACTCTGACAGTGTACAAAGGAAACCAAATGGACCCATAAGGGTCCGTTTGGTTTCCTTTGTACACTGTCAGAGTTAAGTGGAGACCTTGACATTTTAAAGTTTGAGAACTACTGATTTAGACCAAAGTGCAGGTTTAAATTAATTCTGCAATGAATCTCTGTATTAACGATTAAACAGGACAAGGCTCCCTCAATTGTATAATCACGATATAGGATATCTCTGAAAAAGCATATGGTGGAGACATTGCATCGTCTCAACGATAATTATCACCATATCGCCCACCCCTAGGATGGAGTATCGTTTCCACTGGCAGAGAGAACGTGATCACAGCTTCTGACCCATCCTTTAGTTGAGCTCCGTGGTCACTGTAAACACAATACTGGACCATCCGTTAGTTGAGCTCTGTGGTCACTGTAAACACAATACTGGACCATCCTTTAGTTGAGCTCTGTGGTCACTGTAAACACAATACTGGACCATCCTTTAGTTGAGCTCTGTGGTCACTGTAAACACAATACTGGACCATCCTTTAGTTGAGCTCCGTGGTCACTGTAAACACAATACTGGACCATCCTTTAGTTGAGCTCTGTGGTCACTGTAAACACAATACTGGACCATCCTTTAGTTGAGCTCTGTGGTCACTGTAAACACAATACTGGACCATCCTTTAGTTGAGCTCTGTGGTCACTGTAAACACAATACTGGACCATCCTTTAGTTGAGCTCTGTGGTCACTGTAAACACAATACTGGACCATCCTTTAGTTGAGCTCTGTGGTCACTGTAAACACAATACTGGACCATCCTTTAGTTGAGCTCTGTGGTCACTGTAAACACAATACTGAACCATCCTTTAGTTGAGCTCTGTGGTCACTGTAAACACAATACTGGACCATCCTTTAGTTGAGCTCTGTGGTCACTGTAAACACAATACTGGACCATTCTTTAGTTGAGCTCCGTGGTCACTGTAAACACAATACTGGACCATCCTTTAGTTGAGCTCTGTGGTCACTGTAAACACAATACTGGACCATCCTTTAGTTGAGCTCTGTGGTCACTGTAAACACAATACTGGACCATCCTTTAGTTGAGCTCTGTGGTCACTGTAAACACAATACTGGACCATCCTTTAGTTGAGCTCTGTGGTCACTGTAAACACAATACTGGACCATCCTTTAGTTGAGCTCCGTGGTCACTGTAAACACAATACTGGACCATCCTTTAGTTGAGCTCTGTGGTCACTGTAAACACAATACTGGACCATCCTTTAGTTGAGCTCTGTGGTCACTGTAAACACAATACTGGACCATCCTTTAGTTGAGCTCTGTGGTCACTGTAAACACAATACTGGACCATCCTTTAGTTGAGCTCTGTGGTCACTGTAAACACAATACTGGACCATCCTTTAGTTGAGCTCTGTGGTCACTGTAAACACAATACTGGACCATCCTTTAGTTGAGCTCTGTGGTCACTGTAAACACAATACTGGACCATTCTTTAGTTGAGCTCTGTGGTCACTGTAAACACAATACTGGACCATCCTTTAGTTGAGCTCTGTGGTCACTGTAAACACAATACTGGACCATTCTTTAGTTGAGCTCTGTGGTCACTGTAAACACAATACTGGACCATTCTTTAGTTGAGCTCTGTGGTCACTGTAAACACAATACTGGACCATCCTTTAGTTGAGCTCCGTGGTCACTGTAAACACAATACTGGACCATCCTTTAGTTGAGCTCTGTGGTCACTGTAAACACAATACTGGACCATTCTTTAGTTGAGCTCTGTGGTCACTGTAAACACAATACTGGACCATCCTTTAGTTGAGCTCTGTGGTCACTGTAAACACAATACTGGACCATCCTTTAGTTGAGCTCCGTGGTCACTGTAAACACAATACTGGACCATCCTTTAGTTGAGCTCTGTGGTCACTGTAAACACAATACTGGACCATCCTTTAGTTGAGCTCTGTGGTCACTGTAAACACAATACTGGACCATTCTTTAGTTGAGCTCTGTGGTCACTGTAAACACAATACTGGACCATCCTTTAGTTGAGCTCTGTGGTCACTGTAAACACAATACTGGACCCCATCTCCACTAGCCATGTTATTCTAACTGTTATTCTAACAGTCAAAGCTGATTTATGAACGGCATTCATGTCCGATGTCCCCAGCGACAATTGTTAGTTGTAAAGGCCTCTCTTATACTTCCACGGAAATGTTCGGTGAGTTGTGTTTTCCGACGTGCAAATTTCCGAACTCTCGTTCGGTCCAATGCTTTTCAGAAGTCCCGAGGGATATCATTTTATGGTAGAAAAGGACCTTTTGACCGAAAACGGTGGTTTCGGTCAAAGTATGGACAGGCCTTTATAATGATGTCTTTGTGTATATAATGTATTTTTGTATTTGTGTTTGCACAGTGAAATGGAAAACTATTTTGTATGTTTATTAGGGCTGGGACTTAAACTGATTAATTGCGATTAATTAATTACAGAACATTAATGCGATTAAAAACATTTGTGCATTTTAATCACACTTAGTTTTTGCACCACAGAACCTTCAGTTTCGGGCATACCGATCATAGCGATGCACCAGCCGAGAAGAGACAACAAACGCAAAGGGAGAAGTAGCCGATCAGAGCGCTTTGCTTGGCCCAGTGGATGAGAAATTTAGATTTACAAAACTCACTTGTTGATTCACTCATACACCAAAATGTGTTTTACTTGGAAAAAAATGCTTCTCGGGTAAAATATTAATATGCGATTAAAAAATGATTAATTGCTATTAATTAATTACAAAGCCTGTAATTAATTAGATATTTTTTTTAATGGCATCCCAGGCCTAATGTTTATATAATGAGAAGTGAGTTAACATGTCTATTAGTCTTCATCATCCACAATCACCTCCCAGGTGTGGGGTTTCATCTTCACGTAAAGTGATCACCTGGACACTAGTTGCTTTTCATTTTTTGCACATTAAGGCTTTTGAGCGTAAATCTTTTTATGGAAACACTTCAAAATTCCAATAAACTTTCATTATCCGCAAAAACATGTATGCGCTTGGAGGAGGTGGATTTTGAGGCTTTATCAAAAAAACGTATTGCGCATTAGTGGATGGAAACACTAAGCGAATAAGCTTTGAATTAAAATGCATTGAACTTGCATGATATGGATTTGGCTGAAGGGAGCTTCCAACTTGTTAGCGCTGTGTTCCTCACTACTGTACCTTGCCTTGGATGTTTATTTTACGGCTCTGTTGTGTGCAAGCCTCGTCCGTCACATCATCCAAGTAAATCCTGGCTAACCCTTCGTCATCACACCGTGTTGCGCGTGCCAAAAGTGGCCGATCTACAAGCTCACAGCAGCTTGCATCCGCGACCCGTTGTGAGCTTGCTCGGCCACCTTCAAGACGCAGAAACTTGCAGGATGAGTGTGCAACAAGTCACAGCAATCAGACGTGCAGTGCTCACGTCTCGGATTCTGTCTGAAATAATCAGCCCAATCCCAGCTCTGTGCACTCACTGTGTGCAGGCCTGCGGGAAGTCATTTAACAGCAGGTCGGTCAGACGGACCCACCCAGGGTCTCCCCAAGAATGGCATTTCATCAGTTTAATGGAAACAGGCTAAATTCGCTTTGTCTTTTTGTGAATGTCTGATAATTCGCTTCCTAATTTAGAACAATCTTTATGGAAACGCAACTACTGTCACCTCCAAGGAAGCTGAAGACTGGATAGCAGAACCGTTGGTTGATCTATTAAAAGAGAACTCACTCTTGCCACTGTGTGTGCGACCTTTTATAATGTTAGCGACCTCATCTAAAGTGTTGTTCTCTGTGCTTGCAGGCCTATGCTGTCCTGGTGTATTTAGTGTTTTATATGTAGGATCTAAAGCAGGGGTTCTCAAACCTTTTTGTCTCAGGGCACTCCATAAATACTTTTTTAATCGGAGGCATCCCTACATTATAATCTTCACTCCTAGCACCTTATGTTTATAGCATATCGTCGTCGTTAACCGTGTATGTCGAAAACCATTCGTTTTGTATTTATCATCTATAAAATGTGCTAAACTAGTGAAAATAGCAGATCTACAAGCACACACGAGGCGTTGTGTGCTTGTAGTTTTCACTAGTTTTGTGCGACAGTCTTCTATGATGAAGCAGGGCTTTGCTTTACCGAAAGACCCTAACCCTATTTTAGTGATTACCGGTATGTTGTGAGGAAAACGTTGAGATAATCGCCGTCTTGGTTAGAACTGACTGAAAATAACTTCAAGTTTAAAATTATACTAATTATTTTTTCAAGTGTCAAATTATCTCGCGGCACCCCTGGACTACTGTCATTGCACCCCAGGGTGCCCCGTCACCCACTTTGAAAACCCCTGATCTAAAGTGCTGTTCTGTGTGTTTGCAGGCCTATGCTGTCCAAGGACAGCATGCCATTCCTCAGCCAGATGTAAGTGAAGGGCCCTCTGTAAGTGATCCCCATATTTACACAAGCTCCTCCTCCTCCTGGGTAGCCATGACAACACCTTCTCTGACTCCTCCTCCTCCCATGCCTGTGACCACGCCCACATTGACTCCTCCCCCCATGCCTGTGACCACACCCCCACATTGTACATTTCATCCTGATCGATAGATAAGCCTGTTTTCAAAAACTAACCTCTTTTAGTTGTAGCTGTCAGGATAATGACTAATGTCCATCCTTCTCATTTCATGTCTTTTCTAACATTATCACTTTACTGTAATGTGTTTTTAAAGGGGAATATCATTCAACCACTTGAACCCTATAACGTTCTTGTCGGGTAGAAACCTCATATGTTAAACTGTTACTTTCCAGGGTTCAAATAAAAAGATAAGACAAAAGTAACTGATCTAAAAGCTCAAAACCAGTCGCTTTGCACCACGTTTTGAGCTTATAGATCTGCTATTTTTGATATTTTTGTGTAACATTAGTATGAGTATGAAGTAGGGCAGTGTTTCTAAAATGGGGGTACATGTGGGTGGATATGTATTTCACTGTTACAGTTAATGATAAAACATTGACAGTTTGTGTGAACCTGCTCACCTGTAAACTGTTAAACCAAATTACTTAATTAATAACTTGACTAGCTTTCTATTTCAACTGTTATTCAATAGAAAGCAATGTTTATTTGCTGTTTTATTTTGAAAATATTGGCATTGGAACTGGACATGATGTAAATGTTCTAATCAAAATGCAGTAGTCAGGGGAAGAGGGTACTTGGCTTCACAAATCACTATAAGTCGGTACAGCAGTCAAAAATGTTTGAGAAGCACTTTAGTAGCGCATCAATTTACAAAAAAACACAAAGTTAGGTTTCTACCCGACAGCAACGACATACTCTTAACCGGGGGTCCCTCAGGGTTCTGATCTTGGGTCTCCTTCACTTCTTTCTCCACTCTACACCAAATCTCTTTTACCGAAAACAGACGATCTACAAGCTCACAACGCGCTGCGAGCTTGTAGATCGGCTGTTTTCACCCCAGAATGGGGACGTTAGGGTTCATGTGGTTATGATGGGATGTTGTGATTGTTCTACCTGTGTGTTAAAAGCTGGTCTCTTTGTTAAAGGACAACTTTGTTTTTTTACAACAAGGGTTCATATTTTAGATAAGAAAAAGTTAATTAGAGAAAAGAAAAAGTGAGTGTTAAAATGTTTCCATTTGCTTCGTTCTATTGTTTTATCGCGTTTACCGTGCTAAAATGTGGGGCATGCGTACGCATGGGGGCATGCGTACAAGTGGCTAAATGTGTCTTTTTAGACACAATAAGCCAGCAGTTTCTTTATTGCTGTTTACAGTAACACTTCTAGCCCCCATAAGTCACATCCAACCATGAAAGGTTGCGTTGTATCTTGGGAATGGGCTTAAGGTGGTTGCACACTGCTGCGTTTTTCGGGCCGAATATCGGAGTGAATTTCGGAGCAAGCAAATAAAAAAATCAACCTCACGTTGTGTCAGTCACGTTTGCACACTGCCGCCCGCTTCGCGCACCACTCGGTCCCTTGCTCTCTCTATCTCTCTCTCTCTCCTTGCCCTGAAAAACGCATTTCGCAACGAAAAACGCAGCAGTGTGCAACCACCTTTATTCTGTGTAAAATGACATATTTAGCCACTTGTACGCATGCCCCCTCCCACTAAAATAAGAATCTCTAAAACAATAGAAAAAAGTAAATGAAATCAATTTAACACTCATCTTTTATATTATTTAATTACAATCTAAAATATGAACCCTTGTTGTACAAAACTAAAGTTGTTCTTTAAATGCTGTGTCGCTGCACAAAAAAATCATGTGGTGCTCTTCATTAACCCTAAGACCCAAAAATAGAAATACTTGAACTATTTATATATTTTAAATCAGATGGTGGTGTTGTAGGAGTCCTAATCAGAGGAGAATGTAATGGTTTTTTTTTTTCAAAAAAATGTTTTTGTAAGGTCTTATAGCCATAAATCATAAATCATGCTCATTTACATATAATTTCACAATAATAACATATGTACATGTTCTAGACATTCTAATGATCACCAAAAATATATATATATATTACAGGCATTTTACTTATGTATGGTATGCTTTAACTGTCGAAAAATAGCAGATCTACAAGCTAGCTTGTAGATCTGCTATTTTTCAATAGTTAAAGCATACAATAATGGCTAAAGTGGTTAAAATCTAACGCGACTCGGGCACGTTCTGGGTCTTTGGGAGTTAAAGTGCAGCTCATCCTATAGTGTTCGACCCGGGACAATTTCACAATGAATTTAAATCTCTGCGATGCCATTATTGTGCATGTTTTTGTCTCCACCAGCCGAAGGCTTGGGGGAGAGTATGTTTTCGCCCCTGTCCGTCCGTCCGTGTGTCCTCCAGCTTGTTACCAGCTAATCTCCGGCGCCGTTGGCCCGGTCGCTGCCAAAATGAGCACACACACTCCCTGTATGCCAATTCAGAACCTCTGCCATTTTTCACATGGGCCTGTTCTAGCGCCAATTTGTGCAAAACTACCTTTTGGCCAGTACTCCTCCAGATTTTGTCCAAAGATCACGCAAATCGGTAGACAGTATCTCTACAGTCATGTGATCGACATGGATCTGTCTGATTGTCCATATTCCATCCTGATTCCTGGCTGAAATTGGCTTTCAAAGTTTGTAAGATTGGTCAGTTTTGAACAAAATGCCTGAACTCACGAACACAGCGTGCAATTTTTGTGAAATTGTGCACGCACATTCTCACTAGGCCGAGGAAGAAATGCCCCTTCAAACTTTTCAAATCAGCCTCATGGTGGCGCTATAACAGGCTGCCTGGCCTGGTGGAGACCTGTGCTCGGAAGAGCACTGCTTCTAGTTTGTTTTGTTTTCCACCATAACGATTATCCTCCCATCCCTGTTCTTTGGATCGTTCTAAGAGACCAAACGCATTTAAAAGAGGCCGTTCTAATCTTGGTTGCAGAAGGGGCTGTTATTCCAGGGTTGGCTTTTCTAGGTTGATTCTTTTTCTAATCATTCGATTTGATTGAACTCTTGCTGGTTTTGATGGATGGATTCTTAGTCCAGACGGCACCGATGCAACTCCCTGCAACTGCCATCGAGGATAAAGGTTGGCAGGTAGTTGCATCGGTGTGGTCTGGCCTCTAAGCCAATGTTTCTCAACCTTTTTTCTGCATGGGCACACTTTTCATGTCTCGAGAATCCATGGGCACACCAACATAATACGGGGGTGTAAATATCGTCACTGTCGGGAAGAAAACCTTGTATCTCCAAGTTTCAAACGTGTACGTTTCTTTGCAAAGTAAAGCCCTGCTTCATCATACAAGGCTGTCGCACAGCAGTAGTGAAAACAGCAGATCTACAAGCACACAACGCCTCGCACCTTGTAGATCTGCTGTTTTCACTAGATTAAATCATTTTTAAAATGATAAATACAATACTGGCTTTCAAGCAGTTTCAAGGGGCACACTTGACCCTTCTCAGGGGCACACCAAAGGTCCCCAGGCACAGTGGTTGAGAAACACTGCTCTAAGGAGCTCCACATTGTGATCTTATTAACAATATATTAGAGATTATACAGTTGTGCTCGGAATTATTCAACCCCCTCTGACAACTTTGTTCATTAGTGTAACCACTGTTCCTTTGACTTAGAACTTGTCAACTCTGCTCAAAACTCTACTTTATGGAACATTCAGTGTCTTTGCAATTGTTTTATATCCTTTTCCTTTTTTTTTAACAAAGCAATAATCTCTTCTCTGAACTTTCTGACCATTCCTTAGACTTAGCCATGTTTCTAACTGCTCTAATCACAGTCAACACGTCAACACACTTCTAGTCAGGCCAGATTGCACATCTGGTGCAACTATTTAAGCCCTTGATTAGTCGATTGCAGTTGATTACAGATGTTTTCAGGTGTAATTAAGAGTTGAATAATTGAAAGTGAAAGTGGCATTTAGCATTGAATTTGAAAAAAAAAACACAACAAATGTTACTTTTCAGCTATTTACATTGTTCTAGTATGATGTATTTATTTCATTCAGTTGTCAGTTTGTGAATTTTGCCAATAAACCAGATTTGCAGAGAGGGGGCGTTGAATAATTTTGAGCACAACCATAACTTCATGAGAACAGTAGAACATTTTATTCACGGTAACAACGTTCTGACCCTTGTGAGAACTGGCCAAGACGCACAAGGTTGGGAAGAAAACGTTACCTTGTAGGGCATTTACAAAAAAGTCGACAAGTCGACTCGACTTCATTACACAAGTCGACTCCCACCAGAGAAAGTCGAAAGTCGAAGTTGAAAAAAATAAACTGTCTATTGTGAAAATAGCAGATCTACATGCTCACAACGCCAATTTCTGCCTCTATATTTGACAATTTGGACAATGTTTAATTTGCCATTTTAGAGGTATTAAAAAGTCCTTAAATTGTCACTTTAGAAATGTGCAGATATTCTCTATACACTTAAACTTAATTTTGGTTTGTTTACTGTTGAGTGAGAAAACAATGTTGCACATTAAGTTTTGTGTGATGTGATGACGCCATCAAACCTTTTTACTGAGTCGAGTCGACTTGCAAAAATGACAAGTGGTTAATGCCCTAGACCTGGCGAGGTCTTAACGTAACTTCATGCTATTGGGAGCTGACGGATCAGTGTGTGGACCTCCCTTCTTCGCTGTTGTTATGTATTTTTGTTCCGCTCCTGTGGGATGGTTTTGAGATGCACGTGCTTCCCTCTTGGGACTCTTACTTCAAATTGTAACTCACTAATTTCTCTCTATTTGTGTGTGTGTGTGTGTGTGTGTGTGTGTGTGTGTGTGCGTGTGCGTGTGCGTGTGCGTGCGTGCAGCTCACCAAACTCCACCAGTTAGCCATGCAGCAGAGTCCCTTCCCCATCGCCCCTAGCAACCAGGGCTTCCAAGGTAACTCTTAACACTGTCACTGCTTTATATATAATTAATTATTTAGATACCATGTGCAGCCATTGACTGCTCTTTATTTTGAAGACCTAGCCTTACATTAAGTCTTACCGACTAGTCAGACAGGTCGGGGGTATGGTCTGCAAAACTGCTATTGCGGCTCTACACGTCACACAAATGCGAAATATAGCTTCCGGACAAGTTCTGCAAGATGTATGCGACTTGTCAGGAAGCCTCGTTTAATGTATTAGTCCGTATTTTTTAATAAAATGAGTTTTTACTAAGTGTGTGTCGATTCCAAATCGAGCATCACTTGTTTGGTTAAAGATGGCTGCACTTATCACGTGACGTTCATCCATTCCCCCATTCGCTCATACAAGGACATGACGTATGTGTATACGGAAGAATGCACAATAATGCTTCCAGCCACTAACGGGCGCTGTTGTAGCAAACGAGGAAAAGCAGTACACTTGGTAAAAACTAATTTTATTTAAAAATACTGACTAATACATTAAACAAGGCTTCCTGACAAGTCACATACATCTTGCAGAACTTGTCCGGAAGCTATATTTCGCATTTATGCGTAGAGCCACAATAGCAGCTTTGCAGACCCCCCGACCTGTCTGACTAGTCGGTAAGACACTCCTGCAGCCTTCCCCCCGTCACAATGCGGAAGCCACTGCAGGGCCGTCTTAATGTAAGGCTATTGAAGACCCATGTTGTGGCAATTCACTATGTTGTCATGTCGATGAAGATGTTTTCTTTCACACGGAAAAGACCGTTCTGTGGCTTGGATAGGGGCTGGTGAAAATGCGATGCGATTTGGAGAAAGATTCCGAGATGAAGCCGTCTTTCTGCAGAGCGTTGCGTTGTAGCCAAGGGAGATTATTCACTTCCTGGTGAGGTCATCACCCAAAGGGTCATGGGTCCCAATGACCCAGGCCAGCGCTAGTGTTATTTAACTCATTCAGAACGGGTACACATTATTGTGTATCATTATTTTATGCTTTAACTATTGAAAAATAGCAAGCTCACAGCACGGAGTGCCGCGCTGCGAGCTTGTAGATCTGCTATTTTTTTTTTATCGTGAAAATTTGAATTTGGTTTGTCAACCTTTTTTTCACTGACGAAAACCAAATAAAAACTACGCTATGACTACTCTGTTTGTTTGTTTGGACGCAACACAGCACATTAATGCAGTGTTTAATGCATCTGAAAATAGTAGATCTTCAAGCTTTCACTATTTCCAGTATCCTTTCATGCCAAACACAGATTAGGACTTGGCCTAACAAAAAAAAGTTTCAGCTGTGAGATTTTATGAGTCCATTTGGAACACCTTGTTAACATGGTTTTATTTTCCTTTGTGCAGCTGGGATGGATGCTTCAGCACAAACCGGCTCCCATGAGCTAACCATTCCAAATGACGTAAGTCTGGACCCTCCTATTTGTTGTTTTGCTTATTATCAAAGACAGCGGGACAAACCAAGATTCCCAAACTTGGGTCTATTTCCTGTATCTGCTCACGGTCTCCTTTGGGATTAAGAGACTTGTGTTCTATACCTCTGCACCCCATAAACCCCCTGTGACACAAAGATTATGAGCCTCGTAGTCACTGAAGTAAATATTAGACCCGCCTTCTTCACACGACGCATATGAACCCAATGTAACGTTTAGGTAACTTTTATTGGAGAACTGACTGGCAGTCGCAGCAACACAACATGGAAGATTTGACAATACTGATCGGAGGACGTGGTGAGATGTGACATTCACATGGTGTGACTACAGCATGCCCACTTTGGAGTAGTGTCTAACCCAGTGTTTCATGTGACACTTTTCATGTCCCAAGAATCCATGGTCACACCAACATAATACGGGGGTGTAAATATCGTCACTGTCGGGAAGAAACCTTTTATCTCCAAGTTTCAAATGTGTACGTTTCTTCGTAAAGTAAAGCCCTGCTTCATCACACAAGGCTGTCACACAACAGTAGTGAAAACAGCAGATCTACAAGCACACAACGCCTCGCGGTGCGAGGCCTTTAAATTCAGTTTTCATTTAGTTTAAATCATTTTTAAAGTGATAAATACAATACTGGCTTCCAAGCAGTTTCAACGGGCACACTTGACCCCTTAGGGGCACACCAAAGGTCCCCAGGCACAGTGGTTGAGAAACACTGTTCTAACCTACTTTACGTTAAAGCACATGTCCTCGAGCCAAGCAGATGCCTCCTGGTCACGGTTGGGTATTGAAATTTGTTTTCCAAATAGGAGGAACCGAATCCAAATTTAGCCAGCTAGCCTACTTCTGTTTGAGCAGAATGGAACAGAGCCTTCATTAGTATCACTGGTAACACTGACTCTGTTTGAGCAGAATGGAACAGAGCCTTCATTAGTATCATTGGTAACACTGACTCTGTTTGAGCAGAATGGAACAGAGCCTTCATTAGTATCATTGGTAACACTGACTCTGTTTGAGCAGAATGGAACAGAGCCTTCATTAGTATCATTGGTAACACTGACTCTGTTTGTGAAGGAAGTAAGCAAGACTCTGTTCAGGCATTCATGAGATAGAGGCCATAATGTTTTCTTCATATGTAAACAAACATGGCCGCCAATGGTTGAAAGTTCTGGGGTCGAACATGCATTTTCGGTTCGCGATCAGTCTGGTAACTGATCTGAGGCAGCTCCACTAATCATCATCAACGTAGATTTAACACTAAACAAGGCTCTAACTCGTTCTCCTGCTATACCGCCAACATGTGGAACGCCCTTCCACAAGCCTTAAAGGAGAGCAAATCCCTAGCCTCCTTCAAAATTGGTATGAAAAGTCACCTTCAGGCGGCTGCTACTCGTGACTTGTAAATAGACTAAGCCCCCATGCTCCCCCCACCCTTTTTTTTCTGCCTTTGTATTTGATGTTATGCTTTTGAAACTGATATTATCCTAGATAAAGTACTATGTTCTATCTGTCTGTCTTTCAATGTTATATGAGATACTTAAAGTGTGCTTCCTGTGGAAATAAGCCTCGGCTTTCTAGGATCTCCTTTTAGTTGACCCTGTACCAGTGATTTGTACTGTCATGAAACTGTACTTGTTTCTATTGCAATCTTCTAATAAATTCTTCAATCAATCAATCAGATCACTGCTGAAACCGGAAGTAAAAAAAAAAGCAAATCTAATTTGGGATGGGCAGGGAAAGACATGGGATATAACTGGTCTGTTGCCTCCTCTGTTTGACGTGGCGTATTCTCCTCTGACTCTCTGACAGCTGATTGGCTGCATCATCGGCCGCCAGGGCGCAAAGATCAACGAGATCCGCCAGATGTCGGGCGCTCAGATAAAGATCGCCAACCCTGTGGAGGGATCGACTGACAGACAGGTCACCATCACTGGATCCCCCGCTAGCATCAGCCTGGCCGAGTACCTCATCAATGCTCGGTAAATATATATATATATATATGTCACCGGATGTTAGAGAAACAGGACGGCCGAGAAACGGAGCACTCGCGGTGCCGCACGGGGCGGAACAAGCGGTCGCCCACAACAACGTCCTCCAGGCGGAGCCCATCGATTGTCCACGACATTGCAAGCGGCGCGAAGGCCAGCGGACCTTGGTCCTGCTCTTCGCCCCCGAGCGCCGCAGGCGCGAGTGGCCGCGAAGAGCGGGCCAGGGCCGCGCGGCCGGCGGAGCGCCGCGCGAGTTACGAAGCCGTGGTGAATGCAATCGTTATATTTATGCCCAGGCCGTAAGGCCTGGGCAAGCCCAAGATAAACGCTCATAGTAAGCTAATGGCTAAGCTAATGGCTAAGCTAATGGCTAAACACCGCCCAGCTAGGCTAGTAAATAAAGAAAGGGAGTCGCAAACGAGTGACGTCAGCGCCTGCACTAGTGAATGGCTGTCTATGGGCTGTCGTCGCCATCTGGTGGTGATTAGTTTGTGGTGAACGAAACAAGCGCTCTTACAATGAACGTCCTGAGTTACCCAAACATGCTGTAACATATATACACACACACACAGTACCTCATCAATGCTCGGTAAGAGGAACACACACACACACACACACACACACACACACACTGAGAGTACCTTGTCCACAAGTTTCCAGCATCCCATGGTGCATTGCACAGAAGGTGGGACAGTTCCAGCTCGCAGCTGCGTAGCAGCCGAGCAGAGTGTGACGTAATCGTAATCGTACCCGGATGTGTCCACACATTTTTATTCTACTGTAAATTCCTGCAGAAACTGGTAAATAAATGGAGAGAGAGAGAGAGAGAGAGAGAGAGAGAGAGAGAGAGAGAGAGAGAGAGAGAGAGAGAGAGAGAGAGAGAGAGAGAGAGAGAGAGAGAGAGAGAGAGAGAGAGAGAGAGAGAGAGAGAGAGAGAGAGAGCGATTTTATCGTAAAATAAAACACTCACGATAATCGTATCGTGGACACAGTTACAGTTTAGGCATTTAACAGACACTTTAAAAAAACTCTTAACCCCCCCCCCCCCCCAGTTGTGCTATGGGTTTAGGTGGAGTCTGAAGAGGACATTTAATTTATGGTGATATCGTCCTCCGTCATGCACTGGGATCAATACACTTTTCTATTTGCTGAGCTGCATATCTGGTACCACTTAAAGGGATATTCCACTTTCAAAAACACTTTTTGTCATTGTATGGTCTAATCAGGCTTGTATGAACACCCTGAACAGTTTTTAATTTTCTTCATTCAGTATTTAGATATTTGATGTAAAAGTTACCAGGCCCGACACGCCCATGCCTCTCCCCACACACACTCATTGTAACTTCAAACTCCATTTTAACCATGATAGATTCATTAAAAATACCCATTATTTTTTCTGGTGACTCATAATACCCTCCTAGTACGTGAGCAGGCCGTGTTTTTTTCCATAACATTTTTCATGTATTTTTTATATATTTTTATTGTATTTAATCTTTTCCATTTTCACAAAGAATTATTAAAAATACATGAAAAACGTTATGGAAAAAACACGGCCTGCTCACGTATTAGGAGGGTAGTTTGAGTCACCAGAAAAAATAATGGGTATTTTTAATGAATCTATCATGGTTAAAATGGAGTTTGAAGTTACAATGAGTGTGTGTGGGGAGAGGCCCTGGGCCTGGAGGGCCAGATAACTTTTACATCAAATATCTAAATACTGAATGAAGAAAACTAAAAACTGTTCAGGGTGTTCATACAAGCCTGATTAGACCATACAATAACAAAAAGTTTTTTGAAAGTGTAATATCCCTTTAAACCCTCTATTGGTAAAACATACTTATATGTAGTTTTTTTTTTCACTCTCTACCAAATCTCCATTTGGTTTCATTTTAGACTTTGGTTACCAACTGCATCATTTATCTGGGGACCACCTGGAACCCCCTCAAGGACCACTGGTTGAAACAACCACTGTTTTTACATTCATTATCTGCAATTCTGTTTGGTTGCCGTTTGGTCTGATAGTTACTGCCTTCACACTGGCCCATACAAAACATACAAAGCAACATGGGGTGCGTTCTAAAATGCGCACTCAACGCACTGGTGTGCCATGTTGTCGTTCGTTTATTCGGTGCACTTGGTGCGTTGTCGTTCGGAAATCCAGTGCGCGGCGCACCAGTGTGCTGAGTGCACGCACTGACCGACCCTACTCAGAAGATGGGGTTTGACGGTGTGGTGCGTCAGTGCGGTGTTTTGATTGGTTGGTTTTTTATGGCCATGTCTCGAGCAATTCTCAGCTGTGAACAATGGAGGAAATGACCGCAAAATGCAGCATTTGCAGCTTAATTGGTCGTTTGGGCTTGATAGTTTCACACACATCAACATGTAAACTAACAGCAGGTATGCCAATGTTATGAATTACATATCCTTTCAATATCAACGTTACGTTAGCAACTGCTGCTTTTCAGAAAGTTTACCTTCAGAGTTCAGAGTGTAAAAGCGCACAGCTGCCTCTTAACTGGTTGTTTGTAAATAAGCCACTCTGAACGCACTCTCCAACGTCACGCCCACTGCACTCACTACACTGAGCACACAACCCATAATCTGTCGCCGGAGTCGCTGTTAAATTATTGCACTACGAGCTCCTTGACAATAAATCCATATCGTGTCTTATTTTCCGACGACCGAATCTATTAATTGATGTTGACGCTGCTGCCGCGAGGCAGATACGGGGTCTTTACTCAATCAGATGATTAGCTTTCATTTGCAAATAGAAACTTAGTAACATTCCCAGCTGTAATGTGTGCAACTTATTGACCACAACAACAAACTACACGTGTGTTCCTGCCGACATCCCAGCCAATCACAGAGCCTGTTGCTATATGCGTCCTAGAACGTTCCATATGATTGGCCACTACTCCTCCATTGAAACAACTACAATAATATTGATGGCTTTCATGCATGTTTATTTAACGTCGTCCGATAGACCAGATGTTCGTCTCGTCTTCGTTGCGTCAACGAAAACACACATTCGTCTCGTCATATTTTCGTCAGACTTGTGTTTAGCTCGTCACGTTAACGTCACGTCATCGTCGTGAAAAAAGGGGCGTCAACGAAATCATTTTCGTTAACGTCTCGTCAACAAAAACAACACTGACTCAGAGTTTACACCAGTGGTTCTCAACCTGTGGGTCGGGGCCCCCAGGGGGGTCCCCACATTATTTTGGGGGGGTCCCCAGATGATTACCTTACTCAAAGATTAACTACTCAACTGTAAACAAACCAACATAAGTGTACAGAGGGTATATGCACATTTCTAAAGTGCCAATTTAAGGACTTTTTAATACCTCTACAATGTCAAATTAAACATTTGCCAAATTGTCAATCATTAGTGGCAGAAATTGTGAAAATAGCAGATCTACATGCTTGCGAGGCGATGTGAGCATGTAGATCTGCTATTTTCACAATAGAACCGTGTTATACAAAATGTAATGCCTCAACTCTTAGTGCTCGTCAGGGTGTAAAATATGATTATTTTGGGGGTCGCAGCCTGAAAAAGATGAGAACCACTGTATTAAAACCGACCACAAGCGGTCTTCATCAGTCTCGGCTCCCGTTTATTTTTTTTATCTGATGTTTTTTCCCGTCTGATTCAACGATTTTTAACTTTGCTGACTTTTGTGTCTCCTGGTTCATCTCCTTCTCTCTGCCAATAACACACGTTGTGTTTGTGTGTTTCTGTCTCCCCCTGCAGGCTGTCCTCTGAAGCCACCGGTCTGGCAGCCAACTGACCCCAGCGACCCTCCTCTCCTCTCCTCCCCACCCCATCACGGAACCCCCTTTTTACACAGAAATTAATGCAAAAACCAAGTATTCTCAACCTTCTAAAAACCCTTTTCCTCCTCCTCTCCTCTCCTCTTAGTCCAGGCGTTTCGGGCAGTATGTTGATGGAATCGTGCACTTTATGAAAGAAGCATGACATTTGGCCCACAGTTAGAACATGCCATATGGAAAATTTTTGGCTATAGGGGCATCGCAGATTTCTCTTGGGAAACTTGTGGGAGCCAATCAAAGTTGGGCTCTCATAAACTTTACTATACAGTAAAATAATACAAAAAAATAAATATGCTTTAAGTAGCATGTAAGGGGTCAAACTAGGTGTTTTTTTCGGGATTCTGAATCCAATGCAAGCATTTGTTTTGTGGAAAGGAATGTATTTCGTGCAAAACAAATGCTTGCATTGGATTCAGAATCCCGAAAAACACCTAGTTTGACCCCTCACATGCTACTTAAAGCATATTTATTTTTTTGTATTATTTTACTCTATAGTAAAGTCTAGTTTCCCAAGACAAATCTGTGATGCCCCTATAGCCAAAAATGTTCCATATGGCATGTTCTAACTGTGTGCCAAATTTCATGCTTATTTCATAAAGTGCACGATTCTTGCCTGAAACGCTCGGACTATCTCCTCCCCTCCCCTCCCCTCTCCTCTCCTCTCGTCTCCTTGGTTTAAAAGACGCCTACTCCTCGCTGTAACAATAATAATAACGACAACACCAGTGTATCGATATTTTATTTATTTATTATGTTTTGAATGAATCTCTCCCTTTTTGCATATAGTTTTTAAAAGATATTTCCTTGGGTTGTAATATTTTTTTCCCTCCCCCCCCTCTCTCTCTCTCTCTTGTTTTGCTGTTATGTCTTGTAATGATCCTTATATTGCTACATAGCTGAAGTTTTTTGGAAAAATCTGAGACGGCATAAATACTGTTTTCTTTTTTTTTATGTCAGATTTTTCTTAGAAAATGTATAAAATGAAGAAAAAAAATAAGACCCAATAATAACATCCTAGACGGAACTGTTCCTACTCCGACCCACCCTACATTTCAATGTTTGTATTTATTTTGTATTTAAATACACCCCCGCCCCTTGTGTTGTTATAGAATACATTGACTTTTATATCATCTTTTATTTTGCCATTTCTCTATCTAAAGTTGAACTTCCTGAATGAGGCATTGTGGGCAATGTAGTAAACCTGGGGCGCGCGAATGATGTACACTTGAAAATATTGAGGGAGTATAATGAATATTATTATTATTATAAAAATAAAAAGTAAAACGTTTAGTCAGAAACTTGACCACTTGAACCCTTAACGTCCACATTCTGCTGGGCGAACATTGGCTCCAAAATGGACGATCTACAAGTAGACCGGCCATTTGCAGCAACGTGGATTTTGTTTAGGGGGCGAAAACATTTTGTTTTTTTAGAGGGTGTCTAAATATAGACCTTTATTATAGAGGTCAAACTTACAGTACAAAAGGGTTCAAGTGGTTACTTTTTTAACATTGTTTTTTGAAGTTGAGAGTATTTTAAAGGAGCAGTTCACGCCCAAAATGATCGATTACTCACACCATGGAGACTTGAGTTCAATAATATCTTTTTTGTATTTGTTGCGTTCCCAAGACAATAATTTAATTACAATAAATGTACCCCCATTGATTCCAGAAGGGGACCCAAATGTATTCGGGTCCCCATCCGGAATCAATGGGGGTAAATTTACAATAATCACATTTTTTGTTTTAGGAATGCGACAAAAATATTATTGAACTCAAGTCTCCATGGCGAGAGGAATCAATAGAAAAGAAAAAGTCATTTTTGGGTGGAACTACTCCTTTAAGCTGGCCTCTAATTTGCTGTATATGTTCTTTTTATTGTCATTCCTGTGTTTTCATCAGTTTTATTTTATTTTATTTTCCTCCTCAATCAGGACTTTGGAAGCGTTTGTTTTGTTGTGTGTTTTTTTTCTTTGGATTCTGATAGGGTGGGGAGGGGCGGGGCTTGGTCTAACCTGGAGGGGGTCTGAACTGAGCGAGGGGCAATACTTGCGTTTTCTCTGAAATGACAGATTAATTATGATATGATGATGATGATGATAACACTGAGATGTTTGTTTTAAATAGAGAATATTTTTTTTAACTGCAGGGATGGGGGGATTGCTGCGACGGGGGCAAAACTTTAAAAAAAAGAAGAAAAAAAAGAAGAGACAATTTATTTGTCTGGATATTATTAAGTCTGTTGATGCTGAGGCTACTAAGATTTAAAACTAGAGAAGGAGCGTTATATAGAAAAAATAATAACACTAGTTTTTTTCCTGCTATCCTTTTTGCCTGGGGTCAGAATTTTATTTTTTATTATTCTTTGCAGGATGAAGAAGAAGAAACTCACGTTTTTTGTGCACGTTTTCAAAAACTATTGTAGATTTGGGTGCAATTGAATTATTATTGAAGAAACTTAAATACATAAATAAAAAAAAGATGTGAAATGCTGAAACTAAATCCTCCCGATTGAACTGTTTTGTTTTCATTGCTACTGGTTGCACGATTCTCAGGGGTTCTCAGGACACCCCTGTGAATAACCTTTTCATCCAAGTCACACCTGGATTACATGGGCAAGTGTAAATGGTGCATTTCAGGCATTGACACTAAGGCTTGCCCACCACCTGCCCCCCGGCAGGTAAATAAAACGTCAGGGCAGGTGAAGTTTGGTTTCAGGTTGCCCGACTGGTCAAGTGCTCGTTTGAGAGGAGACGCAACCGTCTGTAAACACAACACCAGATATCTGTCTAAACACCTGAACGTCTATAAACACAACACCAGATATCTGTCTAAACACCTGAACATGGCCAGAGCGTTCTGTCTTGGAATGTAAGAATGTGGAATGTAAAATAAGAGAACTGTTTACCTATAATGTGCTGTTTTCACAACTAGTGTGAACCCAATAATACTGTAGATGTACTAGGTATTTGGATAAAAAATTTGGGATGACAGTTTTTATCGCACAGCTCCAGAAAGTAATAATGGACGATTAACTTTTCTGGTAAGTGTGCATGACCTTTGGGCAAGTAGAACATGACCTGTACTTGCCCGACGGGCAAGTGCCTCTGAGACCTTAGCGTCAACCCCTGCATTTATATAGCGCCTTTATCCAAGGCGCTTTACAGAGATTGTGCATCACATTCACCCATTCACACACACATTCATTACATTCACCCATTCACACACACATTCATTACATTCACCCATACACACACACATTCATTACATTCACCCATACACACACACATTCATTACATTCACCCATACACACACACATTCATTACATTCACCCATACACACACACATTCATTACATTCACCCATTCACACACACATTCATTACATTCACCCATACACACACACATTCATTACATTCACCCATTCACACACACATTCATTACATTCACCCATACACACACACATTCATTACATTCACCCATTCACACACACATTCATTACATTCACCCATACACACACACATTCATTACATTCACCCATACACACACACATTCATTACATTCACCCATTCACACACACATTCATTACATTCACCCATACACACACACATTCATTACATTCACCCATTCACACACACATTCATTACATTCACCCATACACACACACATTCATTACATTCACCCATACACACACACATTCATTACATTCACCCATTCACACACACATTCATTACATTCACCCATACACACACACATTCATTACATTCACCCATACACACACATTCATTACATTCACCCATTCACACACACATTCATTACATTCACCCATTCACACACACACATTCATTACATTCACCCATTCACACACACATTCATTACATTCACCCATTCACACACACATTCATTACATTCACCCATTCACACACACATTCATTACATTCACCCATTCACACACACATTCATTACATTCACACACACATTCATACATCGATGGCAGAGGAAACCATGCAAGGCACCAACCTGCTCATCAGGAGCAGTTAGGGGTTCAGAGTCTTGCTCAAGGACTCTTCAACACTATAACTCTGGGGGAGCCCGGGTTTGAACTGGGAACCCTCCGTGTTCTAATGACGGTTTCTCTACTTCTGAGCCACTGTCACTCCTATATATTCCAGTTGTATTCAGAATGACTGCTCATTCAGAATACAAAAGCTCATGTAAACACCTCAGAATGGAATAGAATTTTCCATTTCCATTCAGAATGAATTTTATTTCACATTTCATATTTTTTCATTCATATGCTGTTTGAATCAGAATATACTTTTATTCAGGTTCCAGGTACACGGTTGGGTATGAATCTGTTCAGAATCAGTTCATTCTGAATGAATAGATATTGTCCATGGAACCACAGCCACCGTTATGTAGAACCTTACAGTTGTCATGTTACGGAACGTAAATATGTAAATGTTTCCCTAAGATACAGTACGGCACGAGGAGAACTGGAGAGAATAGTAGTTTCCCTTACAACACATTGAAAATAACGTCGTACTTGGTATTTAAAGGAAACCTTTTTACAAGGTTTCATATTTTAGATTGTCATTAGAGAAAAGAAGAGCTGGGTGTTAAAATGTTTTCATTTACTGCTTTCCTAACCCTATTGTTTTAGCGATGCATGCGTACAAGTAGCTTAATATGTATTTTTAGACACAATAAGCCAGTGATTTCATTATTACTATTTACACCAGCCCCCATAAGTCATATCTGCCCATGAAAGATTGTGGTGCGTCTTGGGAATGGACTTATTGTGTCTAAATAAGACAGAAAAAAATAGCAGATCTACAAGCTCAAAACGCATTGCAGAGCTTGTAGATCTGAGATGTTTTGGCTTATGTTCCCTGTCACCCAAAGATTTGGCAGTCAGAGCCCTTGTAGTTGGCCTACTGAGGGGACCCTAACTAACAAGTAGTTGGTTGCATGTTGCATTGAATGATTCAATATTTTATTCAACAGAAATGCTAAACTGATCGAGTGCAGTCAAACACTTGGTCTATGTGTTCAATTCATCAACATAAATTGGTGCATTGATACATTGCATTGGTGTGGACTGGCCTTAAAGGAGTAGTTCACCCCAAAAAGACTTTTTTTCCTATCGATTACAATACTCACACCATGGAGACTTGAGTTCAATATAATTATCTAGTTTTTGTCACATTCCTAAGCCAATATTTTGAGGAGACTCTTTGTAGGGCTGTTGATTCCTAACCCAGACTACTGGATGGAGACCCAAATGCATTTGGGTCTCCATACAGTAGTCTGGGATCACTTCACTTTGCGAGGTTTGAACCGGTCGGAAGAGGAAACCACTCTACGTCATGTTGTAGTACTCAAAGACTACAATTTGCCGGAACTATCAAACCAGATTCAGTTTTAACCCCAAATAATTCCCCTGCGCTCAAGGACATACTTTTAGGGCCTACCTAATAAACTCCTTGATGCGGAGTAGTTTTGTTTTTGAAAAATGTGTTTGGGATATGCATCTTTTGTTCCAACTGGTAGCGACTGGCAAGACTACACTAGGCTACTGGAGCATTTTAATAGGGATTGGGGAAACAAACGGAGGAACCAAATCAAAGCGACGCCGCTTCTTCTAGTGGTTTCTGCGCTTTAGGCGGAAACCAAACGGCCTGTTGTGAACGAACACCAGGCTTTCCCCCAGAAAGCCTGGTAGGCGAGGTTACCATCCAGAATCAATAGAGGAACATTTATTATAATCACAGTATTTGCTTAGGAAGGCCACACAAACTAAAACTAAATATTACTGAAATCAAGTTTCCATGGAGTGAGTAAAAAAAAAAGTATTTTGGGGGTGAACTACTCCTTTAACTCTTGGACAGGATTGGAATGTAGCAAAGTGAGTTTGGAAAAGGAGTGAGTTGCTATTCTGTCTCTGCATCAATATTTCTGTTCTTAAACAAACTTTACACACATTTCTTTTTTACCAATACATTATTTATTGTTGCTCATATTTTTTTTAGATTTTGATACAATTCCTATGTTACAGATACAATGTGCAATGCCGTATAAAAACAAAAAAAATCTACATTTAATAATTCAAACCATTCTTATTGTTATTCTACTTTTGACCACCAGAGAGCAGTGTTTCATCTCTGATCTGGTTTAGCTCTGCTGCTGTAATCATAAAGGATGAGAGGAGGGTTAAACTAAAGGAACAATTCACACATTTTCAAACCTAATATTCATATTAAGCCATTTAATCTGTGTCACTTTGGATTTGAACCACTTTAACCATTATTTTATTCTTTAACTATTAAAACAATAGCAGATCTACAAGCTCACAGCGTGGCACTCGCTTGTAGATCTGCTAATTTTTAAAAATCGTGAACATTAATTTTGTACAAGTCTTTGAATATTTTTGACCCGTTTCTATAAATGTCTTCTATTCCCTTCTTCTAAATCAGTGGTTCTCAAACCTTTTCATGTCAAGGACCCCCAAAATTACATTTATTTGGCCGCGGACCCCCATCTCATAATATGTTGTTACAGGGACCACCCCAGAAGCAAATATTTGAGTTACAAATGTTCGCTTTTAAAAAGATATATTCAAAGATTTACACAATGGTCACAATAAAAAATTTAAAAAAGCAGATATACAAGCTCGCAGCGCGGCACTTTGTATATCTGCTATTTTTCAATAGTTAAAGCATTACATAATTCTAGGCCTTAATTGTTCCTCATTAATGTTCATTATGAGATGGCACCATTTATTTCTATGTTTACCTGCTGTGTGTCTCAGACATGGCTTGTGGAGCGTTCAGAACCTCTACCAGCTGTAGGCAGGTCTGGTCCTTCACTTTACACTTAATGCTTTTGCTTTTCTTCCTTTTAGTTTTCATTTTTTTGTATTTTTTTCTGACACAGTGTGTGAGTAGAGTAATATATTATGCAGTGAATGAACATTATAGTTGAGGACCAATAAGATGAAGATTAGGTATGAAACAAATTGTTTTACAACAAGGGTTCATATTTTAGATTGTAATTCGAGAATGTCTTTTTCAGACACAATAAGCCCATTCCCAAGATACACCACAATCTTTCATGGGCAGATGTGACTTATGGAGGCTAGTTAGTAGTGTTACTGTAAATAGTAATAAAGAAATGACCGGCTTATTGTGTTTAAAAATACATTATTTAGCTGCTTGTACGCATGCCCCCACCCTGGAATCAAAATCATTAAAATGGCTAAAACGATAGAAACAAGTAAATGAAAACATTTTAACACTCATCTTTTCTTTTCTCTAATTACAATCTAAAATATGAACCCTTGTTGTAAAAACCCAATGCTGGTCTTTAAGTGCAGTTGATATATCGTTGTCAGGCAGAAACCTCCTAACTTTTACTAATCAAGGCCCTGCTATCCTTTACCACAGCGTCGCACAAAACCAGGGTTTCTCAAACGTTCAAATGTCAAGGTCTCCCCTTAACTCTGACAGGGTACAAATGGAACCAAATGAACCCTAACGGGTTCATTTGGTTCCATTTGTACACTGTCAGAGTTAACGACCTGTATGGGTCAATTTAGACCCTGCTAAAGGAACCCACAGAGTCCATGGAACCCACTTTGAGAACCATGGCACTAAACACATTATCGAAAGTAGCAGATTCACAAGCTAGAAATGCGGTGCAAAGCGAGGTGTGTTGAGCTTGTAGATCTGCTATCCTTTGCCGTTTTGGGGATTTTGAATCCTGTTGAGTAAAAGTTTTGGACATTATGAGTTTTCCACCCGACACACAATATTATCATTGTATAGACAGACACCTTGCCACAATACTGGTGAGATGTTTTTATCCACTGATTAGAAACTGACGAGTCTCCAAGTCTACTGTGCTTTAAAGCTAAATCGACCCGGTGAAAGATGAGGGAAAAAAGATTACAACATGAATATTACCTACTGAGAATCCTAATAAAAGGCCTATGAAACCCTTGGCTGGTTTTGTAGCTTGTCTTTTCCAGTTCAGGTCACAAAACCACATGGGCTAAATGTGGATACGTCGATGTCCCGCTGTTCCCAATCCCCAGTACTCCGGTTAGAGTAAGGCTTAGGCTTAGGCTTAGGGTTTTAGACTTATTCACCAGGCCTGCGTCGGCAGGTTAGCGTTCACCCGTTCACTAAGAGTTGAGGCATTACATTTAGTTTAACACGGTTCTATTGTGAAAATAGCATATCTACATGTTCACAACAGCATGTAGATCTGCTATTTTCACGATAGAACCGTGTTATACACATATCTGCCTCTAATACTTGACAATTTGGCCAATGTTTAATTTGTCGTTTTAGAGGTATTAACTCATTGAGTGCCAATCCCGAACTAGTTCGGCTTTATTATCGTATCGCAGAGTGCCGATCCCGAACAAGTTCGGCTTTAAAAAAAAAAAAAAAAAAAAAAAAAATTGAAAAAATTGTTTTTGATTTTTTTTTTTTTTTTTTTTGGACCCCATCAAATCTAGTGAACATGATTTCAATCGCGATTTTGCATGTTCCACCCCCATACAACCCCATCTAACATACAGGGCAGCCATGTTTGTTTACATAACATGTAAAACATAATGGCGATTATCTCAAGAATGCCTGAACGGATTTCCAATCGGATTTTTTTGTTTGAAAGCTGTGAACAAACTGCACAAATCCACTCCAATGCAATCCAGGATTGCATTGGATTTTTTAGAGCTCATTCTTCTCTGTTTTTTTCCCATGCATGAGGTGTGCAAGGTTTAATCATGGCTAAGTTGACGAAAATAAGGCTTCTAAAATGCTTGGTAGCCAATAGCTAACTTCAAGCTAACTTCATCCTCTTCCTGTACATGCACAAAGGAAAGTGTTCAGGCAAGTCATGGCTGCAGGGCTTCTGCATATACCAGCATATCTCTATGGGATTTTCTATGGCCACTGGGCGCCCTCTAGTGGTGAAAGGGGTGGCACTAAATGAGTTAAAAAGTCCTCAAATTGTCACTTTAGAAACGTGCAGATACCCTCTATGCACTTAAACTTTATGTTGGTTTGTTTACTGTTGAGTGAGAAAACAATGTTGCACATTAACTCACTTACTGCCAATTTAAAATGCCCCTCGAGTGGCACTAGTGCCAGAAGCCTCCATAGACTCCCATGTAATTTATAGTGCACAGATCATGCACGCCCATGCACAGATCATGCACCATGTTTGTGCAGGCTGTTCACAGCTTTCAAACAAAAAAAAAAAGATTGGAAATCCGTTCAGGCATTCATGATTTATCAGCCATAATGTTTTCTTCAGATGTAAACAAAAATGGCTGCCATGTTTGAAAGATGGGGTTGTATGGGGGGTGGAACATGCAAAATCGTGATTGAAATCATGTTTACTAGATTTAATTGGGTCCAAAAAAAAAAAAAAACCCTTTTTTTTTTTTTTTTTTCTAAGTAAAAGTCGCCCAAAGTCGCTTGGCAGGGAACTCCATAGTGAGAAAGTTGCTCTAAAAGTCGCCTGGCACTGTATGAGTTAAAGGAGCTATAGTCAACTTTTTCATTGTAGGGCCGACACTTTGTTTACATCCTAGTCTATAGACTAGAATGTAAACAAAGTGTTGGTCTGACAATGGCCAAAATGATTATTTTATCATTATTTTACGTTTTTTTTAGGTCATTTTTGAATAGAAACACATATATGAAGCTTATTTTTTTATAAAATATTTTCGAAACATTTTAATTTTAGCATCCGTTTTTCAAGAAAAAGTTGACTATAGCTCCTTTAAGTTAATCATCTGGGGACCCCCCTGAGAACTGTAGGCAGCCTAAAACAGCAGATCTACCAAACTCACAACGCCTCTAACCCTAACCCGCGTTTTTTAACCTGAACCGGAAAACACAACTACACAACGAGCCTTTAGGGTTTCCTATGCCTTTTCAGCGTCCATGTCTGATGTTTACGTGAGCTGTTCATTACATTGTGACATCATTCATGTTTTTTTTTATTTATTTTTTGTCAACATCAATATTTATTAACTCATTAAAAGCCAACCCCGCGATGTCGCGGGAAAAGTAATAGAGTATCTATAGTGCCATCCACGCGATGTCGCGGGAAAAGTAATATATTACTGTAACGGCGAGTAAAAATACCTAGTACAATGGCCGACGCTCCGGAGACGAAATCCGCGCTGATTTGTCATCATCACGGCTCCACGAGCACACAATAGTCATCCCATAACATTGAGGTGGACGGGCCGCCTCATCTTTAATGTCCATTATCTCAAAACTACACTTTAGAAGCGAAGATGGAGGCAGATGCTCGCTTATAAAACACATGTATAAACGCTACGAGCCGATCCAGCATGGCTCCACATAAACAATGATCGGTTCAGTCGAAGGATCCGATGACGTCAGACCGGAAGTACTTCCGGTGGCCTTCAAAATAAGACAAAATAAGAGAACGGCCGTGAATGGGGGGGGGTGGGAGGCACTCTGGATATTATAATCCGTTAATGTCTGAGGCTTTTAATGAGTTAACAAAAAAACTAAAAACAAAACCAAAACAACCGGTGAAGTTAATAATACTTTCAGGATTTTTAAAAAAGTGTAAACTTTCTCACAAAATATAAAACGGACACGTCCCAAACATAAATGATAAAACATGTATTTTTAAGTCATGCACTTTGTTCGTAGGGCTGCATACCATTTAGTCCTTAACGCTTTTTTTTAATTTGTTATTTCTTTTCTATCTTACACGTAAAATAAACTTTGATATTTCTTCATGTTGGTACGTTATGAATATTTACATTATTATTTATTTATGTATTTATTTATTTATTTATTAGTATCTGAATGCGTTAAAGAGTTTGGAAGGTCAGGCTTCTTCTCCCACTGTGTGTGTGTGTGTGTGTGTGTGTGTGTGTGTGTGTGTGTGTGTGTGTGTGTGTGTGTGTGTGTGTGTGTGTGTGTGTGCGCGTGCGTGCGCTATACATGTGAGGACCGAATGTCTACAATCTCACAACACGCTGATCTTGTAGATCTGCTATTTTGGCAGGATTAGGGTTAAAAATGGCAAAATAAAAAATGTCATTCATAAAATCCTCCTTGCATGTATATCATAGGATTAGGGTTAAAAATGTAAATGGCGAAATAAAAAAAGTAATAACATTAAAAAAATGTCATTCATAAAATCCTCCTCGCATGTATAGTGATGCAACCGTGTGTGTGTGTGTGTGTGTGTGTGTGTGTGTGTGTGTGTGTGTGTGTGTGTGTGTGTGTGTGTGTGTGTGTGCTCACTGTGGGAGAATTTTTTATCTTAATTTCTTTTTTTTGCTAAACTGGAGCAGTGTCTAAAGGTAAAAGTGTAATCTATACGTTGTCGCATGGCGGTGTCGCCCAACACCCATCGTGCGTGGAGGTATGGATCGGGCGTTAAAGGAGACTTCGGGACTCAGAGGGTCTCTGAGCTTTAGTTGGCGGCGTTCTCCTCCTAGCTCTGGTCCACAGCGTCGGCCAGCTCTCTACTAAAGCAGGGGTTTTTAAAGTGGGTGACGGGGCACCCTGGGGTGCCGCGACGGCAGTCCAGGGGTGCCGCGAGATCATTTGATAATATTTGGAATTTATTTGGACACTTGAAAGAATATTTAGTATCATTTTAAACTTGAAGTACAAAGTTATTTTCAGTCAGTTCTAACCAAAATGGCTGTTATCTCAACGTTTTCCTCGCAACATAATCGCTAAGATATCGTCACTGTCGGGCAGAAAACCTCGTATCCCCAAGTTTCAAATGTCTTTTGCCCTGCTTCATCATACAAGACTGTCGCCACAAAACTAGTGAAAACAGCCGATCTATAAGCTATATCTGCTGTTTTCACTTTCAAAGTAACTTCCCCAACACTGATAACAGGCGATCTTGTCCATTCGCCCCACAACACCAGTTAAAGGTGAGGGAAAGAAAACCTCCCAGTCCAGAATTCTCCTTTAAGTATTGACCTCAATAAACACAATAACTCTATGAAACTTCAAAATAAGGCCTTGTCCACACCGACCGGACGCGGGGCAGACCCCATTGGTCCTTTAAGGACCGACCGACCGACCGACAGGGTCCCACACGGAAATACGATTCAATCGTACCGTAGGCCCTAAAGTTCAGATCTAGGGTCTCGGGGTGGCGGCGTGGACGTATAAAGCCATAGAGCAGGGGTCTTCAACGTTTTCAGGCCAAGGACCCCTTAGTTGAGAGAGAGATGAAGCAGGGACCCCCACAACTGTTCATAGATTCCACATAGTTTCATTGTTTGACAGCACAATCATCAGTGTATTTTGGATTCATGTCAATTTGTGTTTTCAGATATTTAACCACTTGAACCATCAATACTTAATAAACTTGACCTTTCACTCTGTACTTAGTCTGCTCTTTTTTCCCCCTCTACACCAGATCTACAAGCTAAGCTTGAAGATCTGCTATTGTTGGCTAAAGTTCTCAGAATATGGACGCTAGGGTTCAAGTGGTTAATATAAAAAAAGGAGAAAAAAAGTTTCCATCGCTCAAAGATTTGGAGGACCCCCTGTAGTAACTCTGGGGACCCCCACAGGGGGTCCCTGACCCCCTGTTGAAGACCCCTGCCATAGAGACATCTTAACCATGATGTCATAAAGCTGCCAAAAAGATCAGAAAGTGAAACTCGTGACAAATCTCCTAACGCCGTCTCCATGTGGGACGTCCCAGGGTTCCGTCCGTCTGCTCCCCCCCCCCCCCCCCCAACACACACACACACGCACGCAAACCTACAATCTACAAGCTCGCAACACGATGAGTTGTGAGCTTGTAGATCTGCTACTTTGCTATTGGACAGAGTATATATATATATTTTTTTTTTACAAGTGGAACCCTGCGGACGAACCCAAAGTCAACCGGTCTTCAATTCCTGCACACAGAAAAATAATGGCTCTTAAAAAGGCTGTTATAGGCTAAAGAACCCTTTAATGAAGGGTTCTTTATGTTCCTCATGTGGTTCTAGAGAACCTTTTATTTTCTTTCTTTCTTTGTCCGGCTGGGGTCATCAGACCGTCATTCATTCGGCCTCGAACCGAACCATACGTGGAGTATGAACGGGCCCACCAGGTGAACGGGCCCACCAGGTGAACGGGCCCAACAGGTGAACGGGCCCAACAGGTGAACGGGCCCACCAGGTGACCGGGCCCAACAGGTGAACGGGCCCACCAGGTGAACGGGCCCACCAGGTGAACGGGCCCAACAGGTGAACGGGCCCACCAGGTGAACGGGCCCACCAGGTGACCGGGCCCAACAGGTGAACGGGCCCAACAGGTGAACGGGCCCACCAGGTGAACGGGCCCAACAGGTGAACGGGCCCAACAGGTGACCGGGCCCAACAGGTGAACGGGCCCAACAGGTGAACGGGCCCACCAGGTGAACGGGCCCAACAGGTGAACGGGCCCAACAGGTGAACGGGCCCAACAGGTGAACGGGCCCAACAGGTGAACGGGCCCACCAGGTGAACGGGCCCACCAGGTGAACGGGCCCAACAGGTGAACGGGCCCAACAGGTGAACGGGCCCAACAGGTGAACGGGCCCAACAGGTGAACCGATGTGACAGAAGAGACGTAGACGTTATTATTATAGGGTTAAAGTTGGTTCAAGGTTCTTCGGAGCGATGCTTCTCAACCTGGGCTTGTAGATCTGCTATTTTCACAATTTCTGCCTCTAATGTTTGACAATCTGTTTAATCTGAGAAATGTATACACCCTATACTTTACACTGTATGTATGTATGTATGTATGTATAAATGTATACACCCTATACTTTACACTGTATGCTGGTTTGTTTAGTGTTGAGTGAGATTTTTTTTTAAGTTAAGACCCCTTGGGGGTCCCCGACCCACAGGTTGAGAACCACTGCTTCAAAGAACCCCGGTTCTTCTATGGCGGAACCCTTTCGGTTCCCCTTGGCACCTTTATTTTCCTGTGTGTCAATCAAGTCTTATCTGTAAGGAGGGGATCTTGGCTGTGAGGTCATTGGGGGAGGGGCTTATGCTGCGTTCAAACCTGAAGCGATTTCTTTGTTTCTGGTCGCTTCAATCGCTTCACTTTGGGAAATGTCACGTCAGAAAACCACGCCCCCCAAAACCAAACATCCAGTGTGAAGCTGATTGGTTGTCAGGACGCAATGGGTGGAGTCGCTTCACTTGGATTTTTCCAGCTGTTGGGCGAAGATACCGCGTCGTTCGCGCTGCCCGTTCGGATCGGTCGTGCGTCGTTGAGTCTTTAAGTTCACTTTGTATGTAATTAATCACGCCGCTCGAACTATCCCGTTTTGAACGCACCATTAGCTGTAAGGTAGTGGGAGGGGCTTGGCTGTGAGGTCATTGGGGGAGGGGCTTGGCTGTGAGGTCATTGGGGGAGGGACTTGGCTGTGAGGTCATTGGGGGAGGGACTTGACTGTGAGGTCATTGGGGGGAGGGGCTTGGCAAAGCGTCCATAGTAAGGTTCTCAGGGAGGGCTCTGCTGTTGGGGGGGGGACCCCCCTAAGCCTCCGTGCTGGGGGGAGGGCCCCCCCGCCTGGGGCAGGCTGAGGCCGGCCCCCCAGGCCCCCCCCGCGCTGGGCGGGCGGCTGGGCTCCCCGCTGCCCGACTGGTCCAGCTCGGCGCTGTCGCAGTCAGAGTCGTCACACAACCCTCGGCCCTGAGAAAGAGAGAGAGAGAGAGAGAGAGGGAGAGAGGGTTTTAATTAAATATGTAAACTGCGATATCAAACACAACCCTTGGCCGTTGTTGGCAGCAGGTGTTGATGATGATGCCACCCAAATCTAGCCTGATATCAGATCTGTGACACATCAAAAGAGGAATCAGATTTTTTTTTAAATAGTCTAAATGCAGACGGGTCACATGCAGGTCACTCAAATCCGATTCAAATCGGATTTGAGGACACCTGTCTCAGTCTGAAAGCAGTATAACCACATCCACCCCATAGAGTTATACGCAAGTCACATGCAAGTCACATCAAACTGTCCAAACATCACTTGCTGTGCGACCCGAGCGCGGAGCGCCGACGTCATTACAGAGCGCGAGTATTTACTATTTGATTACAGCGCGCTGAGCACATGAGAAAAACAAGAGAGGAGAGAGAAATCACGTGAGCTAAACAGATAAAACCAGAGAGGAGAGCCAAACACAAGTGTAAAGAAAAGAAGAGAGAAAAACAATATTGTAACGTGTGTTGTTTTTTGTTGTTGTCGCTTGTCTGTTATGTCGCATTTCCTGAACGTGATCAACTAGCGTCAACGTTGTGACGCTAGTTGATCACGCAAGTCGCTCTGGATAAAGAGTGTCTGCTAAATGCCTAAATTGTCTGTCTGTCTGTCTGTCTGTCTGTCTGTGATCATGAGCAGCATGTGCAACACTTACAGGTGGCTGCAATTAGGAACAATCTAAACCTACCTACTAACCCCCCCATGATGTGTTAGCATAGTACAGTATAGTTCTTTGTCCTTAAATGTTTCAATGTTTTTGGCTTTGGAGGAATAATCCTTTTAGCAGACCCTGTATTGTATTCTACTGTCCTTCCCTGTACCTGTCTCTGCAAACTGTTACTAAAGTAATCAATCAATCAATCAATCAATCAATCAATCAATCAATCAATCAGCATGGCTACCTCATTAGCGCTGTGTCCCAGGTCCAGGGTGGGAGGGGTTTTGGGGGCTCGCCCCGGCCCGGGGGTCCCCGCTCCGGGGGTCCCCGCTCCGTCCCTCTCGGACCTCTCGGGGTCGGTGTTGTCGGCGGGGATCTCGGAGCCCTGCGACAGCAGGTCGTCGCTGCGGTCGTCCAGGCGGTCCTCGGTGTTGGTGCTCACCACGTCGGGGGTCCCACTGTGGGAGGGGTCCGTGGTGTGGCCCTCCTCCCCGTCCGACACCGACAGGTTCTCTGAGCTGAACGTCGACACCGACTGGCATTTGGTGATGCTGGTGGGACGACTGGGAGGGGGGGGAAATACACCTTGTTTATTTGTTTATTAGTGGTGGGAACGAAGCACCGACGTCTGACATCATTTAAATTTAGGGCCTAGAATTATTGAATGCTTTAACTGCTGAAAAATAGCAGATATACAAGCTCACAGCGCGGCACCGAGTGCCGCGCTGCGAGCTTGTAGATCTGCTATTTTTGAAAAAGTCGTGAAAATGTGTGCAAATCTTTGAATATACAGCATGTATTTTTAGAGCGAACGTTTGTAACTCAGATTTTGCTTCTGGGGGGTCCCTGAGCTGAACTATATGAATGGTGAACCATACTATATATATGTTGAGATATGAATATTTTTTTACAGGGGTCTTTCACATGAAAAGGTTTGAGAACCACTGACATAGCAGTCTCTCAAGAACAGACTAACTGAGCTCCATTTAAGTGAAAATGACCTTTTCTTTGACGATGGCTGGCCAGATTGCTGACATAGAAACATAGGTTTTTTCAAAAAACCTTAGAAGGATTCAAAAGACACGTATAGAATCGGGCCAAAATTCAAATTTTCACGATTTTTCAAAAATAGCAGATCTACAAGCTCACAGCGCGGCACTCGGTGCCACGCTGTGAGCTTGTATATCAGCTTTCAATAGTTAAAGCAGTCAATAATTCTAGGCCTAAATGGGTTAATCGCATTTCAGATGGGAGGCGGTTTGACACGTAGCCTGGTTCCAGACCCTGAGTCGCTAGCCACACCCCTTTAAAAATGTTGTTTGGGCGATTCAGAGGTCTGGACGTGCTCTCATTGAAGAGGTTTTCCTCGGTTGGAAATCCGTATGCGAATCAGCGTCGCTTCAACTCGATGACGCCCAGAACTCATGTGCGATTCCAAGTAACCCAGCACCGCCGCCGGACCGGACCGCACATTCTACAAGCGGATTTTTTTGTTTGAAAGCTGTGAACAGCGTGCACAGACATGGTGCATCATGATCTAGGCATGGGCGTGCATGATCCGTGCACTATGAATTACATAGATAGATAGATAGATAGATAGATACCTTTATTATCCCAAGGGGGAAATTCAGTAACATGGAAGTCTATGGTGACTTGGCAGTGTGGAACTTAAAAGAGATTTTTTTAATTGCAGAATGTGTTAACACAGTCGCTTTTTTTCCCCATTCTGAAAACCTTTTTTTCTTTTTTTTTTCATATCACATTACATAAGAACATGTTCCAAAAATAAACAAATGATCTCTGCAGTTTGACTCATATGGATATGAAGAATCAACCGACGGCAAGAAGACTTTAAAGTGATCCCTGACTAATACGACAAATATGCCTTAATACATTATAATTGTCCTCTATAACTACAATGTAAAATTAAAAACACCTTAAATATTTTATTTCTTCTAGAAATAGCTAATCTTTCACTCAATAGGGGAAATGCCCGTCGCAAGTTGATGATGTCATAAATGTCATGTGTGATCTATCCCTATGGAATTTATGGCATGCATGTGCAAATAAAAACAACATGCATTCCATAAATTCCATAGGGTTAGATCACACATGACATTTATGACATCATCAACTTGCGACATGCATTTCCCCTATTAAAGATTAGCTATTTCTTGAAGAAATAAAATATTGAAGGTGTTTTTAATTTTACATTGTAGTTATAGAGGACAATTATAATGTATTAAGGCATATTTGTCGTATTAGTCAGGGATCACTTTAATGTATTAGTATTAGACTGTATCAAATGAGTGACAGGCTATCATAAACCATTCCGAGCCACACCTCCCCCGACAATATCGCTGAGACCGTTTTTGGACCACAATTCTTATATGAGACGATCTGAAGATGACCTGACGTTGTTCTCCATGGAGGAGTTAGACTTCTATAAATGGAGTCTCACTCACCGTCTCCGTGGCAACTCCACCTCGCTGTCCACTTCACCCTCCTCCTCCTCTGAAGACACGCCCCTCCTCTGTAGTCATGACGACGGGGAACACAACAAACAACACAGCTGGAGATGAGCTGAACAAACCACAGCACCTTGTCATCTGATCAATATTATTGGTGTATTTAATAGACCGTTTGTCAGCCTTCTGATTGGTCCCTGAGACTCCCTGACTGGCCAACCAGAACAAAACATTCACTTTTTGCTACCGGGGGTGGAGTTGTGCAGTGGGATTAAGTCCTTTCGTTCTTTCACCGTGGTGCGGTGATGCGGAGCACGGCCAGCGTGCAGTACGGCACTGCGTGATCATAGCGATTTCGATCATTATAATGAATAAGCTTCAACAGACTAGTTCACTTGAACCTTATCAATGTAACTAAGAGTTTCTATTGGGCACATATATTTTAAATGGGCAGAATTACGACAGCCAGCCTATTATGCAGTGGAATTATAAGCAGGCTGTCAGCTTCCTACCCAAGATGCACTGCGCTTTCTCTTTCTATTTCTGTCCTCTGCCTGATCCAGAGGATTAAACTAATCAAAACATATATTTTCGGGGGAAAACTCCTGTTTTGCAATGTAACTACTGTACTTTTTTCTTCCCTTTTCATTAATATGATGTGTTTCTTTTGGTACTTTAAATAGCTATAATGAGGCTATGAAAAATCTTTTTTCCCCATCCACTTCCATTATAAAAAGAATCTGCCCTGGTTATTCGTCCCACCTGGTAACAAGAGCAAAATGGGGCGGGATTTGACATACTATGCATGCACGTAGCACATGCAAAAAAAAAAAAACAGTCCATCTGTAACCAGGTGTGGTTATTTCAATAAAACCATTGTTGGAAAATGGAAATGTAGAAATGCAGTGTGCATGCGTTGCGAGGCGTTGTGAGCATGTAGATCTGCTATTTTCACACTGTTCGCCTCTTGCTTACTTAACACATCTGGTGCCAACCCCGAGTTTCCCGAGTTTGTATTGGTACCAACGCTGTGCCAACCCCGAGTTTCCCGAGTTTGGGCCGTTTTTGAAAAAAAAAAAAGATTTTTTTTTTCAAAATTCTTTTTTTCAAAAATGTTTTTTGGACCTCCAGAAATGTGTTAGGCATGATCGCGATCGCGAAATTGCATGTTTAACCCCCATACCAACCCATTCTTTCAAACATGGCAGCCATGTTTGTTTACATCTGAAGAAAACATAATGGCTGATAAATCATGAATGCCTTAACGGATTTCCAAGCGGATATTTTTGTTTGAAAGCTGTGAACAGCCTCTACACACGTGGTGCATTATCTAGGCATGGGCGTGCACTTTTTACACAATTGCGCAATTACATGGAAGTCTATGGTAACCATGGCAACGTGGGACATTGAAGAGAAAAAATCATAGCAACATAAGTGTTAATATTTGACAGTTTGGTCAGTCCGGTCGAATAATTCGAATACTAAAAATCACTATTCGTGAATGCCCTATTAAAAACTATATAATGCAATTGTCTTAACTCTCAAATACCTGGAACGCGCCCGAGTCGCGTTAGATTTTAACCACTTTAACCATTATTTTATGCTTTAACTATTGAAAAATAGCAGATATACAAGCTCACAGCGCGGCACCGAGTGCCCCGCTGCGAGCTTGTAGATCTGCTATTTTTGAAAAACCGTGAAAACGCGAGCAAGTCTTTGAATATCTTTGACCCGATCCTTGACCCGACTTCTAAATCCTTCCTCTAAATCAGTGGTTCTCAAACCTTTTCATGTCAAGGACCCCCAATATTACATGTATTTGGCCACGGACCCCCATCTCAAAACATGTTGTTCCAGGGACCACCCAGAAGCAAATATTAAAGTTACAAATGTTAGCTTTTAAGTAGATATATTCAAAGACTTGCAAAGAAAAATCATGATTTTTCAAAAATAGCAGATCTACAAGCCGCGCTGTAAGCTTGCATATCAGCTATTTTTCAATAGTTAAAGCATTCAATAATTCTAGGTCTAATGCCATTGTTTTTACTGATATCGTGAGTAGTATCGAGGTATTCAACAACATTATCGAATATCCAGTGTTGGGGAAGTTACTTTGAAAGTTACTTTGAAAGTACCTTGTACAGTTACAAGTAACTCATCATGGCAGTAACTTGATGAAGTTAAAGTTATACCCCTGGAGAAATATAACTTATAAAGTTTCAAGTTACATAGAAAAATTAACTTCGGTAACTTGAGTTTTTTCAGCGTTAAATTGAGAATGTACATTTGGTGTACATGAAACAAAACATAATTTCCTACAAAAAATAAATGCCAGCAGAAATGTGCCTCTCAACTGATTCTTATGTTTTATAAAAAAAAAGTTGACATTTTCTTTAGTAAACATCTGTGGTCCTAATATGAAGTTAAAAAAAGAAGAAAATTATGATCTGTTGAGGACATTTGATCGTCAATCTTACAAAACTTAACACTTTGCCGTCCGAAATAGAATGGTGGTTGGTAGATTAGCCGTGACATTTCTATTATTGTATTGTGATCTGAGACATAATATTATGTTTATAAACATGAGCCCGCCGCCCCTCTTTCTTGGACAGCGCCGTTGTTTTTTCTTTTTTTTTTTCCCAGGTCATTAGCTCACGTGATTTTCTCGATCTCCATTGGGATAGAATGGGGGTTTTGGCCGATCATCGATCTCCCCGTGCGTTTCGCGATCCGTTTACGTAAATGTCCCCGCAAATAGTCCATGTGTGACTCAAGAACAGAACTGAAAATTTTCGCTAGCATAGCCCCAAGCATGGCTGCAGTAGGAGCACCAGGGTACAGACAGCAAACGGATGGCTGGGAGTAGCCTTGGAGAAGGAAAGGAGCTGACGTCACCTCTGCTTCATGTCAGACCGTGCATGAGCTATCAATGCACGAGTGGTGACTAGGGAAGGTTAGACGATCGCCCAGGCCCAGCCTCAGTCCTACCTGTTTCCGTGTGATGGCAGCGCGGTACAGGATGGCAGAGGGCGTGAGGTGCTGACTGCCCCCGATGCCCCCCGATCCCGACGACACGCGGGGCATGCGGCCCCCCGCGGGGAGGCCCGCGGCCCCCTCCTCCTTGTCCTCGCCGCCCCCCAGGGACCCCCGGGGCCCCCCCGCCGCGCCCCGCCCACAGGGCGAGTCGGGGCTGCTGGAGAACGGGAAGGAGGCGGCGTCCTCGCTGGGCGTCTCACTGCGGGGCGGAGTCTCGTCCAGGAGGCCCGCCCCCTCCGACCCCCCGGCCCCTCCTCCTAGTAGGGATGCAAATAATCGATTAATTCATTAAACCTAAAAATGTCTTTGTTACATGTGTCAGTAGTTGGCCTGTGGAAGTGTAACCGTAGTGTAGATACGTGTAGAAACATAGTTGCCTTGATGTATATAACATTAATGAGCATCAACGAGCTTCAGCTGGACACACACACACACACACACACACACACACACACACACACACACACACACACACACACACACACACACACCTCCCCTCTGCAGTGCTCTCTATTGGAGTTCTCCCCAAAAGTCTTTCAATAATGATAGAATATGATTAAGGATAAGTGTAATTATGGTAAGATCACATTTGATATCACACAAACCATAACTGTAACTTTCACTAGCAAAAAAAAACGATTAATAATCGTTTAATTTAATCGAAAAATGTCTTAACGGCAATTGACGGATTTCAGATGAATTGTTATCATCCCTACCTCCCAGCCCCTCGGAGGCGCTGTGGCTACCACCCCCCCTCCTCTCCAGCCCCCCCGCGGAGCAGGAAGAGGAGGGGTCTCCCTTCTTCCCCGCCTCCAGGGCGGTGCAGATCAGGTCTGGGCTGGACGACGACAGCTGCCTGGGTGGGAAATACCAACCATTAATTACACCCACTGGGAGTGTCTATCCCAGTGGGTGTGTCTATCCCAGTGGGAGTGTCTATCCCAGTGGGAGTGTCTATCCCACTGGGAGTGTCTATCCCAGTGGGAGTGTCTATCCCAGTGGGAGTGTCTATCCCACTGGGAGTGTCTATCCCAGTGGGAGTGTCTATCCCAGTGGGAGTGTCTATCCCACTGGGAGTGTCTATCCCAGTGGGAGTGTCTATCCCAGTGGGAGTGTCTATCCCAGTGGGAGTGTCTATCCCAGTGGGAGTGTCTATCCCACTGGGAGTGTCTATCCCAGTGGGAGTGTCTATCCCAGTGGGAGTGTCTATCCCAGTGGGAGTGTCTATCCCAGTGGGAGTGTCTATCCCACTGGGAGTGTCTATCCCAGTGGGAGTGTCTATCCCAGTGGGAGTGTCTATCCCACTGGGAGTGTCTATCCCAGTGGGAGTGTCTATCCCAGTGGGAGTGTCTATCCCACTGGGAGTGTCTATCCCACTGGGAGTGTCTATCCCACTGGGTCCCAAGCAGTAGGGACTTGAGTAAAAAATTAGTAAAATGTTTTTATTTTCCTATATATATATTTTTTTTTTTTTAATAATGTTTTCTCTGTACCAACATTAAAGGGCCAGTTCACCTCTGGGACAACCAGATCGTATTTTATTGTTGTTTGGGACACGATCAACACAACCCTTATTTTTTGTGTTCAATCTGTTTTTAGCTATTTTAGTATTTCAGCATGAATGATGATGCATTTTGCATCATATGATGCAGCATGATGACTCGTATGATGCAAAACGCATCACTAGTACATGCTGAAATACTAAAATATCTAAAAACACAGATTGAACACAAAAAATAACTCGGTTATTGTGTTGATCGTGTCCCAAACAACAACAAAATAAGATCTGGTTGTCCCAGAGGTGGGCCTTTAACTAAGATATATCTTTTTCAGTGGTGTTTTTATTACACAATAGGCCTTCTTACTCTGACTTTTTTTAATCCTGCACCTGACAAATAACACAAAAGTATAAATAAAATAAAAATTACATAAAACTAATAAAAAAATAAACTAAAACTAAGCGTAAAATAAAAAAGAATAAAAACTAGCAAACCCACTCTAAAAACTAAAACTAAATGAAACTAAATGAAAAAAAGGTCAAAACGAACTAAAACTAAAAGAACGAGGCCCGAGTTGGCCAAATTTAGATTAATTCGATTTGATTCAAAACAATCCAAAATCAACCGGATCTGCATTTTATTTTATTTATTTTTTTGTAAAAAAACAAAACAAAAAAACGCATTTCTCTGTGAGCACTTCCTGCTCTGTTTACTTCCTTTGTAAACATCAACTCTTAGGCGCGCTACATCCATTTGCGACAGCTATCGTGTCCGTATCGTCTGAGAATGAGTGGCGGAGGGGGAGGTCCAATTCATTGTCAATGAAGGTCACATGGTTTTTTGTCGTTGCCGTGTCTCTTGGCCAAAAGACAGCCTTCGGTTGAGCAAGAGACACGGCAACGACAAAAAACCATGTGACCTTCATTGACAATGAATTGGACCCCCCTCATTCTCAGAAGATACGGAGAAGATGTCACACGCATAGATGTGATTGCGGCCTTAGCAATCGATAAGTCAACTGTAATAGAGTAGTGAAGTGTGACGTAATTTACACATCCTACCTGGTTCGCGGTTTTCTTCCCCCATTCTGAATTCCCATAGACCTTTTTCATATGGCGTCATAAAAGAACTGTGTTCCAATTATAAACAAATTATCTCAGCGGTTTGACTCATATGGATATGAAGAATCAACTGATGGTGAGAAAACACTAATGTTACTGTTGCCGACTTAGTTACATTTTTGCTAGAAACAGGCTTTATCACTTATGAGTGACTGACTATCATAAACCATACAGAGCCACCTCACAATATCGCAAAGACCGTTTGTTTATTTTTGGACCGCAATGCTTATATGAGACGATTTAAGGTGACTCAATATTATTCTCCATAGAGAAATTACTTTCGTGGAACCGGGGGATGATCGAGTCACGTCATGACTTCACTGCTATATGAAAAACCATCATAACCTTGGTCCCCCCACCTGGCCTGCTGCTCGTGGCCCAGCCCCCGCAGGGCGGCGCTGGGGTCCAGTAGCTGCTTCCCGGACGCCCCCTGGTGGTCGGCCTTGTCCGCGGTGCCGTTGACCCCCGCCTGGGGGGCCGCGGAGGAGGGCGAGGGCAGCCGCGTGGCCTTGAGGCCCGCCAGGTCTCCGCTGCTGCCCTTGCCCGGCTTGCGGTGGCGCGTCTTGCGCTCGCGGCGGGAGCGGCTGGGCGAGGTGGAGGAGGTGGTGTTGGTGGTGGTGGAGGTCCGGTGGTGGTGGTGGTGGGTGGTGTTGTTGTTGTTGTTGGGGCAGGAGGACGGGACGGTGACCTGCAGCACCGACTGCAGCTCCATCTTGGGGATGATGACCTCCGACTTGAGGATGTCCGGCCTGGAGGGAGGGAGGGAAACGTTAGCCTTGCATACAGCCAGACCATACCAGTAAGACTCCCTAATCGGGAGATAAGCGCCCGTCAGGTCACAGCGTGATTTTAGGGCAAAATGTGTAGGAGCAGTGTCCAAAGATGTGTTTGATAAAATCGGCCTGATGGTGGCGCTATATGGGACAGATCCATGTTGATAACAAGAGTCTAGACATGCTGTGTAGCGATTTGCGTGATTTTAGGGCAAAATCTGTAGGAGCATTGTCCAAAAATGTGTTTTAAAAAATCGGCCTGACGGTGGCGCTAAATGGGACAGATCCATGTTGATGACATGAGTGTAGAGCAAGTGTGTACCGATTTGTGTGATTTTAGGTCAAAATTTGTAGGAGCAGTGTCCAAAGATGTGTTTTGCAAGAATCTGCCTCATGGTGGCGCTAGAAGAGGCCCATGTGAGAATTGATGGGTGTGACAGACTGACTGACTGACGGACTGACGGACAGCTGGTCGAGGTTTTGATAGTAACTGCGACCTAACGGTCGCAATCACTGCAAGGGCAATTCTTCTTTGCAATGGCTCTAAAGGGCGAGGTCGGGCCATGTCTTGGCCGTCTGGCCAGTGGACTAGTTGCCCATATATGGAGACTCCTGGTACCCATATATGGAGATCCATGTACTGTATATGGAGATATGCTGTGAGAGCCCAAACATGCTTACTCAGTTATTCGTTATGTGAAAGTCCTATGGCGTCTATGACGTCTGACATCATACGTACAATCCCTTTTATGCCCATATATGTAGATCCCTGTCTGTAGAACTAGCCTCACAGATATGAGCTGTCTTCCTCCATATATGGGCATTCCCATATGAAGTCCTGTTAGATATGGGCTTAATATTGATGACATCAGGGATCTCCATATATGAGCATTAAAGGGATTCTGTTAGTGTGGTTCCCCTGACATCACAGTGACGTCAGAGTGTGATGTCAGAGCGGCAAACCCATAGACTGTCAAAAAAACATACATGGACAGAAGGCCGGAGAAATTGTGTGCCGTTTCTCATAGTAAAATGCGACCTTCGGTCGCACGGTCGCAATCAATACAATCCATACAATAAGGATGGCAGTTTTTTACCTCTTTCCCGAGGGCAGTTTCTGAGGGACGTTTCTCTTCTTGATGAACTTGTCCATGTTGTTGTTGGAGCTGCTCTGTCTGGAGGTGTGTTTGAACAGGCCGGGGTACTTCTTATCTAGAGACTGTTCTCTCCTGTTAGGATACAACACAACACTTCTTATCTAGAGACTGTTCTCTCCTGTTAGGATACAACACAACACTTCTTATCTAGAGACTGTTCTCTCCTGTTAGGATACAACACAACACTTCTTATCTAGAGACTGTTCCCTCCTGTTAGGATACAACACAACACTTATCTAGAGACTGTTCCCTCCTGTTAGGATACAACACAACACTTCTTATCTAGAGACTGTTCTCTCCTGTTAGGATACAACACAACACTTATCTAGAGACTGTTCCCTCCTGTTAGGATACAACACAACACTTCTTATCTAGAGACTGTTCCCTCCTGTTAGGATACAACACAACACTTCTTATCTAGAGACTGTTCCCTCCTGTTAGGATACAACACAACACTTATCTAGAGACTGTTCTCTCCTGTTAGGATACAACACAACACTTATCTAGAGTAGGGATGGGCCGAATACAAAATTCTTGGCCGAAACCGAATACCGAATACTGGAAACATTCCGCCGAATACCGAATACCGAATAGCCGAATAATACATGTATATAATTTATTTTGTATAATAAATGTTTGTACCATTGCTGTACCTTTGTTGTAAAGCTACCTGATTATGGCAAAACCTAACTTAAATAATAATCACCATATGGTTCCATAAAACATTTATTTCTCACTTTTGAATGCAGTAGTATCCTACAGAGATAAAAGTGCATCAGAACAAGGTGCTTAAAACTGCAGAATGATCTAGGCCTACAACAAAATACTATTGTAAACACAAGGGCTGTAACAGCCAGGCCTTCAACAACAAATGCACATACTGTATGTTGCAAAATGATCTAGGGCCCAGGGGTCCTCAAATACAAATCTTGAAGGTCCAGAAATATTTTTTTGAAACAGGTCCGGGTCCGAAAAAAAGGCGAAGGCGAAATAAGGCGGATACATTTATACAGTATGTACTGTATGTATGTGTATGTTTATTATAATCATTAGAATTGTTTATTTTAATTATTATTATTATTATTTGGAACTTTGGAAATCTCAGTTGGAACTGTTACCCCTGCTACCCGATGCTGGATAAGCGGTTGAAGATGGATGGATGGATGAATGGATAATTATTTATGCATGTAGAGTAGGCTACATTATTTACATTTATTGTGTAGCAATAAAACACTGGCTTATAGTTTAATTATTGGAAACTAAAGAGCATAAATGCAATATTAGGCTTGTCGTTCAGAATGGAAAATAAAGTGGAACTTAGCGTGAGGGGGAGAGGATTACTTGACATTCAGTTAGTTGACACACGTACTGCACAAACCAGACTGTGCTGATTGACTATGTCAAATGACCAGTCAAATCAGGGTCAACGAGTCATAGTTATTAACCTAACACAGCCTAGGATAGCTGGCAATAATATGCGACGACACATCACATTGTTAAAGACGCATGATCACGCATCGCGAGTTTCGCGACCATTTCTCGTCTAATGCAAGCAGTTGGAGCCTTACATCGTGGATATTAATGTGTTGCTGTTGTCCTCTCCAATTGAACAGCCAAAGGTAGAAGATCTCTAAGTTATTAATCCAGTGGGAGCAATGGTTTCCAAGAGGTTTTAGCAACTTTTTTAAGGCAGCGAGCGGAATGAGTGTGTGAAGAGGGGAGGGGAGGGGGGAGCAGCATGGAGAGCAGACTGCTTCGGAGGGAAGGAAAACCTTTGATCTACAAGCCCACAGCACGTTGCACCCGCGACGCTTTGTGGGCTTGCAAATTGGCGTAGGGGTGTGTCTTGTGAGCCTGTGTATGTGTTTGAGCGAATGAGCACATACACACCCACGCACACACAAACACACATCACACACAGTCAGTCCGATCGTCAGATACAACTGTGCGGAGATTTCTCAGAAATGTGCCGCGGTCCGGACGGAGGTGCGCCGCGGTCCGGACATGGACTGCGGTCCGCCTATTGAGGACCCATGGCCGGTCACCCCTGTCCTTCACACTATTCGGTGCTCAACTATTCGGTTTTAAAAGCTATCCAGCCGAAAACCGAAAATGCATTTTTAGCCATTTTCGGCCGAAAATTTTCGGTGCCGAATATTCGGCCTCATCCCTAATCTAGAGACTGTTCCCTCCTGTTAGGATACAACACAACACTTATCTAGAGACTGTTCCCTCCTGTTAGGATAAAACACAACACTTATCTAGAGACTGTTCTCTCCTGTTAGGATACAACACAACACTTATCTAGAGACTGTTCCCTCCTGTTAGGATACAACACAACACTTATCTAGAGACTGTTCCCTCCTGTTAGGATACAACACAACACTTATCTAGAGACTGTTCTCTCCTGTTAGGATACAACACAACACTTATCTAGAGACTGTTCTCTCCTGTTAGGATACAACACAACACTTCTTATCTAGAGACTGTTCTCTCCTATGGAACACAGCAGGGACGTGCATAGAATATTAGAGAGGCAGTGGCTGACATTTCTAAAAGGGCCTTTGGGTGGCAATATTAAAAATAACAGACCTCCAATCTTGGATGTCGGCATATTTTCGATGCATATAACACAGTAAACTAAGCATAATCAAGTGGATACTGGAGATAACGGCATGGATTTCTACACAGAGAAGGCAATTCTTTCAACATAAGATGCTGCATTCAAGTTAAGGAGAGTTTGAACAAGGCAATTCTCTTGAATGCTGCCTTCAGGTATGGCACGGAAAGAGGGCATTTGCATTTCTTTCACCATAGTAACTAGACCAGGTCACCTGGACGTGCCAGACCCGCAATGAAAACTAGTATGGCACTGAACTAACACATGAACACACAGGATTTTATAGTCTCAGCAACAAAGCGTAGTGAGCTTGTAGATCGGCTGTTTTCACTAGTATGGCACTGAACTAACACATGAACACACAGGATTGTATAGGCTGAGCAGCTGGAAATGTTTGTGAGCTTGGAGATGGGCTGAGGAATTTATAGTGTCAGCAGCTCGTCAGCCAACTCAACTCAGCTGGTCCTGTACAGGTGACGGCACTCAAGGCAATCAGCCCAGCAAGGGAAGGGAGGGGCAGATGAGCAGACAGGCACATGAGGAAAAGAGGGACAGGCAGAGGAGGAAAAGAGGGACCGACAGACCGACCGACAGACAAAGCCTTATGTAGGCCGACCCCCTGGGTCTGGCAAAAACTGCAAAGGGTCCATTTGATTCCTTTTGTAAACTCTCATAGTTACAAAATCTGTAAGGGTCCATTTGGTTCTGTTCACCAACTCTGGAAACAGCAGCAAAGTGCTTCTCTCGGCTTGAACGTGACATTGCTTTGGCTGCGTGTGCCCCAAATATTTATGTTAGAAGCACTGTTTTGTAAAAACAGTCTTCAACCAGGAAGAGTGTCTCCATCCGGTGGAATATTTTTCATTTTAACCTATAAATGTATTTTAATCATGTGGTGACGTGTCCACTAAGTAGAGTAAGCTTTCAACTGTCCGCTGATACCTTTGGTTTGGTGAGGGGCAAAACTGTTTTTGTTATTTTCAGACCAGACGACGGGTCTTTATGGATTTGCCAAGGATTTGGGAGGTAGAGGAACATAGCGTTAGGGAGAACTCCACTAACGCTATGGACCAGAGCTAGGTTTAACCCATTTAGGCCTGAACACATTATTACTAGGGATGGTCCGATCAGGTTTTTTGGAACCGATCACCGAGCACCGATCACAAAAGTTTGATCACCCGATACCGATCAATCACCGATCCGATCAAGTTATTATTTATATATTATTTATATTTTCAAAATGTTAATGTTTTAACTTTAATTAATTAATTCACTCATGAATTCATTTATATAAAATGGTAAATGGTAAATGGTGCATTTATATAGCGCTTTTAATCCAAAGCGCTTTACATAGATTGTGCATTACATTCACCCATTCACACACACATTCATACACCAGTGGCGGAGGAAGCCATGCAAGGCACCAACCTACTCACCGGAGGCAATTAGGGGTTCAGAGTCTTGCCCAAGGACCCTTCGACATTAACTCAGGGGGAGCCCGGATTCGAACTGGGAACCCTTCGGGATTTATACCCTTCGTGCTCTAATACCAGTTTCTCTACCCCTGAGCTATGCCGCCCCTTTTTGCCTTATAGTTATTTACCAGCATTACTATGTATTTTTCATAGCAGTAACTAATTATTCCTTCAGCACTGTGGAAATCAATACCCCAAAATGGCCTCAAGTGGGCACAGGGCTCCAGACTAACTTTTTCATAGGTAGCACTGGTGCCACCTACCTTTTCATTAGCACCACCAGAAATTAGGTAGCACCATCTTTTTCTTTGTATAGTGTGATAGCCTTATCATGCTGGTGATAGTTGTGTTCATTTCCATACCATAGTTTGCCTTGATGTAGGCTAAAGATTAACAATGACCCAAATTTAGTATTTGCTAAATATTTTAATCTGAACTTTAGGTTTCTCTGCATGAGCAGCCGTCTGTGTATTTTAGGAAAGCCTTCAATATTCAATATAATGTTGAATACCTCGATAACAATCTCAAGTCTCATGATAACTACAAAATGCTGTATTAGCCTTAGTATTTTTGCTTCAAGTTAATTGAAGCTAACTAATTAATTCAAGAAAAAATAACAAATATATCTAGCCTAAAGGCCCATTCCCACTGGGCCTTAACAAAGGCAATATAACTGTAATACCTAGAACTTTGACTTTCAGTTGCATTAATGCACAATGTAGGCTACTGTAGACTAAATGAAATAATAATATTAGCCTAAAGGCCCATTCCCACTGGGCCTTAACAAAGGCAATATAACTGTAATACCTAGAACTTTGACTTTCAGTTGCATTAATGCACAATGTAGGCTACTGTAGACTAAATGAAATAATAATATTACGCCTAGTGCCATTCAGGATGGAAAAATAAAACTGTCCTTTTGGAGTGAAGTAGAAGTCAGTTTCAAGAGGAGATACTGGGAAGTAGCTGGCTACTTGATAACATAGAAAGCATTCACTTGGACACACACACGCGCACGCACACACGCACGCACTAACAACACAGAACACACGCTACATCAAAGACAGAAAAGTTTAGCAGGTGCTTTCATTTCAGCTGATTGTCTATGAAGTAAAAAATGCGCATTTTGGAACTTAACGAGCGTTACGAGCCACAGCTGTTTCGCACGTAACAGTAGTTTAATGTCTGTAACCTGAGGTTGAAGACATACACGAGCGATTGCTAATCAATAGCTAATCTAATAGCAAACAACCCGTACAGCTCTAACCTCGCCTACCAGGCTTTCAGAGAGAAAGTACAGCTCCATGGATTATAGATTATCCAGTTCGAGGTGACAACAGCAAAAGCATTATACAAAGAAAGGTTAGTAGACTATTTGAGAATTGAGATCTATCCATGGTGAGCGAGAGAGAAAGAGAGTGAATCTGTCGCTCCACGATGAGTCTCCGCTCTAGTTAAGTGTGTGTGTGTGTGTGTGTGTGTGTGTGAGAGAGAGAGAGAGGAGCAACGAGGCTCTTCTGCACAGCAGGCAGAGAGGCAGGCAGAGAGAGAGAGAGAGAGAGGCGATCCTCCAGCATTTCTTCTTTTTTACTCATCCTCCAATTTAAATTTTAACTTGCACGTTATACTGAACGGCTGGTTGATCGGATGCACCGATCGGATCGGATCGGTGAATTTACCTTTTGATCTAAACCACCGATTATCGCCGATCACGCTTTGATCGGCCCGATCCGATCCATTGCCGATTGATCGGTAACATCTCTAATTATTACGCAATATTTTATGCTTTAAATAGCAGATATTTATGCAAAAAAAATAGCAGATATACAAGATCACGCTGCGAGCTTGTAGATCTGCTATTTTTGAAAAATCTTGAACATTTTTGCAAATTATTTTGACCCAAAGTGTCTTCTAAATCCTTCTAAGGTTTTTTTTTTTTTTTTTACTGTTTCTGTCAGTGGTTCTCAAAATGTTTCATGCCAAGGACCCCCAAAACCACATGTATTTGGCCGCGGACCCCATCTCAAAATATATTTTGTTCCAGGGACCCTCCCCCATCTCAAAATATTGTATCAGGGACCCCCCAGAAGCAAATAGTTGAGTTACAAATGTTCACTTATATATTCAAAGACGAGAAAGAAGAGAAAAAAAGAGAAAAGAGAAAAAAAAATATATATATATATATATATGTTACCGGATGTTTGGGTAACGCAGGACGTTCTATGTAAGAGCGCTTGTTTTGTCGTTCACCACACACCAATCACCACCAGGTGGCGACAACAGCCATTCACTAGTGAAGGCGCTGACGTCACTCGTGTGCGACTCTATTTGCGACTTTATTTACTAGCCTAGCCTAGCCTAGCCTAGCCTAGCTTAGCCATTAGCTCCATTGTAGTCACTTGGACAGGGCGTTTATCGTGGGCTTGCCCAGGCCTTACGGCCTGGGCATAAATATAACGATTGCATTCACCACGGCTTCGTAACTCGCGCGGCCGGCCTGGCCCGCTCTTCGCGGCCACTCGCACCTGCGGTGCTCGGGGGCGAAGAGCAGGACCAAGGTCCGCTGGCCTGCGCGCCGCTTGCAATGTCGTGGACAATCGAGCGGCTCCGCTCCGCCCCGTGCTGCATGACGAGTGCTACGTTTCTCGACCGTCCTGTTTCTCTATCATCCGGTGACATATATATATATTAGGGCTGTCAAATGATTAAAAATTTTAATCAGATTAATCACAGCTTAAAAATGAATTAATCATGATTAATCACAAATCGAACTATGTCCAAAATATGTCATTTCTGTCAGTATATTGTTGTGGAAATGGAAAGATAAAGGTGGAATAAGGCGGATACATGTATAAAGTATGTACTGTAGGTATGTATGTATGTATGTATGTATGATAAGCCACCGTCAGGTCGCAGCGTGATTTTAGGTCCAAAAATGTGTTAAAAAATCGACCTGATGGTGGCGCTATATGGGACAGATCCATGTCGATGAGATAAGTGTAGACATACTGTGTAGCGATTTGTGTGATTTTATGGCAAAAACTGTAGGAGCAGTGTCCAAAAATGTGTTTTCAAAAAATTGGCGGGGGTCCCTGGAACTGCGGGGGTCTCTGGAAGAGTGGAGGTTGTGGATTGGCAGACAAGGATTGTGTGTGGAAAATTTCACATGGATAGGGGCAAAAAAGTGTGATGTGACGTGACAGACAGACTGACGGACAGAAAGGTGGTGGAGGTTTTCATAGTAACTGCGACCTGACGGTCCCAATTATAATTACTAGAAGCTGGGCCGCCCTTCGGGCGGCCCAGCGTCTAGTCGGCGACCTGGCCAACTCGGGAACGATGTAAATAGGGAATGAATGCCCCGCCCTTTAATGCAAACCCCATTATACCTGTTATCATAGGACCCGTTTTGACCATCTGTTTGCCTGTGTCCATTTATGCCCATATATGGAGATATCTGTTATCTGTCTGTCTGTCTGTCTGTCAGCGTCCATTTTATGTCCATATATGGAGATCACTGCAGATATAGTTCTGGGTCCATTTTATGCCCATATATGGAGATGTCTGTCTATTTGCGTCCATTTCATGCCCATATGGAGATCTCTGTATCTGTCTGTCTGTGTCCCTTTATGCCCGTATATGGAGATCTTTGTGATTCTGCGTAAATTTTATGCCCATATATGCCACTTGCGTCCATTTTATGCTCATTTATGGAGATCTGTGTATCCGTCTGTCTGTGTCCCTTTATGCCCGTATATGGAGATCTTTGTGATTCTGCGTCCATTTTATGCCCATATATGCTATGTAAATAGGGAATGAATGCCCCGCCCTTTAATGCAAACCCCATTATACCTGTTTTCATAGGACCCGTTTTGACCATCTGTCTGCCTGTGTCCATTTATGCCCATATATGGAGATATCTGTATCTGTCTGTCTGTCTGTCAGCGTCCATTTTATGTCCATATATGGAGATCACTGCAGTTATAGTTCTGGGTCCATTTTATGCCCATATATGGAGATATCTGTCTATCTGCGTCCATTTTATGCCCATATATGGAGTATCTGTCTGTGCTTCCAACTGTGTTGCAGACACAGTGCCGGTTCCCCCTTTAATGCAAACCTCATTATACCTGTTGTCATAGGACCCGTTTTGAACATCTGTTTGCCTGTGTCCATTTATGCCCATATATGGAGATATCTGTATCTGTCTGTCTGCGTCCATTTTATGCCCATATATGGAGATCTTTGACCATCTGTTTGCCTCTGTCCATTTATGTCCATATATGGAGATATCTGTATCTGTCTGTCTGCAATCCAGTTTATGCCCATATATGGGGGCATTCATTTTATGCCCATATATGGAGAACGCGCGTGCCCATGGGACGAACGGTTCTCGAGATACGCGGATTACATACATACATACACACTCACAGAGATTTTTTGTTAACTCATGTGGCGTACGTGATGTCAGAGCCTTTTATGAAGTGATGTCACAATGAGTCAGAGCTTTCGCCGATTTCCTCCGGAACAGGTCGAGACCCGGCACTGCACTCCGTGCCGCGGCGGGGAACGCGCGTGCCGAATCTGAAGCCGGTGGGACGAACGGTTCTCGAGATACGCGGATTACAGACACACAGACACACAGACAGACAGATAGACAGAGACTTCTCGCATTTATAGATAGATTAGTATTGTTTATTTTAATTATTATTATTAAGGAACTCTAGAAATCTCAGTTGGAACTGTTACCCCAGTGACCCGATGCCGGATAAGCGGTTGAAGATGGATGGATGGATTATTTTAGAGTAAGCTACCTTATTTACCATTATTGTGTAGCAATAAAACACAGGCTTATAGTTGAATCAAGAGCCTAAATGCAACAATAGTATAGGCTTGTCATTCATGATGGAAAATACATTTTGGGGAGAAGTGGAACTTAAAAGTAATTTTAGCATGAGGGGGAGATCATGATTACTTGATATCTGGGCTACAGTTAATGCATTCAGTTGACACACGCAGCACAAGCCAGACTGTGCTGTTTGCCTATTGCCTATGCCCAGTCAAATCAGGGTCAACGAGCCTCGTTAAGATAATGTTACACAGCCTAGGATAGCTGACAAATATGCGCAGTGTTGAGGACAAATGATCGCGCATCGCATCAACCATTTCTCTGGATCTAATACAAGCAGTTGGAGCCTAAAAACGTGGATTTCAATGTGTTGCTGTTGTCCTCTCCAATTGAACATCCAAAGGTAGTAGTAGATCCCTATTTGAGATGTATTGATGATCAGTTATTAATCCAGTGGCAGCGAATGGTTTCCAAACTTTTTTCTGGCAGCTATCGTCTTCCCCTCTCTGCTGACTGCTCAGTGACTGAGAGTGTGTGTGTGGAGGGGGGAAGGGGGAGCAGGATGCGTTGCAGGGCAGGCTGTGTTCTCGGCTGCAGTGAATGGGCCGGTTATGCTGCACATGCGTTATTTGCGTTAAATATTTTAGCGCAATTAATCCCAAAAATTAATTACCGCAGTTCATTTTGACACCTATAATATATATATCACGGTTTTTCAAAAATAGCAGATCTACAAGCTCACAGCGCGGCACTCGGTGCCGCGCTGTGAGCTTTTATATCTGCTATTTTTCAATAGCTAAAGCATTCAATAATTCTAGGCCTAAATTTAATCAGCATAGATGTTACAGTGGCTTCAGAAGGCCAGCCTACCTCTGCAGCTCCTTCTCTTTGAGCTCCAGCTGCAACATGACGGCGTTCAGCTCCATGTACAGGTTGTTGGCCCGCTCCAGCTTGCGCTCGTAGTGCTCACGGATGTCCAGAGCATGCCTGGAGGGAAGGAAGGCAGGGGGAGAAGGTTACTCATCAGGGGCGTCACAGGGGGGGTGGGGAGTGGGACTGAGTTACTAGGGCCCAAGGTGGTTTCATTCAGGTTCATTATTTTATACTTTAGCTATTGAAAAATAGCAGATATACAAGCTCAGAGCGCGGCACTCGGTGCCACGCTGCGAGCTTGTAGAGCTGCTATTTTTGAAAAGTCGTGAAAATGTCAGCAAATCTTTGAATATATGTATTTTTTAAGCAAACATTTGGGGGGTACCCGGAACTAAATATTTTGAGACGGGGGTCCGTGGTCAAATCCATATCATTTTGGGGGTCCTTCACATGAAAAGGTTTGAGCACCACTGACATAGAAACATAAGCTTTTCAAAAAACCATAGAAGAATTTGAAATATTCATTTCAAGATTTTCTAGATTTTTAAAAAATGGCATATCTACATAATTATGTATATCTTGTATATCTACAAAATAATTGTGCGGGAGTCCTGCAGTGAATCCTTGTAGACCCAGGGCCCAGAATGTGGTGCGACCCCCCTGTTACTAATGACATGTTGTCTGTGTGTGAGGGACCCTCAATACTCTCAGTACAACAGAAAAGCCACTGGAGGCACTTCTTTTCTGTTCGAGGATAAAGGAGGGACAACATGAAAAGGCCTCCATAAACGGAGCAGGGAAGGACGCACGGTGCACTTATTATTGTGTCTGCTGTGGCATTGTTGTTATTATCCTTAAAGTGGGCGTGACACGGCCAAAACAGCTAATTATGGCTATCAAATTAGCCAATTTTTTTAATGATGTCATGTACCCCCATGTTAAATTACCCAATCAAATTAATTTATTGTAGTTACTGTACTGAAAGTAGTACTTTCTGTACAGTAACTGAATTAAATTAATTTGATTGGGTAATATGATGGGAGGGGGCGGAGTTGAGCGCTGAGTATTATCTAGTGAAACAACCCCAACAGAACTGTGCGAGGAGAAAATGCGACAATTCATAAAACGAATTTCTAGGGGTAAAAATGTTATATAATCTGCTATAGAATCCCCCCTAACCGCGTACAGGGTACAAGTCTTCTAACAAAAAGGTGTCAGAGATTAGAACCAGGGTCCAACGTTCTCCTCGATCCTCCGCAGCACAGACCACTTTTTAGCAGCCATCTCTGCTAAAAAGTGCTCCAGTGCTTAGCCGGAGGCGAGTATGGAGCTCCGGAGGACTGAAGTCTGTGGTAGCCTGTGTGTGTGTGTGTGTGTGTGTGTGTGTGTGTGTGTGTGTGTGTGTGTGTGTGTGTGTGTGTGTGTGTGTGTGTGTGTGTGTGTGTGTGTGTGTGTGTGTGTGTGCGCGTGTGTGTGTGTGTACACACACACAATAGCTCTTGAAAATAGCCGTGCGGTGCGGCGCTACCAGCTAACAACACATCACGTTGTGCGCGGCACCGCACGACGGACGAAGTATACATTCACTAATAACTGATACGGCCCTGCCTCCTTTTCATACCGTTTGAAGAAAGACCACGTGACCTACTGTATCATAATGTTAAATTTCGGCCGGTGTCCCGCCCCCTTTAATGTAACAGAAGTCAGAGTTCTGCTGCGCTCACACTAGCGGTGACCAAAGCCGCTCGATACGCTTCCCCCCCGGTGCCTTGTTTGCACAGCAACCTGCCTGGTCTGTGCAGGCAGTCACTGGGACTACTTTATTGTAGACATTATTATAGGGAAATTGGAATTATTTTACAACGGCCAAGAGGGTCAGAACTCAGAAAGCCTCCCGCTCCGCAGCGTGCCTCACCTACAACTAATGTTGATTTTGACAGCAAACTTTAGTTTTAGTCATAGTCTTTTAAATAGAATTCCATTCCGTTTTAGTCATATTTTAGTCATCTGAAATGTTTTAGTTTCATCTAGTTTTAGTCGACTAAATCTACAGTTGATTTTGTCAAAAAAAAAAAAAAAATGGCGGGCCTTGATGGTGATTTTACACATGCTTGCTCACAGCGCATCACGCTGCGACGCATTGTGAGCTTCTAGATCTGCTATTTTCAGAACGTAACATCCCAGCCGCAACCAAACATAAAATGACTTGTCTCTTAGTTCTACTGGATCTCTTCTCCCTCCCTAACATTTTAGCCTAGTTTTTATTTGTGGACAAAGTTCGTTTTAGTCATCATAGCTTAGTTTTTGTTCCGTTTTTATTTAGTTTTCATCAGTAGAATCTGCCATTGCAAAGAAAATGTGCCCTCACACTGTCAGCAGAGCCACACAGTGTGATAGTGTCTGACTATACGAGGCTAAAATTTTTTTTTGTCATACTGTAGTTTTAGTCAACAAAGTCAACACTACCTACAGTACTACTACTACTAACTGAGTACTATTGCTGTGTTGATATGGCGGTGTGATACTTGTGTTGCATTGACTAGCATTGACTGTTATGTGCACCTTTTTGTTTGGCACTGTCTGTTAAGTTGAGTATAGCTTTTTTTTTGTGTGTGTCTGTGTGACGTGTCACTTATGAGCGTTGAATGTTTCGTGGTCACTTTATGTTTATATTCTTCTTTTTTTGTGCTTGCTCTTTGGACTACAGTACTCTTTTTCTTTTTCCTACTTCTTTGCAGTGTTGGGTATCGTTACATTTTGAAGTAACTTGTTAGTTTACTTTAGTTACTGACTTGAAAAACTAATCTGTTACGTTACTCCGCTACCCAATGACAATTGTAACTTAACGAGCTACCCGTTACCGTTACCGACCATTAAAACCCACTGTGAGAAAGTTTGGTAAACATAAAAAAGAGTGCAACCGGATTGTTGTGGCTGTCAGCTGTGTGTGTAGTTAGGTAAAGTTAGCCGAAAGTTAGACCAATCTGGGAACTAAATCAAAATCAATATCTTTCTTCACAAATGTGTTCATAAAGGTGTCAACTATCACCTCTGAACTTTCTCAATCACAACTCCCTTCGGAAACTTTGTGGGAGCCAATCAAAGTTGGGGGTATCGGGATACCTGGGCCTGGGATTAAAGGGTATAAAATAAAATGAAAATGCCAATATGAGCGTATGAGGTGTGTAATTAGGGTATGTTTGGGCTGCTGAATCCATTCCAACCATTAGTTTTCAGTTTAAATGACTCCTTGGCCATAAAATAGGCCTAATTGGCTAAGGCTTAGCCAATCATGTCATTCGAGTTCACCTGTGTCCTGTTAGTCCCTATGTTTTAAACCCTTTTGAGTGTTCCTTGTCAGATTGTATCATGTTATCCTGTGTGTCATGATGTGCGCTTACCCGCCTGATCTTGAATAGTTTTCATGAATTCAAACCCTACTCCAACCATTTTTTTATTGCCAATATTAAATGTCTCGTGACCTATTTTATGGCCAAGGAGTAATTTTTACTGAAAACTAATGGTTGGAATGGATTCAGCAGCCCTAAAATACCCTAATTACACACCTCATACGCTCATATTGGCAATTTTTTTTTTTTCCCCCTTTAATCCCAGGCCCTCGGGATATCCCCAACTTTGATTGGCTCCCACAAAGTTTCCGAAGGGAGTTGTGATTGAGAAAGTTCAGAGGTGATAGTTGACACCTTTATGAACACATTTGTGAAGAAAGATATTGATTTTGATTTAGTTCCCAGATTGGTTTAACTTTCGGCTAACTTTACCTAACTAGTGTGGCTGTCTGTGTGCAGCTTCAACGTGGATAATGTAATGACGTTGATCTATCCTTTATTCCTTTCACCAAGTAAATCCAAAAATAGTGTGAATCCTTCCACAGCCTTACTCAAGCCCTGCCATGTAAATTAAAGTAAACAAGACACGCAAAAAGTTCTTCTTGACTCGCTAATAGTCAGATGACCACAAGTAACCCCAAGTTACACCAAATTTCGTAGCCTGTCGTAAACTGTAGAATGACTACGCAACCACCACAGGCTGGCAACACATTTCTGGTTGGTCACATTTTTCCGTGTAAAAATGCGGGCCATGATGCGTGCATGCATGCCTCTTCAGGCTCCTTCTATGACAGAGAGAGAAGAGCTCATTCAGGAAACAGCGCAAATGTGTCAGATGGATTTATTTTTCCTTTGTGGCAACAGAAAAAACAGGGAATTATAGGTCTTAAATACCTAATTAACGCCGCTATTTTTTGGGAAATGTAACAGGTAACGATCCTACTAAATTGAAGAAGTAACTTGTTAAGTTACTCCGCTACCACCAAACCTAACGGCGCTACGTAACGTCGTTAGTTATAGCGCCGTTACACCCAACACTGGTTCTTTGTAAAAACACAACACATAAAATTAACGACTTTATTAATTGCAACACCACTCATGTTATTTATCGCCTTACCTGTACATGCCCAAAAGTGTTTTATGTGGGCAGGACTAAGCGCCGCCTCCGTGATCGTCTGGCTGAACATAAATATGCCATTCGCACCAATAATTTTAACTACCCCATAGCCAAACACTTTAATCAATGCCACAACAATAATGATACTCTCTTACGTATTACAGGCATTGAACATATAAAACCACTTACAAGAGGGGGTGATCGCCTAAGGAAGCTGAACCAGAGAGAATCTTTCTGGATTCACTCCTTGGATGCTCTCACTCCCCCTGGGCTCAATGAGGACATTGATTTCATGTGTTTTTTGTGACTGGATCTTTTCTTTGTGATTTTCTGTGTTTCTTTATATTTTTCTCTTTATTTGTAATACATATTTTTCTTTTTGATTGTTATTGTTTATTGCTATACTTTGTGGTTGATATATGTAACTTGATGCCTTATATTTGTACTCTATACTGCTCAAATGATGCAGTGATATATCTGGGTCTGACACACAGGTGTGTTGATTGTTATGCATTCCTGTGTAATTATACAATCAGGCCCCACCTCAATTGACTCTTGTTGATTGCCCAGTCCCAGTTTATATATTGAGTGTGCTTGCTTGTATTTCTTCAGTATGCCCTGATGATGACCAGCTTGTATCTCTTCAGTATGCCCTGATGATGACCAGCTTGTATCTCTTCAGTATGCCCTGATGATGACCAGCTTGTATCTCTTCAGTATGCCCTGATGATGACCAGCTTCTGGTCGAAACATGTCGGCTTTTTAGAATAATTAAATAAAGGTTGTTCCTCCCTTTTTAACCTCTGAGTGCCTGGATCACTTTTTTCTTTTTGATGAATTGATCCTGTCGATCCAAGAGCACCATTTTGACTTGTTTTTACTATTCATATTCTCCGAAGAGCACCTGGTTTTCTCTCTCTCTCACTGGTTCTTTGTAACTTGTAACCTTAAACTGCTGTGCTGCCTCTGGGCAACTGAATTTCCCCCGTGGGATAATAAAGGTATCTATCTATCTATCTATCTAAAGTGCTACGCCTCTTGTGTAAAACCCAGGGTAAAGCCTGCACAGAGAGAACCCAGACCTGAGCTCCTCCCTGCGGCGGTTGATCAGCTCCTCGTCCAGACGGTGGAGACACGTTCCTTCTGACTTGATCTTCTCAAAGTGCTGCTTCACCTCCTCGCGCCACTCCGCCTGCAAGGGGAACAACGTTTAAAATAATAACAATAATGAATGGGATTTTATAGCGCTTCAAAGTACACTACAGTTCACCAGTACACCAGTTCCTTTCCCCTCCATCAGGCTGACCAGGGGGAGAAAATGCAAACTCCACACAGAGATAAGAGGTGTCCAGGGACGTGCTGGCCATTGGGAAAAGCGGGACAACTCCCGAACGGCCGGTTCATTCCCGGCCGGTCCAGGCCGGCCATTAGGAAAACATTTAAAATAAAATGTCGGCCTTCGTTCCATTTTGGGGGCTGGGCGGCCAGCAAAGTAAATCGTCACTGTCGGGCAGAAACCTTGTATATCCAAGTTTCAAATGTATACATTTTTTCGCAAAGCAAAGCCCTGCTTCATCATACAAGGCCGTTGCACAAAAGTAGTGAAAACAGCAGATCTACAAGCACACAACGCCTCACGGTGCGAGGCGTTGTGTGCTTGTAGATCGGCTGTTTTCACTAGTTTAGTTCATTTTCAAAATGATGAATACAAAACAAACGGTTTTGGACATTCAAGGTTTCCACCCGACAACGACGAAATATAACTCATGTACAGTAATTGGCCCACTGGCTTGTCACTGAAATGGCAAATCTTTGAGTAGCAGCAGCGCTATAGAGAGAGATCTCTCGCTATAGCGCGCAATGAGGGCCTCTCCAACTCTTTTTCCCGGGCTGAATCAGGGGCCCAGCACGTCCCTGGAGGTTTCTGCCCGACAGCGACAGTATTGAAGTTGTAAGCCACAGTGGCGTGGCTGTACGTACCTGGGACTTGAAGTAGGTCTCCTGTACTGTACCTACCTGGGACTTGAAGTAGGTCTCCTGGGGGGTGGAGAGGAGGTCTGCTGAGGCGATGTCCAGATGCAGGAGGATCTGTCTGAAGGAAGGCCTGCTCCTGGGCTTACAGTTCCTGTGGAAGACGACAACAGGGACTTTAAGCTCCACGATTTTCAGGGTGGCAACGCCAGGCGGAGTACGGCTGCTATGACGCGATCGCTGTAGCAAGCAACGGCAGGACAACAGCTACTTTAAGCTTTGGGACAACGGTAACCGGAGAATGATCAGCGCTCGATAGATCAACCTGCCGCCGTCGCTGACGGCTGTTTCCTCGTTTGCTTAACGATTTTGACCGCTACGGCGATTACGTCATAGCAGCCGTAGTCCCGCTTCGCGTTGCGGTTGTAGAAACGGGCAGCTTAAATTCCTAACGTCAGGAGGACACTACGCCAGTGGTGCTCAAACCTTTTCATGTCAGGGACCCACAAGTTGACACTTATTAGACAGCGGACCCCCATTTGAAAAGATATGCCAGGGTCCCTGGCTTTTACAGCTCTAGCAGTGATTCTCAACCATTTTAATTTCAGGGACCTCCAGTTTGATATGCTTTAGGCTATAGCAACCAGATCCCATGCCCAATCCCAACCTTGGTCTATGTCAGTCCTGCCCAAATATGGAGTCATTTGCGTGACATTTGCGCCGCTGTACCAGATACTGTATAAGTATAGCACTCGCAATATGACTTCACTCTTTAAGAGATCGAGTCTGAATCATTACTGGCTATCCGTTGTGGTGTTCCTCTCCTGAATCATTACTGGCTATCCGTTGTGGTGTTCCTCTACTGAATCATTACTGGCTATCCGTTGTGGTGTTCCTCTACTGAATCATTACTGTTTATCCGTTGTGGTGTTCCTCTACTGAATCATTACTGGCTATCCGTTGTGGTGTTCCTCTCCCGTCCAGACATGTTCTGCTGCACTCTGAAGCTGGAAGGAGGACCACAGAGACATTTCTCTGCCTCTGTGGCGGTGGGGAACAAGGTGTACTCCTTTGGAGGATGCTTCAGCGCCACCAAGAGGGCTCTGATTGAAGTGCACGTCTTCAACACAGTGTCTCTGCGCTGGAGGAAGCTGCCTCTCGTGACCGCTGGAAGAAGAAAACCTCCCCTCGAGGTTCCCTCCAACCGCATGTGCCACTCAGCTGTGCTGATAGACGATACCGTGTTCATCTTCGGAGGACTGGTGGATTTAAAGTTAAGTGAGTCTGTCGCGGCCAACAGGGCAACCATCGATGGGCGTGAATGCAACACGCTTTATGCATTTGATGCCGACACCCACACATGGTCCAAACCCAACATTTCTGGCAATGTTCCAGTGGCGAGGAGGGGCCACTCAGCCTGTGTCTTGGTTAAGGTCATGTTCATCCATGGAGGATGCAACACTGTGAATAGATACTATAATGACGTCTACAAGATGGACACCACCACAATGGTCTGGTCTTTAATTAACACAACAGGCTCTACACCACCTGTTTCAGAATGTCACTCTGCCACCGTCATTGCGACGCAGATGTTTGTATTTGGGGGCCGAGCGGACCGGGGGGTCCACTACGACGACATCATCAGAGTGTTTGACACTGAGACCAACCGCTGGCTGAAAACACCATCTGCACAGTTTCTTCCAGAAGGACGCATGTGTCACTCAGCCTTTACCTACAACGGAGAGCTGTACATAATTGGTGGTTGCAACTTGCAGCTGGGCCAGACCTTCAATGATCTGTGGAGATTCAACCCAGAGACCTGCTCCTGGAAGAAGGTTAAGCCCAAGGGGAGACGCCTGCGTGGGCTGACTTGCATGTCCTTTTGCATGCTGGGAGATCGTATCATCCTCTTCGAGGATGACCTGTACATCGTGGACTTGAGTCCTAGTCTGAAGACGTTATGCAAGCTAGCGGTTATTCAGTACGGTCTGGAGCAGTCTGGACTCCCACAGAACATCAGGTGGGAACTAGCAGCCACGACTACCAACAGGAAAGGAATAAATAACAACCCTCGAAACCCTCGAAAAGATTTTACATTTACATTTGGTAAATGGTAAATGGTGCATTTATATATAGTGTCTTATATATATATATGTTACAGGACGTTTGGATAACTCAGGACGTTCATGGTAAGAGCGCTTGTTTTGTCGCACTGACGTCACTCGTTTGCGACTCTCTTTCTTTATTTACTAGCCTAGCTCGGCAGTGTTTAGCCATTAGCGCTCGGTCAGGGCGTTTATCGTGCGCTTGCCCAGGCCTTACGGCCTGGGCATAAATATAACGATTGCATTCACCACGGCTTCGTAACGGAGGCCGCGCGGCCCTGGCCCGCTCTTCGCGGCCACTCGCGCCTGCGGCGCTCGGGGGCGAAGAGCAGGACCAAGGTCCGCTGGCCTTCGCGCCGCTTGCAGTGTCGCTTGTTCCGCCCCGTGCAGCACGGCGAGTGCTCGGTTTCTCGAACGTTCTGTTTCTCTATCAAACCGTGACATATATATATATATATATATATATATATATATGTATGTGTGTGTGTGTGTGTGTGTCCCAGCACGGCTGACGGCTAGTCATTGATTTTTTTCATTTTCATTCTTTCATTTCATTTGAAAGCTGGGAATCATAGCTACAAAATGATATACTGTATTGGTTGTGGAGATTGACCCAACAGTTTTGAAGATATGGCTTATAGAATGATGCCATGCTGAAATACTACTTGAGATATTCAAGTTCTAAATACATTTCTAACCTGCAATGACCTGCATGATCTCTCACATTAATTAAAAAAAGTCTTATTTACATGCAGAGTTAAGCTCTATGAAATGCTTTTGTGGCTTTATCACATTTTAGTGAACAAAAAAAAAATAGTAATTTCAGCTGTGTAAAGTAGTGGCTTCCGAAATGACTGCCCCTGTGTCACACTCAGTCACATATAGTATAGGCTTAAAGTTACCTAGTTTCCCTTTAAAGTCTGACCCCTGCCTTCTGTGGGGTCAGGGGTCAAGGTTAGGGTCAGGTTCAGGGTGTCACTCACCAGCACTGTCTGAGGAGGATCTTGAAGCCGTCGGGGCAGCTCTCTGGGACGGGCAGCTGCAGGCTGTTGTTGCCCACGCCCCAGATGATGGCCGAGGAGTCCACGTCCTTGTAGGGGACCTCTCCCGTCAGCATCTCCCACAGAACCACTCCAAACGACCTGACACCACAACCACCACATCATAACTCCACATAACCCCACAGCACATCTCCCACAGAACCACTCCAAACGACCTGACACCACAACCACCACATCATAACTCCACATAACCCCACAGCACATCTCCCACAGAACCACTCCAAACGACCTGACACCACAACCCCCACACATCACTTAACGCTTTTACTGCATTTACAGCTTTTTTTTTTAAATATTTTTATCCCACGGTTTTTGCAACCCATTTTTCTCACCCAGTGCCAACTACCTAACCTGTAGTCCTGGTTTCCGCTTTCCCCCTGCCGCGCCAGGGGAATTGGGGAGCACCTGGCTGGCTAGGGGGAGGTAGTATGGAAACCATGGACTACTGCATGTTTTTGTGTGAGGGTATCAACCCTAGGAGACACGGGGAGAACATGCAATCTCCACACAGAAAGGCCCTATCGCCAACCCCACCTAGGGTGTGGGTGCTGATGACGCGGAGAAGAGAACACGCCCCCAGCGCCCACAGCGTCCTCTGGCGGGAATCGAACCCAGGACCTTCTAGTTGTGAGGCGAAGCGCTAACCACTGCGCCACCGTGCCACCGTGCCCCTCGCGCGTCCATTTATTCAAGTGAACGAGCGCTTGTTCGTTCGTTCTTTCCCCTGTCTGAGCAGACGAGGGGTGGTCGCGGGTCTCTGCAGCAGCGGCAGCTCAAGCAACGCTGGTCTCAAATCTCGACCACACATAAACAATAATGGCGGCGGGATCACTTTTCTGGTGGTGTTCTATACCTGGATCTAGTTTCTCAAGGTCTTTGCACACTGCTGCGTTTTTCGAGCCGAATATCGGAGTGAATTTCGGAGTGCGTGAATAAAAAAAATCAACCTCACGTTATGTCAATCACGTTTGCACACGCAGTGCAGTGTGCAACCAGCTTCACTTCTATGCTCTGAACAACTGGTGCGAACGAGGGACAAACTTCAGCTCGTTCGTTGCAAATGGCTGCGCTCAGCTGTCTATTATTTTGTTCACGACTCGATGACAGACGAGTCTGTCTGTTACGAAAGGTTGCGGTTGGAAATTATGGATATTTTTCTATAAAATCGCAAAGGTAAGCTACTTTTAACTCAGTCGGTGCCATATTTAAAGTGGGACCTCTTATATTGCCGTTTCGCCAAAAAAAGGGTTAAAAAAATAGTGTGCACGCTGGTGCACACATTCGTGCACAGATCATGCACTATGCATGTGCATGCTTTCCACAGCTTTCAAACAAAAAAATCCGCTTGGAAATCCGTTCAGGCATTCAGGAGAAGGCAGCCCTTATGTTTTCTTCAAATGTAAACAAACATGGCTGCCATGTTTGAAAGATGGGGTTGGTATGGGGGTTAAACATGCAATTTCGCGATCGCGATCATGCCTAGTACACTGTTGGAGGTCCAATTTTTTTTTCTCAAACATTTCTTTTGAAAAAAGGGAAGGCCATAGTTAAAAAGACGTTTTTATTATAGAAAACGTTTTTTTTTTTTTGGCAGGGTATGAGTTAAGCTACTTTGATGGCAGTTTAACACTCATTGAGAGAATGAGTTTGACAATGTTCTTACATTTCTTCCTTTTTCACAAGTTGGCCACCAGAAAAAAATTTGCAAAAAAATGTAATCACAGCGGATCACGTGATCGGAAAAGGCGCCAATTAAATATTCTTGGCAGTGAATGAACAATAACCACCCACTGGGTCCGGAGCGCTGGCCTGGGGGTGCATCGAAGGTTCAAGTCCCGATCCCAGCGATCTTTACCGCATGTCTCTCCCCATATCTCTCTCTCTCTTTCTCTCTCTCTCTCTCTCCCCATCTCTCTCTCTCTCTCTCTCTCTCTCTCTCTCTCTCTCTCTCTCTCTCTCTCTCTCTCTCTCTCACTGTTTCCTGTCTGTCTCTTTAAATAAAGGCAGTACATTTCCAGGGTTCCAGTAAATCTCTATGTATTCCTTTCATAAAGTAAAGCCCTGCTTCATCAGCATAAGCCACGACCCTTGAATGGTAAATTACTTTTCTACCACTTCTACCATATAAATGAAAGAAAATACAGTTGAGGCGCGTTGATCTTGGAAATGTTACAACTGCAACACAACAGTGGGCGGGGTCCATGAGCCAACTCAAGGTTGTTGACTGATTTACCACTGTTTTAAGCCAATCAGAATCCAGTATCTGAACATGTGACCACAAAAAGTGGTAGAATAGAAGATCTACAAGCACACAACGCCTCGCACCATCATTTTTAAAAGGATAAATACAAAACGAACGGTTTTGGACATGCAAGGGTTTCCACCCGACAACAACGATTTGTTTCTTCCAGAAACATGTAAATAAAAACATGGTACAGCACGGTATCTGTTTTTTTGAACATTTACCAGATGTCGACTTTCTCCGACACCGGCTCGTTCCTGATGACCTCGGGGGCCATCCAGGCCACGGTGCCGGCGAAGGACATCTTGGTGCTCTTGTCGCTGAGCTCCTTGGCCGTGCCGAAGTCTGAGATCTTCACCAGGTCGTCGTGAGTGATCAGCATGCTGGGGAAAAGAGACACGGTTACTAGGGATGGGACCATATGAAATATACAGCAAAAAACAATCTTTTACCACTCAATACAATATTCAACCGCCTATGTAGATTTGAACGCCCAAAAACCCATTGACTTTCAATGGGGGAAAACAAACAGAAGATTTGGCGCCACATTACTCTGGCATACTTTAGCCTAGCAACGTGATTTAAACTTGAATGCAGCATCTTATGTTGAAAGAATTGCCCTCTCTGTGTAGAAATCCCATGCCGTGTCTCCAGTATTGACTTGATTAGGCTTAGTTCAGTGTGGTATCAGGCACCGGAAATAGCAGACCTCCAAGCTGTATTTTCAATATTTTCACCCTTTTGGAAATGTAATTCCCTGCCTCTCTAGAATTCTCTGCACGTCCCTGGGTGACAGAGTGGGCTGGCCTCTCAGAACTCTCTCCAGTAGCTCATTAAACGGATGCATTAAATAGCGTTCCTCTCTCGTAACATTTTCAAAGGACATTCTCCTGCAGTTCCTTTGCATTTCTGTCAGTTAACAACCTGTGGAATGGTGCGTCCATAATGTCAGCCCTGTGCCTCCTTTCCTTTCCTTTCCTTTGCTTTGCCTTGGTACTAATCACCAGCTTTGACCTTCTTTTCAAACCGTCGATTTGTTGACTCCATGCTGTGCCCCCCCCCCCCCCCCCCCACACACACACACTGTCACACGCTTCAGGTCAACAACGTTATCGTTGCTGTAAGGCCAGAAACCTCTTATCTCCTTATACTTTTGTGTTTTTTTCTTTTTCTTTTTTAAATCAACGGCCCTACTTGAGCGTGCTACAGCCTCACACAAAAGCGTCAAATGTAGCAGATCTACACGCTTGAAACCACAGAGACGACGTGGTTTATCATCACACTGTTGCATGCTTCAGGTCAACTATAATAATAGAGGTTTATGGTGGGGCGGTGCGACGCACGGCCGTGCAGGGAGCACTGAGAGGGCAGTTGCTCAAACCTTACAAAAGGGCACTTCTGAAGCGCACTTGCAAATTAATGCTGTCCTTGTCCCTTTTATGCCCATATATGGAGTTCCCGGATGTCATCAATAAAACCCATATCAGGGAATAGCCATACAGTAGACCTATATGGACATATTGTGTCTGGTTGTCGCCATGCAAGTCACACTGATTTTCACAATAGAACCGTGTCATCAGTATCAAGCCCATATCTGGGAATGCCCATATATGGACATATTGTGTCAGTCTCTGTTGTTTCTTCTAAATCAGTGGTTCTCAAACCTTTTCATTTCAAGGACCCCCAAAATTACACGTATTTGGCTGCGGACCGCCATCTCAAAATATGTTGTTCCAGGGACCCCCCAGAAGCAAATATTCGAGTCACAAATGTTCGCACCGAGTGCTGCACTGCAAGCTTGTATATCTGCTATTTTTTGATAGTTAATTTAGGCTTAGAATTATTGAACGCTTTAACCAGTGAAAAATAGCAGATCTACAAGCTCACAGCACGGCACCGAGTGCCGCGCTGCGAGCTTGTAGATCTGCTATTTTTGAAAAAGTCGTGAAAATGTGTTCAAATCTTTAACTATATGTATTTTCAAAGCAAACGTTTGTAACTCAAATTTTGCTTCTCGGTGGTCCCTGGAACTAAATATTTTGAGATGCGGGTCCGTGGCCAAATAAATATAATTTTGGGGGTCCTTCACATGAAATGGTTTGAGAACCACTGACATAGTAGTCGCTCAAGAACAGACTAACTGAGCTCCATTTAAGTGAAAAGGACCTTTTCTTTGACGATGGCTGGCCAGATTGCTGACATAGAAACATAGGGTTTTCAAAAAGTCTTAGAAGGATTCAAAAGACATCGGGTCAAAATTCTAATTTTCACTATTTTTCAAAAATAGCAGATTTACAAGCTCGCAGCGCGGCACTCAGTGCCGCGCTGTGAGCTTGTATATCTGCTATTTTTCAATAGTTAAAGCATTAATAATGATACACAATAATGTGTACCCGTTCTAAATGGGTTAAAGTATGAAATAACTCTAGGCCTAAAGTGGTTGAAGGAGAGGTGGTGGTGTTGTTGTGAAGGAGAGGTGGAGGTGTTGTGTCTTACTTGGGGGACTTGAGGTCTCGGTGGATGATCTTGTGGAGGTGTTGTGGTGGTGTTGTGGTGGTGTTGTGGTGGTGGTGGTGGTGTTGTGGAGGTGGTGGTGTTGTGGAGGTGGTGGTGTTGTGGTGGTGGTGGTGGTGTTGTGGAGGTGGTGGTGTTGTGGTGGTGGTGGTGGTGTTGTGGAGGTGGTGGTGTTGTGGAGGTGGTGGTGTTGTGGTGGTGTTGTGGTGTTGTGGAGGTGGTGTTGTGGGGGTGTTATGGTGGTGGTGTGTCTTACTTGGGGGACTTGAGGTCTCGGTGGATGATCTTGTGGAGGTGTTGTGGAGGTGGTGGTGTTGTGGTGGTGTTGTGGTGTTGTGGAGGTGGTGTTGTGGGGGTGTTATGGTGGTGCTGTGTCTTACTTGGGGGACTTGAGGTCTCGGTGGATGATCTTGTGGAGGTGCAGGTAGTTCATGCCCCCCGCGATGCCCATGGCCCAGTCGATCAGCAGGGAGGGGGTGATCTTCCGGCCCGCCCGCAGCACCTCGTAGAGCTGGCCCTGGGCGCAGTACTCCATCAGGATGCAGTAGCACGGAGCCTGGGTGCAGATCCCCCTGGCAGGGGAGGGGAGGGGGGGCAGACATACTGTGAGATACAGTACAGTACAGCAGGGGTTTTCAAAGTGGGTTACGGCAGTCCAGGGGTGCCGCAAGATCATTTTTTTAAAAATATTTTTTAATACTTGAAAAAATATTTAGTATCATTTTAAACTCGAAGTACAAAGTTATTTTCAGTCAGTTCTAATCAAAATGGCTATTATCTCAACGTTTTCCTCGCAACTTAATCACTAAAATATCATCACTGTCGGGCAGAAACCTTGCATCTCCAAGTTTCAAATGTGTACGTCTTTTGGTAAAGCAACGCCCTGCTTCATCATACAAGACTGTCGCACAAAACTAGTGACAACAGCCGATCTACAAGCACACAACGCCTCGCATCGCGAGGCGTTGTGTGCTTGTAGATCTGCTGTTTTCACTACTTTAGTATATTTTATAGATGATAAATGGGTCTACATAACGAACGGTTTTGGACATACAAGGTTTCCACCCGACAACGACGATATGCTAAATATAAGGTGCTGGGAGTTAAAATTATAATGTAGGGGTGCCTCGGATTAAAACAATATTTATGGGGTGCCCTGAGACAAAAAGGTTTGGGAACCCCTGCAGTACAGTGGGGCAAGGGTGGCATCATGTAAAGGTCTTTGCACACTGCTGCGTTTTTCGTTGCAAAATGCGTTTTTTTCAGGGCAAGGAGAGAGAGAGAGATAGAGAGAGCAAGGGACCGAGTGGTGTGCGAAACGGGCGGCAGTGTGCAAACGTGACTGACATAAGGTGAGGTTGATTTTTTTATTTGCGCGCCCCGCGCGTGCCCTCGCGCGTGTGCAAGACACCAGTCATGTTGCCATACCTTAGCAACAGGCACGATGAAAAGTACATTTTATTATTTCCCCCTGTAGCCAAGGTATGGCAGCTGCCATAGCTTGCCATACCCAATTGACGACTCTGCTCTGTTACACGTAAAGGTCTGGAATTAAAACTTTACTTGAGTTATCTCCAAACTGGCTTGGGAACGCCTCGGTATACTCCCTGAGGGAGTGGAGGAAGTTGCTCGGGATAAGGAAATCTGGAGGTCTCAGTTGGAACTGTTACCCCCCGCAACCCGATGCCGGATAAGCGGTTGAAGATGGATGGATAATTTGAGTAAAAGTTTTGGCATTCCAAATTTAGCATGATCCGCGTGGACCTCTCTTCTCCACACTCTGGAGGTGATGATGTCGTGAATCAGGCACGTGCACACCTAGACATCAAAGGGGGCTTGAGCCCCTGCACTTGTCTGTAAAAAGTGCCTTCTCCTGACCATGAATGCATTCTTTACTATGGTGAAAGAAAAATAAATGCCTCCTCTTTCCATGCCATACCTCAAGAGAATTGTCTTGTCCAAACTCTCCTGAACTTGAATGCAGCGTCTTATGTTGAAAGAATTGATTCCAGTAATGACTGGATTATGCTTAGTTTAGTGTGGTATCAAGTACCAAAAATAACCGACCTCCAAGCTCTCAACTTGTGAGCTTGGAGGTCGGCTATTGTCAATATTTTAACCAAAAGGCCTTTTTAGATATTTCAGCCCCTGCCTCTCTAACATTCTCTGCACGTCCCTGCTGTGAATGAATGATGGTCTCTTAGGTCAGGGGTTCTCAACCTTTTCAGGCCGCGACCCCCAAAATAATCATATTTTAACTGGGGACCCCCCCACTCTGACGAGCACTAAGAGTTGAGGCATTACATTTTGTATAACACGGTTCTATTGTGAAAATAGCAATTTCTGCCTCCAATATGTGACAATTTGGCCAAGGTTTAATTTTAGAGGTTTAAATTTTCACTTTAGAAATGTGCAGTTACCCTCTATACACTTCAACTTTATGTTGGTTTGTTTACTGTTGAGAAAACAATGTTGCACATCAAGTTTGTCATCCGGGGACCCTCCAAAATAATTTGGTGACCCCCCCTGTGAACACTGTCTTAGGTGGTTGGGGTGCTTGAGCTTACTTGAAGGTGAAGGTGTTGTGAATGAATGAATGGTGGTCTCTTACTTGAAGGTGATGATGTTGGGGTGTTTGAGCTTACTTGAAGGTGATGATGTTGGGGTGTTTGAGCTTACTTGAAGGTGATGATGTTGGGGTGTTTGAGCTTACTTGAAGGTGATGATGTTGGGGTGTTTGAGCTTACTTGAAGGTGATGATGTTGGGGTGCTTGAGCTTACTTGAAGGTGATGATGTTGGGGTGTTTGAGCTTACTTGAAGGTGATGATGTTGGGGTGTTTGAGCTTACTTGAAGGTGATGATGTTGGGGTGTTTGAGCTTACTTGAAGGTGATGATGTTGGGGTGCTTATGAGCTTACTTGAAGGTGATGATGTTGGGGTGCTTGAGCTTACTTGAAGGTGATGATGTTGGGGTGTTTGAGCTTACTTGAAGGTGATGATGTTGGGGTGCTTATGAGCTTACTTGAAGGTGATGATGTTGGGGTGCTTGAGCTTACTTGAAGGTGATGATGTTGGGGTGTTTGAGCTTACTTGAAGGTGATGATGTTGGGGTGCTTGAGCTTACTTGAAGGTGATGATGTTGGGGTGCTTGAGCTTGCGGAGGTGTTTGATCTCTGTCTCCTTGATGTCCCGGACCTTCTTCACGGCCACGTCCTCCCCGTGGAAGCGTCCCAGGAAGACGGCCCCCTGGGCGCCGCTGCCCACCCACTGCAGGTCCGAGATCTCCTCGAACGGGACCTCCCAGGACTCTGCAAACACACACACACACATCACAACACACTGTAAAATAGATCTCCTCGAACGGGACCTCCCAGGACTCTGCAAACACACACACACACATCACAACACACTGTAAAATAGATCTCCTCGAACGGGACCTCCCAGGACTCTGCAAACACACACACACACATCACAACACACTGTAAAATAGATCTCCTCGAACGGGACCTCCCAGGACTCTGCAAACACACACACACACACACATCACAACACAACACAGTGTAAATCTCCTCGAACAGTACTTCATACTTCCTTCTGGCCTTTGCCTCAGTGGCGTCAGTTCAGCAAAAGCTAGGGTATGGCAAAGATGGGAGTCCTCATGGAAAAGAGGTATTACATTTTGGATAACACGGTTCTATTGTGAAAATAGCAGATCTACATGCTCACAACGCCTTGCAGCGCATGTAGATCGGCTATTTTCACAATGTCTGGAGTTTTTTCAGTTTTTTACACAGGTTTCTACAGTTTCTTGGCAGCCTGGAACGGTTGTTCAAGTGCAGCTAAACTTGGAATGTTAGTAAACATGCCACAATTAACAATAATGCATTGCACCTGTGCAGCTGACCTGCAGAACCTGGGAATATAGCATTCTGTCAAGATGGGGAGAATACAAGTGTGGAGAATATAATTATAACACCTTGTTAAAGTGACCATTTGTAAAATTTTGCATTTGTAGTTATTTTACTGTAATTTAACAAGATAAGATAGACAAAGAGACATTCATGGATTTTTATTTTCCCCCCTGGACCTGGACAGGGGTATGGCAGCTCAGCTGCATACCCCTGCCATACCCAATTGATGCCCCTGCTTGGCCTGAAAGCTCCAGGGGCCACAACAAACAGGCATAAGTTGTCCTTTGTGCCTGCTTCTATACATGAGAGGAGGAGGTAATCTGTTGCCTCTTTGTGTGATCTAACTTCAAGTTGTAATTGGTAAGAATTTCTATGAATTTAACAGCTACTTATGAATTCAATGTGACGATTGGCCCTGTCTTGCCTATAAATTGCTGCTATTTTCTTTATCTAGGTCCTGCTTGGGTTACCTGTACTCACTGATTCACTGATACCTCGATTTTATCGTTCTATGTGTTTTATGTCTTTGTCATACATGTCTGCATCTATGGTTTGCTGTATACAAAAGCAACAGCTTGTCTCTGTGAAGCCGTGTGTGTACATTCTTACAGTCTATGGGTTGTCACTGTGACATCACAGGTGATATCACCTATGTAAAAGTCCATATATGGGTATTCCCCAGAATCCCTTTTATGCCCATATATGAAGATCCCCTATGTCATCGATATCACTGGCCAGATGGCCAAGACATGATGGCCCATATCTGTGTGGCTGGTTCAGATAGGGATCTCCATGTATGGGCATAACATATATTGTATGTTGTGATGTCATGGGAACCACTCTAACAGAATCCCTTTCATGCCCATATATGGAGATCCCTGATGTAATCAATATTAAGCCCATATCTAACAGGACTTCATATGGGAATGCCTATATAGGGAGGAAGACAGCCCATATCTGTGCGGCTGGTTCAGACAGGGATCTCCATGTATGGGCATAAAAGGGATGTACATGGATCTCCATGTATGGATAACTGGTCCGATATACATCACTGGCCAGAGGGCCAAGAATTGGTCGCATGTCGCCCTGAGGCGTCTAGTGATATTTATTCTACTGAAACTAAAACTTTTAAATTAAAATGTATTCAAAATTTGCAACAGAATTTCCCGTCAAAGTTAACACTGATCACACAGTGTGAAATACATTGAAATAGTCACGGGATATCTTCAGAAATAGTGTCAAATCCTGGAATAAATTCCTTACCAAAACATTTCTTCACCATGTGTTTGTAAAGGTGTCTAGTAACACATCTCACAAAGACTGAAATTCAGTTTCCCTAGGAGAATCCTTGACAGCTGATGAAAGTTGGGATCCCATTAAATTAACTATATACAGGATAAAAAAAACACCAAAATAAATAAGCTGTAAGTAGCATGTGAGGGGTCAAACTAGGGGTTTTTCATGATTCTGAATCCATTGCAAGCATTTGTTTTGCACTCAAAACATTCCTTGGGCTAGATACAGCCCCACAGAAATATGGTTTAGTGATGAGTCATCACTTTTCAAAGTTTTGTGTGAGCCGCCTTTACGCCAAGGAATGTTTTTTGTGCAAAACAAATGCTTGCAATGGATTCAGAATCATGAAAAACCCCTAGTTTGACCCCTCACATGCTACTTAAAGCATATCTATTTTAGTGTGTTTTATCCTGTATAAGTTAATGGGACTCCAACTTTCATCAGCTGTAACGGATTCTCCTAGGGAAACTGAATTTCAGTCTTTGAGGGATGTGTTACTAGACACCTTTACAAACACATTGGTGAAGAAACCTTTTGGTAAGGAATTTATTCCAGGACCTTTTAAGATATCCCCTGATTAAAATGTTGTACACAGATTTAAAGTTTATGTCAAGGTGCCATGGATTTGACCGCATCCCCATCTGAAAATGTAATCGTTAGAATTTAAGATCCACACAACAACTGTATCATTACAGCCCTGCTTTACACCGTTGGTTGTTGTTTTCTGCAAATACCAGGCACTTTGTTTATATTCATATGATTCTTCTTGGCTTATTTTTGTCTGCCTTTCCACACTGTAAAGATAACCTTGGAGTACAAGAACACAACTGCTTTCAACGTTGCTACCGCCTGTGTGATGTGGGTGGGGAAGCGCTGGAAACCGTGATGTTATCATTATTTCTTTAAACTAAAATGGCATTCATATAGCACATATATACTAGCGCTTAACAATGCGCATTACACTCGCTCACACGCATGCACACACACACACACACACACACACACACACACACACACACACACACACACACACACACACACGCACACACAGACGGCAGAGGAAACCATGCAAGGAGACTCTAACCCAGGGGGAGGCGATGATGGGAACTCATCCATTTTTATTTTTATGTTTAATTTGTGGAACACGGTTCTTATTATGAGAGAACAACTCCCTGACCTCAGGGGGAAAGCGGACGTGACGTCAACCCGGGACGTCTGTTCTCTGCAGCCCCAGAGGACAGACGGTGTACCACCGTATCTCTGACGTTAATGAAGTGTTTGCGCGGTCCCTTGGAGAGGGATTGTGGAGGTTTGCACCAAATAACCCCCAAACCTCCCTTCAACACTGTTGACAGATGATCGTGGAAATTAAATAGAAATCAGTAGGGATGTTCCATGTTGTTGTTGTTTTTTCTTTTTTTTTTTTGCTGATTTTCCGATATTGTCCGAATCTTAATTTCCGATTCCGAAATCAACTGATGCCGATTGTGGTCAGGTAACAACATCACATAGCCTATCTAATTTAATACACGCCCACAGGTGGTTGAAACCCAGTGTTTCTGGGACCGTTCCAGAGGGGAGGAGGGGCCACTCTGCCTGTGTCTTGGGGAAGATGATGTTTATCCATGGAGGATGGATTTCTGAGATTGGAATGACTAATCACAACATCTCCAAGTTGGACACCACCACGATGGACTGGTCTTTAATCAACACCAGGGGATTTACACCACCTGATTCAGAAGGTCACTCTGCCACCATCATCGGGACAAAGATGTTTGTCTTTGGGGGCGGGGACGGGGGCTGGAGGGACCTGTACGACTACCACACCGGCATCAGAGTGTTTGACACAGAGACCAACATCTGGCTGAGCACACCTTCTGCACGGCCTCTTCCAGAGGGACGCCGCAGTCATTCAGCCTTTAGCTACAATGAGAGCTGTACATATCTGGTGGTCAGTCATTCAGCCTTTAGCTACAATGGAGAGCTGTACGTATCTGGTGGTCACACCAAGGGCTGGAACACCTTGGGCTGGACCTTCGACGATCTGTAGAAGCTCAACCCGGAGACCTTCTCCTGGATGAAGGTTGAGCCCAAGGGGGAAGGACCACCGCTTTCAACGGTTTATAGTATGTCCTGATGCATGCTGGGAGATCGTATCATCCACCTTGAAAAAGACCTGTACATCCTAGACTTGAGTCCTAGCCTGAAGACGTTATGTAAGCTAGCGGTTATTCAGTACCGTCTGAAGCTGTCAGAACTTCCACACAACATCGGGTGGGAACTGAGAACCATGACTGCCAACAGGAAAATAAGAAATAAAAAACAATAAAATACATTTTGAAAAATGTGCTCCTCTGTTAAGTTATGCTCTCACATTGTAATCTTTATTATTTTGTATTTGTATCTTTATATTTCTATTTACAATGGGCAAACTTAAAGGACCAGGTCACCTCTGGGACAACCAGATCATATTTTATTGTTGTGTGGGACACGATCAACACAATCCTGAGTTATTTTTTGTGTTCAATCTGTTTTTAGATATGTTAGTATTTCAGCATGCTACAACTGGTCATATGATGCATTTTGCATCATATGACCAGTTGTAGCTTGCTGAAATCGGCTCAGGATTGTGTTGATCGTGTCCCACACAACAATAAAATAAGATCTGGTTGTCCCAGAGGTGAGGTCCTTTAATGTGGACTGATTATTACTGATTGATGTGATGATAGACTTGATTTGACTTGATTTGAGCCACCTGTGAGTGGGCGTGTGTATTGTCCTGATTTGGGTGTGTTCAATAAAACGCCTCACAGCAAAGTGAGGGCAGTCGAGTGAAGGATGTGTAACAGAGAAGTCGTGTCTCCTGTCTCCATGTTTGTTGTTTTAATTCCCCCGTAATTAAGTTTTATTATTGTCGGTGCTGTTTGTGTTTTAGTTTTTAACCACTGTGTGTTTTAGCTCTGCTAATATCCTCTGAGCACAGGCCTCTGCCAGGGCAGGTATTCTAATGAGGGCCAGGTGCATTCTGGGGGAAATTGGTCTCTAATAGAGACCACAAATGACGTCACGCTGCTCTCCGCTCAGAGGAAGGATTGTCTGGAGTGGAGGGGGCGGGGCCAAAATGTGCGTTTAGGCTGCAGTTCCAACTTTGGCCACCATCGGGGTTGCTTCAAATCTAGCCCTGGGTTCTGGGGGCTTGGGGCCAACACAATGTTTCACGTCAACGAACGCCGTGTTCATGATTTGAGGCATTTTATTCAAAACAGGGCAACTCCTGCAAACTTTGCAAGACAATCTTAGCCAATCAGAATGGAATATGAACAATCGGACAGATCCGTCTTGATCCTATGACTATAGGGATGAATGTGGGAAAACGTGGCCACCTGGTAGCGCTATATCAGGCCGAAGTGAAAAATGTCACTTGGACAGAAGTTCTTTCTTGGCTTCCAGGGATCATTTCATGCCATTAGGTCCTTGGGTCCAACAGTGCCCGTATTTCACTTCTCACAGACAGAATGTCACACGGATGGATGGACGGACGGACAGGGGTCTCGGCCGCTCCTTCTGACTGAGGGTTTCACTGTGTGGTGTCTCAGAGGAGATGTGTGGTGTGTTTGGGTGTAGAGCTGGGATCGGGCCCATTTTTTCTGTCCGTTTCCGAAACGTTGTCCGACAGTTTTTTGGCCGCCCCCAATCGACGTCCGAGCATTTATCATTAAAATGCATCCGACCCGTGCCGAGGCCCGACCCTTAGATTTCACCACTTTTTCCTCTCTCTCTCTCTCTCTCTCTTTTTTGAGGAAGCCACTGATTTACACTCACTAGCAAACTTCTAAAACGTCTAATGTGCAGTGCATGCAGCGTGCCTGCTTGTTACCCTTAACGTGAATATTAAATTACAGTAAAATAACTACAAATGCTCAATTTAACAAAATGGTCACTTTAACAAGGTATTATAATTATATTCTCCACACTTGTATTCTCCCCATCTTGACAAAATGGTATATTCCCAGGTTCCACAGGTCAGCTGCACAGGTGCAATTCATTATTGTTAATTGTGTCACGTTTACTAACATGCCAAGTTTAGCTGCACTTGAACAACCGTTCCACCATATCCAGCCCAAGAAACCGTAGAAACCCGGGGAAAAAACGGACAAAACCTGATTGGACTCCCATCTTTGCCATACCCTGTCTTTTTGAACCGACACTAAGCCAGCTGGCTACGCAAGGCTAGTGTTTGTTTGGTGGAGTAGGACCTTACCTTCGGGTGTGTGTTTGTGCTCGGTGGAGGTCATGAAGTGTGGGGCATGACCGAAAGAATAAGGTCGCGGGTGCAAGCGGACGAAATGGGTTTCCTCAGACGGGTGGCTGGTATCTCCCTTAGAGATAGGGTGAGAAGTTCAGTCACCCGAGAGAGACTTGGAGTAGAACCGCTGCTCCTTCACTTGGAAAGGAGTCAGCTTAGGTGGTCTGGGCCCACTGGGAGGAGACCCCGTGGCAGACCAAAGACCGGATTACATCTCCAAACTGGCTTGGGAACGCCTCGGTATACTCCCTGAGGGAGTGGAGGAAGTTGCTCGGGATAAGGAAATCTGGAAGTCTCAGTTGGAACTGTTACCCCCACGACCTGATTCCGGATAAGCGGTTGAAGATGAATGGATGTTGTAGGACCTTACCTTCAGGGGTGTGTTTGTGCTCGGTGGAGTAGGCCTTTCCGATCATGGTCCAGACGGGTCTCAGACATCCGAACAGCCCCTCCAGGAAGCCGCCGCTGCCCGCCTGCAGCCGGACGTTCTCTGCGTGGTGGTGGTGGTGTCCTCCCCGCACGGCGCCGGAGGCCTCGGCGCCGCCCAACCCCGCCTCGGCCCCGCCCCCTCCCCCGCCACACTGACACACCGCCTCATGCTCCGCGTGGAGCTTCAGCACGCTGTTGTCAAAGTGGGCGGGGCCTCCGTCGCTGCTGGGGGTGGGGCTGCCGCCGCTGTGGGTGTGGCCCTGCAACGATTAACCGATTAATCGTAATCGAATCGATTGTTAAATCCGTTGCCGACTAATTGCTGGAATTTGTATTAAAGGACAACTTTAGTTTTTTACAACAAGGGTTCATATTTTAGATTGTAATTAAAGAATATAAAAGATGAGTGTTAAAAAATTATTTCATTTCTTTCTTTCTATTGTTTTAGAGATTCTTATTTCAGTGGTTGGGGGCATGCGTACAAGTGGCTAAATATGTCATTTTACACAGAATAAGCCCATTCCCAAGATACAACGCAACCTTTCATGGTTGGATGTGACTTATGGGGGCTAGAAGTGTTACTGTAAATAGCAATAAAGAAACTGCTGGCTTTGTGTGTCTAAAAAGACATATTTAGCCACTTGTACGCATGCCCCCATGCGTACGCATGCCCCACATTTTAGCACGGTAAACGTGATAAAACAATAGAACAAAGCAAATGAAAACATTTTAACACTCACTTTTTCTTTTCTTGTTGTAAAAAAACAAAGTTGTCCTTTAATACCTGGCAGGAATATATGGGTCAAGAACCAGAAATATGACTGAATATGAATATTTATTTTTAAATGACCTGATTTGAAAAGAGTACTGTTACCCTTTAGCCTGACAAAGCTATTCTTTAATCAAATGTATGAAGTCCAAAAAAGGTATTTATTTTGTTTGTCTTCTATTATTAGCAACCTAATGTAATCGGCAGCTGAGCAAAATGTAATAAAATGTAGCTTTGAACAAATTATTCATCTTTAACGTCGTTTTTGTTAGTTAGAACATAAAATCGAATTCATGAGTGCCATAGTCCGATTAATCGATGAATCATTTAAATCAGTGGTTCTCAACCTTTTCAGGCTGCGACCCCAAAAATAATCATATTATAACTGGGGTCGAGCACTAAGAGTCGAGGTGTTACTTTTTGTATAACACGGTTCTATTGTGAAAATAGCAGATCTACATGCTCACAACGCATCGGCTATTTTCACAATTTCTGCCTCTAATACTTGACAATTTGGCCAATATAACGTTTTTCATTTAAGAGGTATTAAAAAGTCCTTAAATTGTCACTTCAGAAATGTGCAGATACCCTCTATACACTTAAACTTTATGTTGGTTTGTGCAGATACCCTCTATACACTTAAACTTTATGTTGGTTTGTTTACTGTTGAGTGAGAAAACAATGTTTCACATTAAGTTAATCATCTGGGGACCCCCCCAAAATAATTTCGGGACCCCCAGGTTGAGAACCACTGGTTTTAAATAATCGTTCCGATTAATCGATCATGAGAACGGTCACTGGTTGCAGCCCTACCTGTCCCCCACATGTGTCGGCGACGGACAGCACGTTGCGCAGCACGCACTGCGTGGGCGTGAGCTCGGTCTCGGGCGTGCAGGCGCTGGAGGGCGCGTCGCCCCCCGCCTCCAGCAGGGGGCGGTAGGACGGCTCGGACACCGGGGTGCTGAAGCCCGACAGGGAGGGGGAGGGGCTCTCGTGGAGGCAGGTGGTCCCGCTCATCGGGGAGGGGCGGAGTCAGTCCATACCACGCCTCGGAGGGGAGGGGCCCGAGTCTGGGGGAGGAGACCATTAGATAGATGGATACCTTTATAGACCACATTCACACTGCGGCCATCTTGGATCACATGACTTCCTGGGATAGCAGCCTGCATTACAAACCATTGTGAACAATGGAGCGATGGTCCCAAAATTCTTTTGACCAAATTGACAAATGGGCAGATGACAACATCAACATCCCCAAAAGGTTTAAATAGAAGGGCACATCCACAATTCATGGTAGTTAGGTTTCAACCTTACTGTGTACAAAGACTTGCTATCTGTGCAGTGCTTGCTCCACTATCATATTAACTATTTGTTGTTAGATTGTTTCTGATTAATATGCAAAAATCACAATACAGTAATATTAACTATATGATGGCAGAGCAAGCACTAGTCTGCATACTGTAGCAAGTATTTGTACAGAGTAACACTGCAACCTAACTACCATGAATATCCATTACAAGCATTTGTTTTGCACAAAACAAACATTCCTTATGCTACAAATAGCCGCAGAAAACGCCCACAAAACTGTGATTAGTGATGAAAAGTGATGAGTCATCACTTTTCATCACTAAACCATCGTTTTCTGAGGCCATTTGTAGCCCAAGGAATGTTTTTTGTGCAAAACAAATGCTTGTAACGGATTCAGCATCATGACAACCCCCTAGTTAGACCCCTCACATCCTACTTAAATACACAGAAAAAAAAGTTTTTTCTGGGTATTTTCCTCTGTATAGAAAGTCGATGGGAGCCCAACTTGATTTGACCGCTGTGGCGATCCAGAAGGTCGCAAACTCGGGCGCCCTAGCTTAATTATTAGAGCATGCCCTGGGCTACATCTGTGCACAATTTGGCGCTTTAAGACGAATTTGCACGAAATTAGCATTTGCTCCCCTTAACACTTTCAGTGCCAGGGCGTCATATGACGTCCGACACGACCTTGGCAATGATGCCAGAAAATAATATTGGCGTCATATGACGCCAGATGCTTTTTTTTCATATTACAGTAGTACAGTGTTGGATCTATGCGGTAACCAAGATACAGCCCTTTTGGACGATGGGACGGTCGTCATGCATGACAATTCAGTGGCGTCAGTTCAGAACAAGCTAAGGTATGGCAACATGACTGGTGTCTGGTGAAGACACCAGTCATGTTGCCATACCTTAGCAACAGGCACGATGAAAAGTACATTTTTATTATTTCCCCCTGTCAAGGTATGGCAGCTGCATACCCCTGCCATACCCAATTGACGCCCCTGCATGACATCACACGCTTATGTGAACAAATTCAAGCATGCTGATTGGCCGGTTCCCCCCAGAAACAAGGGTCTCAGAGTTCAGTGACTTTTACACACAGCAATCAGAGGGAGAGAGAGATATATTGAGAGAATGAGCTAGAATTAGTTATAAAATCATTAGATGTAGTATTATTTAGAGAGATAGAGATAGAGAGAGAGATCGGAAGGTAGACGTTTTACCTAGGAGGAGTGGGGGAAGGGAAGGGCTAGTTTCTTTGTAGGTTGGGGGCGTCCATACTCCATTTTGTAAAAAAGTTACCGGACCGTTGCTCCGCTGATCAGAGAGCAAGTCATGGCCGCACATGGAGACCAAGCAGGCAGCCGAACCATGCCCAGCGCCGCCACCGACCATAATCAAAACCCGAAGCACCAGTTGGACTTTCGTTTGTTGCTGCGCGGCTGCGTTTGGGACTTGACTGAGGCGACGCGTGAGGATGAACGGTGATGCCGTTGAACGCTGATGCCGGCGATTTGAAGAGAATTCTGTGTTTTTGCTGCTGTGTCGGGGGAGCCAAGGAACGTCGCCAGCCATCCACAGTGGACGGAGGAGCTACGGCGGTGATCCGGACCGGAGGCAGGCTGTTTGGAGCAGTGTATCATCTTACGGCGCCCACCGGCTGCACCGATAGGTATGGCCCCGGAGAGCGGAGTTGCAGCGGGCGCTAATACACCCAAATGAGGCCGTGCGTGGACTTAGCCGAAGAGGACGACCCGGTCGCTGCGGTGCTGTTTCCCCCTGCCCTGAAGGACGCACTGCTGAGGTGTGCTGCGATCAGCGAACCGGGTAAGCATTATAAAGCTATGCTTTTTACGTTTCAATATGTTCTATACGTCTGTCTGTCTGTCTTTCAATGTTATATGAGATCAGTGCTGTGTTCTGGGGACTCACCGGGGACTACCCTCCACACCTCGCCCGACGGCCTCTATACCTCCGTGATGGAGGAACAATAAAATATGAACGGCGTCTGCCCTCGTGAACCTTTCAAAGTAGCGTATTTGATAGGGATTATGTACTATAGCGTCTGCCCTGGCCAAACGAATAGTAGCTGATCGTATGCCCTCAAAAAAAGTCTAGAACACACCACTGTATGATAATGCATAAAGTGTGTTCCTGTGGAAATGAGCCATGAATCTGTAGGTCTACTCTAATGCAAGCTTGTAATACATTCTTCAATCAATCAATAACCGATGTCAATAAGCCTGACCTGCTATTGTTTTTTTTCCACGTAGGGTGCATTTGGTAATATACAATTCAATTCAAAGGAGCGTTATTGGCATGAGAAAACATACGTTTACATTGCCAAAGCAAGTATCACACATACAATAAAACTAGACCAGGTCAACCTGGTTGTGCCAGACCCCCTGTCTGTCATCATCATTTATGACATCATGCCTTTTGTAGGCATGTCATCATCATGTCATCATCATATATACCCTTTATATAGAAAACCAGGACAGACAGACCGACATTTGCTTATGTAGGCCTACCCATTTCATGGGTCTGGCAAAAAACAGTTGAAAATGCTATGTCGCATTGTCATTGCCAGACCCATGAAATGGGTAGGCCTACATAAGCAAATGTCGGTCTGTCCGGTTTTTCTCCATAGATGGTCATGATGATGACATGATGATGACATGAGGGAGGGATAGACCGACAGACAAAGCCTTCATGTCATCACAATGTCACAAATGATGATGACATGAGGGAGGGACAGACAGCCTATAAAGGGACAGACAGCCTATAAATGTACCACTAAATTTATAGGCCCAGAGGGTTGGCAGAACCGGGGTCTGGCACAACCAGGTTGACCTGGTCTAGTTTTATATATATACAGGGTACAAATAGCAGCATTATTTTCCTCATAGTACATAAAGGTATCAGCTCTGTTTCATACTGTATGTGCAGTAGGTCTAGATGTCAATCCATGGTTTGTAGTAGGTGTATGAAGTTCCTCCAACTTCTTCCAGTAAGAATACATTTCTTTATAGTTTAGTTTTTTATTGTGTGTGTATACCTAGATAGATAGTTTAGTAATACAATCAGTGTGTGTGTGTGTGTGTGTGTGTGTGTGTGTGTGTGTGTGTGTGTGTGTGTGTGTGTGTGTGTGTGTGACATAATAATCTATCAAATCGATCTCAAATCTGTATCAAATTTGTATCAAAGCAGAGCCTATAGAATTCAGTGGCCACGTATATATACATATATACATTTGAAATTATTTAGACTAGTGAAAACAGCCGATCTACAAGCACACAACGCCTCGCTTGTAGATCTGCTGTTTTCACTACTTTTGTGCGACAGCCTTTGCTAAAGAACATACAAATTATACAGAAGCACGTTCATTTAGTATTTTGTATTTATTTCTATCATATACAGGGCCCGTGGAGTCTGACTGGATGGAGGAAGGATGGGAGCCCGATCTGCAACCAGACCAATGACAACGCAGAGGACAGTATGATGGCGGAGATAGCGAGAGTCACTCTAGGGGAGCTGAAGAACTTTCTGGGACTTCTCTTCCTCACAGCTATCGTTCACAAGCCGGAGATTGCCATGCAGTGGTCAAAAAAACATTGCCATGCCGTACTTTCCCAGAACAATGGCAAGGAACAGGTACCAGGCCATTTTGAGGCACCTGAGGTACACACACACACACACACACACACACACACACACACACACACACACACGGTGAACAGTACCATCTTTGACCTTTATTTGTGGTGCCTTTGACTCCTGAATGTTGGCTTGTTGAATGCCTTTTTTTGAGAATACAGTACAGTACAGTACTGACTTTTATATTATTTTATTTATTCTTTACTTGCTGCACATTTATTTTATTTTACTTTTATCCAGTTATATTTTATTTTTGTGAAGTCATATTTGTGATTTCTTTTTTTTGGGAAATATTTGTAAATATTGTTGAACATAAATATGTTCATGCTGGATGTGTGAGGTACTCACCAGGGTTAGGGTTCGATGTTGCCATAAAATAAAAGGTTGACATCGCTTTTCTGACTTTTTGTCTTCCTGACCTTCTAGACCAGGTAAAAACACAGTGAATTCACAGTGCATAGTTCTATCAAAATGTAAGGCAATTTCTACCTTCTGAGTCATTTCATACTTTTTCACTTTGCCCCCTTGAAACTAGACGATGGTACAATATTTTTTTAACTTTTTTTGCACATAATGAAAGTAGGCATGTCATTCTTTCTGTCAAGGGTACTTGTGTTCCGTTACCATTTACCAATTTGTTGCTATGGCTTCCTAAAGTTTTTTTTCTTTGAACTCAAATATCTCAGAATCTAGATTTCTGAGGTTATTGACTGGTTTGCGCAGTGCGCACTCTCGAGCACCTATCTCCAAAACCGCTCACCGAAATCACTCCAAAATTTTTTTGGTAAAAAAAAAAATCCTCTTTTACCAAACCTCCCATTTTTGTTCCGATGTGAATATCGGATCATTTCCAATTTATTCCCTGGAATTGGGGCAGAAATGAATGGGACCTAATGGTGGCACTGGTAAGGGACGGGGGGCAGGGGGGGCTGGCACTCAAAGTGTTAAGGCCCCACATATACCCCTGGTGAACATTCTGTGAAAATATAGGCAAACATTCGGTGACAATAGTATCTATCTATGTGACCCCCGGCCACTGTAGACAACAGAGGAGGGGCCACACATTTGATTTTTAATTAACGTATTATACATTTAATTTGAGTAAACTGTCAATGACCACACAGCCCAGTTCCCCCAAGGGCCCCTAAGAGCCAAGGGCCCCTGGCAACGGCCCCACCGGCCCAATGGTTAATACAGCCCTGCCCCCGGCTGAGGACGCTGCAATTAACACAGTACAGGGCAGAGGTCAGCAGCCATGTTTGTACTGTCTTGACGGTCAGTGTGCCATATCAACATTATGTTTAATGATATGACACCACATCGAAACAATACAGTGATGTCTCTGACACTTATGTCACTGTGCCAGTGATCAGCCTCCGCTGTGCCAATGCTGGCACCCTGTGATTAAGGTTAATACCCCTGATAAAGGGTTTAAGTGTGACCGTAGGTCGCAGTTTAGTATGTGAACGTTCACAGCTTGTCTGTATCTCTGTCTATAACGCCCGAGTGGTTCTATGGGTTTGTCGCTCTGACATCACTGTGATGTCAGCGGAACCACTCTTAACAGAATGGGTTTGCTGCTCTGACATCACGCTATGGCTTCACACTAACAAAATCCCTTTTATGCCCATATATGGAGTTCCCTGATGCCATCAATATTAAGCCCATATCTAACAGGACTTCATATGGGAATGCCCATATATGGGGGCCACATCGGCCACATACCACACTAACGGCTGGTTCTACAGACAGGGATCTCCATGTATGTGTAACGGAGGTGATCCGAACCTCCCCACCGGGCTTCGAACCCGGGTCTCCCGCGTGAAAGTCCAATATCTTAACCATTACTCCAAAGGGATATCCCTATGGAACGAGAGCAGATACTGGACTTTTGAGGCTTCAGCCTGGGGCTGCGACTTTCTCCGCCACACTCACCCCCCTTTGACCTCCTCCTACGGGGAAGCCCGAATCCGGGTCACGGCACCAATGTAACGGAGGTGATCCGAACCTCCCCACCCGGCTTCGTACCCGGGTCTCCCACGCGAAAGTCCAATATCTTAACCACTAGACCAAAGAGACATCTCTATGGAACAAGAGCAGATACTAGACTTTTGAGGCTTCAGGCTGGGGCTGCGACTCTCTCCGCCACATATGGGCATAAAAGGTTTTGACGTCAGATGTCATAGACGTCATAGGACTTTCACATAACGGATAACTGAGTAAGCATGTTTGGGCTCTCACAGCATATCTCCATATACAGTACATGGATCTCCATTTATGGGTACGAGGGGTCTCCATATTATGGGTAACTGGTCCAATATACTGTACATCACTGGCCAGATGGCCAAGAATTGGCGCAACCTCACATGTCACCCCTTAGGTGTCTTACTAGTGTATCATACTGTATATTCACTATTGATGGATTGTGATCATCATCATCATTACATCATCATCATCATTATTATTGTCTTATAATGTACACTAACCCTGACATGAACATCATTTCAGCACTGGACAGCTCCACCAGATGTCTGTCATTGTCTGGTGGTACTGTAACAGAGTGTGCCATAAGGGCAGAGGTTCTCCAACTTTTTCAAGTCAAGGACCCCCAAATTGATGTGTATTTATTTGACTGCGGACCCCAGTGTGAAAATGTTTAGTGCCAGGGGACCCCCAGAAGACCAGGGGAACCCCAGAAAAGAAGATTAGCGTTTAAACAATTGACATTTCTCTCTCCCTCATAAAAACGTTGTCTTAGAATTAATCGTAAAGTATACGTTAAATGTTAACAGTCTAAATCGACAAAATGTTTGACCTTTTATTGAACAAAACATTTTGTTTGAATCAACTTGATCTCTCCTGTGCTGAACATTCCCTCTACACCAAAACCATCACAATGCGCCAGCTTGTCGACCGGCTATTTTCACTGCATGTTTCACCCCACAGGTAGTCATACTCCAGACCACCTCACTCTCCACTCAGCAAATAAAAACAACTGGCAAACTAACAAGAAGGTTGCTTGGCAGATAGCCAGACAGTCACCAGACAATATACTGTCTGATTATCATAAAACTATTCATTGTGAAACACCTTACAGCAGTGCTGATCTCATAGCAGAGCCAGCCAGCAGGCACGTGCACACATAGACATCAAAGGGGGCTTGAGCCCCTGCCCTTTTATCCGCCTGTAAAAATTGCCCTCTCTCCAGACCATGACAGCAGTTTTCACTATGGTGAAAGAAATCCAAACGCCCCCTCTTTCCATGCCATACCTGAAGGCAGCATTCAAGAGAATTGCCTTGTCCAAACTCTCCTGAACTTGAATGCAGCATCTTATGTTGAAAGAATTGCCCTCTCTGTGTAGAAATCCATGCCGTATCTCCAGTATAGAGGGTATGCATGTGACATCATAATTATACCCGGAAGTTATGCGGGAACGCCAACTTAGTGGCAAAAAAAAACCTGACTTTTTGGCTGTGACAGCTCATATGAAAAGTCCTATCTGATTGCATTAAAGGAAGTTAAACTCACTTTGCCACACACTTTGCCACTTGCTTTGCCACCCAATTTGCCATTCACTTTATGCAGGCCCATACCCTCTATTGCAGGGCTACTCAACTTGAGATGGCTCAGGGGCCACTCAGCAAAATACCAAAAGTCCAAAGGGCCGCAAGCTAAAAATGACGGTCCTATTTTGGACGTTTACATTGATTTTGTACAGTACACAGTCTAATAATTAAGGAAACGCACAGAAAACAGCCACATTTCCATAAGCCAGGCCAAACCTCATTGAACCAAAAGATTGTCATGGATGGAATGATGAAATTGATGACATTTGAATTTTTTATCAAATTAGGCTTTATTCACAAAATGTGAAGTGAAAATGAACAGTCCTGGTTCAACCTTTTTGTAACCTCCCCTGTGTCTGGGTATGCAAAGCTAGTGAACTTTGGCAATGTAAAGGTATGTTTTCTCATGCCACTAACACTCCTTTTCATTAATAGGACAGATTTAAAATAAATAAACGTTTATACTTATTATTCAATCACTCAAACCCCAGCATCCCTATTCTTGGGGGACATAGCCGATCTACAAGCTCACCACAAGATGCATTGTGAGCTTGTAGATCGGCTATTTTTGGTGAAGAGAGTTATTGTATGGAAAAATAACTCAAGTACAGTTCAACTCCCCCTCAGATGCACTGTACTTGTAAAACAGTTTGATGCTTTGAGCTTTGTAAAACACAACAGCTCGTTGGAGGAGATTTGTGTTAATAAGCATAGTTCCTTGGCTGCAGCGCGATCTGTTGGAATGCTTGGACTGTCGGTGCCATAGAGTTATAGTCGGAGCTGACTGGCGGAGTCGCGGAGGGAGAGACAAGCAGCGGAGACAAGGGCTAGGTCTTCATTAGCCTGAAACATGACGATCGCGGGATTCGCGGCCGTTCATATCGCACGACCGTCATGCGTCTCCGCTCCAGTGAGCCCGACTGTGGTTGTCTGCTGCAAAATCTCCGCATATTTGTCTGTCTGACTGTCTCGTTGTACTGTAGCTCTAGTGTAGCCGCCTGCATCTCTGCACTGCTACTGCATTCGCTTCCTGACTCTTATCCCTAACTACGGAGTGCACCGAGGGTCAAACATCACCGCGTTTTGCGTTTCGCAGGCTTAGAAAAATCATATTTTTTTTGGCATGATCATGACGGGCCGCACAGACATGCGGAAAGGGCCGCATGCGGCCCGCGGGCCGCGGGTTGAGTAGCACTGCTCTATTGAGTTGATTATGCTTAGTTCAGTGTGGTACCAAGCACCGAAAATAGCAGACCTCCAGCTTGGAGATCTGCTATTCTCAATATTTTCACCAAAAGGCCCTTTTAGAAATGTCAGCCCCTGCCTCTCCAACATTCTCTGCACGTCCCTGTCAGTCAGTCAGTCAGTCAGTCAGTCAGTCAGTCAGCCAGTCAGTCAGTCAGTCAGTCAGTCAGTCAGTCAGTCAGGTAGAGGCAGCGTCTGAAGTGGATTTATGAATGAAGCTCCCGCCTGCCTGCCCGGGAAAGGAAAAGCTTGTGTCTTCTGGTCCACATGAAGCCCAGTGTTTGTACGTGAATCGCTGCAGCAGCAGAGAACTCTGGCTGAAAACAGCCAATCAACAAAGCTCACAACGAGACACCGTTGCGTCGCGTTGTGAGCTTGTCCATCGGCTATTGTCAGCCAAAACCCTGAAGGACACCGCTAGACCATATGGGGTTTAAACGGTTAACCGCGCTTGGAACCCCGTTGTCTGTCATGGGGGGGGGGGGGGGGGAACAGTCTGTGGGAAAAATAGCCGATCTGCAAGCTTGTAGATCGGCTCTTTTCGGCAAAGACATTTTCACGCGGAGGCGGGGAATACTACAGAGGATCTAGCGTAGCGCCCTGTGGGACGCCCCTCTCCACTAGTATGTGTTTAACAGACAACGAGAGAGGAGAGAGAAGCAGTTCCCCGTGTAGAAGAGAATGACAACAAGGCATTGTCTGTGGATGTCCCAGTCTCCCAGAGAATGACAAAATTGCATAACCGTGCAAACGTGCAATGTGTGCGTGTGTGCTGTGCGTGCGTGCGTGTGCGCACGTGCGTGTGCATATACAGTATGAGAGATGATGGAAAAAGAGAGACAGACACACACACACACACACACACACACACACACACACACACACACACACACACACACACACACACACACACCTACACACTATTAATAACAGTATAGGGTATTATAGGAGCCCTCATATCACAGCCTACTGCACCACATGTAGCGCATGAGCACAGCAAAACCTAGCCTACCCAAAAATAAAAGTGAAAACGGGGGATAAACACGCGCACGCGCACGCACACACACACACACACGCACGCACGCACACACACACACACACACACACACACACACACACACACACACACACACACACACACACACAGAGAGAGAGAGAGACGCATGCCATCAGGGAGAATCGATCTTTAAATAAGTATGGAGGATGTAATGATGATGATGACACACACTAGCATCACAGCCCTGACGTGCGCGCGTGCGTTCAGCAGCCTACACTGTGCATGTCCATGCCAAGTCTAACTGCCGCAGCGCGCGCACGCACACACACACACACACACACACACACACACACACACTGGACTGTTATCGTACCCTCAAAACCGTTGGTTTGTATTATGGCCATCATCATCAACACAAGCATCACAACAACGTGTATTTTTATCTTTATCCTGCAAGAAAACATGATTTTATAATAGGATCGCTTTTCTTGTCGACGGCCACTCAATCGGAGCATCATCGTTGGTGTTGTTGTTTTCTGTAGCCTACATTTCTTTTACCAGAACAAACATTCATATTGGTGCAATGTGAGAGAGGCGTGCACGCAACGATGTGTGCACGATGATGCACGCACGCCAACACGCACGGTCCGGACATCATCATCACCATAATGTCACACACCGCACATGAGCGTCATTTAATACAGCCGATACATCCCAATGATGTGTTATTTTATAAGACTATAATATAAAGGCCTATTATGATTTTTCATTTTTCATAAATCACGGTTTTATATTGCAAAAGAAAAAAAGCATGCCATCCCACATAGGCCTACCTTTATCAATGCCTGTGGAGGAGATGTTGATGTCGCTAACGGTGTGTCAGAGAGGAGAGGAGAGGAGAGGAGAGGACGGTAGTTCTGTGTCTGAATGGATGCTCTGCTATGATATCCTCTCTTTAATGTCCTCCAGGACTGTTTGTTTAAAGAGTCTTGTGTTGCCAGAGAGAGTTGATCTTCCTCAGAAGGAGTCCCAGCGGGCAAACTGTGTTATCAATAACCTGGGAGCCATGGAGGAGCGTGCGCCGCCACCGTGCGCGCACCGTGCGTGAGGAGGCGGTGAGACAGCTGGAGTCTGTCTGTCTCACTGATCTGTCTCACTCTCTGCCCAGGGGTGTCACACCACATTCTGGGCCCCATGGCCATGGGTACAAGGATTCACTGCGGGCAGTTTTTTACAACAAGGGTTCATGTTTTAGATTGTAATTAAAGAATATAAAAGATGAGTGTTAAAATGATTTCATTTACCTCTTTCTATTGTTTTAGAGATTCTTATTTCTCAGTGGTTGGGGGCATGCGTACAAGTGGCTAAATATGTCATTTTACACAGAATAAGCCCATTCCCAAGATACAACCTTTCATGGTTGGATGTGACTTATGGGCAGGGCCGTGCTTACCATACAGGCAAAATAGGCATCCGCCTGGGGCCCCCTCACAGCCTGGGGGCCTCATGAGATTATTATTATTATTTTATTTTTTAACCAACATGGCCATCAGGGGGCCCCAGTTGAGCTCTCAACTGTGAGACAGAGAACAGTTGAAGTGAGGGTGAGGGTTAACATTAGCTCATTAGAATCTGAAAAGAGCGTGGCTCTCAAAGGTGTGACCAGAGAACAATGGTCCTGATTACCCAAGCGGTTCTTTTGTGTCTGTTCTGTGATGTCACGTACATTACTTTAACTTTAAGAAGGATTGATGCAGGGAATGGATACATTATTTCTAAAGTGTGTGTATATATTTATATTTAAAAAAAGTTTTGAGGGCCCCCATATTTATATATACATATAATATATGTGTATCAATTCCATTTCATTTTGGGGGCCCCAGATAGTTTGAAGTGGGGCCCGGGATGAGATCAATATAAAAGAAGGGTAAAAAGGGCCTTAACATGAAATGTGATGTTTAACTTGAAATACTTTCACAGGGTTTACTGGGGCTTCTTAAAGATGGCACGCATAGTTTGTATACTGTTTATTTATATTTAACATTTTGAGGGGCCCAAATATATCCATTTGGGGCCTCTCAATCTCTCAAACAGAAACACCCAGGGGGCTCCATGAGTTATCGTCAAATATAAATAAACAGTAAAAAGGCCCTTAACATAGTCATGTAATGTATGTGTTTAACTTCGAATGGATATGTATAGCCTTAACCCACTGACTGTCCTGTGAGACAAACTTTGTCTTTGAAAACCACTGCAAAACATGCACTTAAAAGTTATTCTTATTCTTATTATAATTACGTTTTTTTAAAACACTATAAGTAATAACACTGATTCAATTCATAGGTTTAATAGTGTATGAAACTTGAGCTGAAGTGTGTTATTTAACATGAAGCAACCATCCTTAGATGACATTTCTGCCACAGACATGCAGCTAATTACCACCTGAAAGAAGTTGGCCTGTCGCTGCAACAATGGGCTCTGATTATCTGAAAAGAGCTTTAATGTCACAAGTTACTTTAGTCTCCTTAAAAATATAAACAAGATTTATACTGTATATATTTATATTTAACGTTTTGAGGGCCCCCAAATTCATTTGGTGCCCCACCAGCTCTCAAACTCAAGCTCTCAATACCCTCATATATAAATAGTAAAAGGGCCCATTTGGTGCCCCACCAGCTCTCAAACTCAAGCTCTCAATACCCTCATATATAAATAGTAAAAGGGCCCTTAACAAAAGGCTGTTAACATGGTCATGTAATGTAATGTTTAACTCAGTATTCTTATTCTTATTACTTTACCTGTCCTGTGTAAGTTGCTTCTGGTGAGAGAAGTTGAAGCTCATTCTTTATCTTCTATATGTCAAACATTGTGGCCATCCATAGCTGAGTGGTTAGTGAGCCTGCCAAGGGAACCAGATCCCTGGTTGTCACAGGTACGATTCCAGGCCAGGTTAGCAATGTGTTGCAGTGTCCCTGAGTAAAACACTCAACCCCTGTTTTCTCCCTCCTCCTCTTATTATTTTCTCTGGAATTCTTTTGAAAAAGTGCTAGAGTTTATAGGCTATTAAACTTGTGTTATTAAAAACAAATATATAGATATATTTTCAAATAATTAAAAGCTAAAATATAGGAAACAAAACATAAGGGAGTATTTATTCGCGACCCCTAGAAATTGGTCCGCGACCCGCATATGGCTCCCGACCCAGGGGCCTCAAACTGGGGTTTGCCTGGGGCCTCCAAATCGCTAAGCACGGCCCTGCTTATGGGGGCTAGAAGTGTTACTGTAAATAGCAATAAAGAAACTGCTGGCTTATTGTGTCTAAAAATACATATTTAGCCACTTGTATGCATGCCCCCATGCGTACGCATGCCCCACATTTTAGCACGGTAAACGCGATAAAACATAAAACAATAGAACGAAGCAAATGAAAACATTTTAACACTCACTTTTTCTTTTCTCTAATTTCAATCTAAAATATAAACCCTTGTTGTAAAAAAACAAAGTTGTCCTTTTATTGAACAAATAGCAGATAGGCTATACGTGTGATAGCTTGTAGATCTGCTATTTTTAAAAAATCGTGAAAATTTAAAAATCCTTCTAGGTTTTTTTGAAAAATCTATGTTTCTATGTCAGTGGTGCTCAAACCTTTTCATGTGAAGGACCCCCCATGATATGTATTTGGCCACGGACCCCCATCTCAGAATATTTAGTTCCAGGGACCCCCCCAGAAGCAAAATTTGAGTTACAAATGTTTGCTTAAAAAATACATATATTCAAAGATTTGCACAAAGTTTTCATGAATTTTCAAAAATAGCAGATCTACAAGCTCACAGGCTCAGCTTGTATAGGCTATATCTTCTATTTTTCAGAAGTTAAAGTAGCCTATAAAATAATGAAGGCCCCTTCACCTTGGGCCCCAGATCAGTCCCCCCCCCCCCCCCCCCCCCTTGTGCCGCCCCTGCTCTCAGCTCTCTGTACAGAGTCTGGATTGACGTCACGGACACTGGAGGAGGAGGCTGATTATTATAGCGGATCTACAAGCTCACAGCGCTGCAAGTTGTTGGTCGCTGTGAGCTTGTAGATCGGCGCTATTCTCCGAGCATAGGTACGATTCGGCTTCGGCCACAAGGGGCGCCAATACATTCTTTATGTATTTTTTTTCCCCCTTATTTTTATTTTTAATTATTCAATGTTTGTTTGTTTTTTTAAATTAAGACAACACATTGTAGGTTACGAAGTCAGACATCATACGTTGTCACAAAACAATAAATGACACATTTTATTTTAAATACAGCGATTTAACATTATGTAGAATCTACATAGGCTAATATTAAATCACTGTCTTTTTTCAAATAGCATAATTATTTTTAGACATATTTTTGTACATTATAGTTCAATTTGTAGGCCTATAGGAAATTTACCAAGTAGGCCGGACCTTAAGTTTATCATTAAATGTGTAATTCAAGATGTGGTGACCACATCTCCAACCTCAGCTACAACATGTGCTTGTCTGGTCAAAAACAGATGGGAAAAACATATTCATAAATGTCTAGGGCTTAAAGGGATATTTCACTTAAAAAAAAAAAATCAAAAAAAAAATCATTGTATCGTCTAATCAGGCATTCATGAACACCCTGGACAGTTTTTAATTCAATATTTAGATATTTGATGTAAATGTTATCAGGCCCTCCAGGCCCAGGGCCTCTCCCCATACACACTCATTGTAACTCCAAACTCCATTTTAACCATGATAGATTCATTGAAAAACACCTGTTATTTATTTCTGGTGACTCATACTAACTGCTAAATCCGCTAATTCATAACCATATCAATATTTATATAGCCTATATAAATATATATAATAAAAACACAATTGATGAATTAGAGCACATCCAGAACTAAAGAATGAAACCATTTTTTCCCGATTTGGAGCCAAAAAATTGGGGTGCAAGGCTCAGCAAAACTATAACTTGAAATATCTCAAAAATGATACCAGCACAAATTATAAAATGTACGGCACAATTCAGCACAAATTCAGCACTAAATAATTACACCATTTTTATATATGTTTTCATCATTATGGGGTGCCAACTTCACAGAGGTCTCATACCACCCCCTAATACGTGAGAAGGCTGTGTTTTTTTTTTCAATAACTTTTTTCATTTGCTCGTCAGTGATTTGTGCTGTCATGAAACTGTACTTTTTTTTCTATTGCAAACCTCTAATAAATTATTCAATCAATCAATGAAAAGGTTGAGAACCACTGGCTGCTCTGACAGGTGCAGTTCCATGTTGACTCCTGATGGGGGCAGCAATGTCCCATCTCTCTGGATAGAAAACAGATCCCTTCCACTCACCGTGCAGTTTGTCCCTCCCCGCCTGCCGTATCTCAGAACGCGGCTCCATACAAACAGAGTTAGCAGTTAAACTGTGTTAGCATCAGGCTAACTGAGGCTAACTGTGCTGTATTTAAACATTCACCTCCTACAGCAGCGTCCCAGGACGTCTAAGGTAATATTATAACACAACTATTCTACCAAGGACACTCAGAGACTGGACTTAAACTCTAAACTAATATACAGTGACGGGCAGTAGCTAGCTACAAGTAGCTTAGCTATGGAGCTAGCTACAAGGAGTAGCTTAGCCTTAGCTACATGTTTTAGCTACATGTGTAAGTAACGTGACGGTAGCTTGCTTCATTTCTCTGACGATAGCTTCTGTGTAGCTGAGCTGTATTTAATAAAGTCAAGAGTAACTAGTAGTGTAGCTTTTACTACTACTACTACATTTACCAAGTAGCTTGTTGCCCATCACTGCTAAACTATTGTATCAGTCAGTCAATGGCCCACACACACACACACACACACACACACACACACACACACACACACACACACACACACACACACACACACACACACACACACACACACACGCAGCTACACATTGATTGTGTTTGACTTTGATTTAAGTATTCATGATTAGAAGTTTGCACAGGAAAAGGTACAGTTTCATGACAGTACAGTTCACTAGTACAAGGTCAACCAAAAGTATACACCCAGGAAAGCACAAGGCTGTTTTACATTGAGATCCTTGTTTAAAACCTGTATAACATTGAATGACAGTGACAGACAGACAGAACAAAGTACTATACTGAAAGAAAGAAAAAGAACAAGTCGTAAAATCACAATGCAAAAAGAAATTGTATTTACAATAGAAAGGTATGTTATGTTATAATTTTGTCAGTATCTTTCAAAAATAGCACATCTACAAGCTCCAAGTTTAATGTCCAACACACGTGTAGTTGAACTACGTAGCTTAACTTGTACAATTCAGGCATTGACACTAAGGCTTGCCCACCACCTGCCCCCGGCAGGTAAATAAAACTGTGGGGCAGGTGAAGTTTGCTTTCAGGTTTGCCCGACTGAGCAAGTGCTTATTTTAGAGGGAACACAACTGTCTACAAACACAACACCAGATATCTGTCTAGACAACTGAACGTGGCCAGCGCGGCCGCATGCGCTGTCTTAAGTTCTGGTCTGTGGAATGTAAAATAAGAGCACTGATTACCTATAATGTGCTTTTTACTGTTGCTACACAAGTGCGAAACTATAGACATATTCAGTCATAGCTATGTAGGGATTTGGAGGTATTGACTATTGAGTTATGACATTTTCTATCGCACAGCCCCAGAAAGTAAGCGTTAAATTGAGCGGTAATCAAAATCTTACCTATCATTTTCTAAGGGGCGATTTACTTTTCTGGCAAGTAGGCATGACCTTTGGGCAAGTAGAACATGACCTGTACTTGCCCGATGGGCAAGTGCCTCTGAGACCTTAGTGTCAACCCCTGTTATTTGTAGCATCATGTATGCTGGTAGTTGAACATTTGTGTACCGCGTCAAGTAGTTCAACTACTTTTTGGGTCTTTTTTTTTTAGCTTTAACTACTCAGTTTACAAGCTACAATGTCGGCAATAACATGAAATGAGTAATATTTATCTAAGTGTTCTTGTAACCACCAGAACCTCCTTTGAAAAAGCAAGGACTGTACCTTTTCCTTGATTATTTTATTAGACAAAAATGGAGAACAGTACAAGTATAGTCAATACAATAGAAATGTATTACAGTACAAGTACAGTTAAACACCCTGCTTAAAAGGAACATCCCAAATAAGACCTTTTACGGTCTTTTTTACGTTGAAAGCCCTCCGTATTTAATTCAGTGGTGGGCAGCTTTGATGATGGAGAGGGCCACTACATTTTCACACTCACTCCAGAGGGCCACAATGCATATACCGGTACATAGCAAAAATAGCCGATCTACAAGCTCAAAACGTGTTGCAGTGCGACGCGTTTTGTAGATTTGTTTCTTCTTAAAAAAAAAAAAAAAAATCAAATGCATTTATATGTTCTTATGTTAACGTTATGAACTTAAATACCAATACATTGGACATGAAAAATACAATAACATTTTAATACTAGTCATTTAGCTACTATAGACTGAAGTCATTAAAGCGGGTAATTTTTTTCCATGTTTGGAATTGTAACATCTGAAATCAATAATATATCAGTACTCCAATATCAACCTGCGGGCCGCATTAAGTGAAGTTGGGGGCCGCATGTGGCCCCCGGGCCGCCAGTTGCCAATGTATGATTTAATTCATGGACAACAACCGCTGCCTCTGATTGGCTAGCCCTGGGATACAGGCAAGGTGGGCAACTGGGCATTTCGATGTGAAATGTACTAATTTGTCAAAAATGTTAAATAAAATGTTTGAAAAAATGGTCTTACTGTACACATTTATCTTTCAACCCCAATCCTTCACTTATCCCCAACAAGACTTGATACATAGCATACAGATGTTGTAGCAATTTGTTCTAATCGTATATACTTAAAGGGGAAGACCACCCATTTTCAATATTGAACTATGTCATTAATATACCTTAGAGGAGTTGTGTGGAAATAGAAAAAGGTTCCCCCCCTTCTGTGTTGCCTAGAACTGGAGGATTGATTTTGGGGTTTGTATTGTAAAGTACAACTTGATGACATCACACCGTTGTACTTTACAATACAAACCCCCAAATCAATCTTCCAGTTCTAGGCAACACAGAAGGGGGGGAACTTTTTTTTTCTATTTCCACACAACTCCTCTAAGGTATATTAATGACATAGTTCAATATTGAAAATGGGTGGTCTTCCCCTTTAAACGTTTCATTTGTTTTTGACAAAATAGCCAATTTTACATCAAGGTGCCCAGATGTTACCTTGCCCTGGTGTCACTCGATTCAGAGCCATATTAGGAGAGTTGCATCACCTCCGTTCACTCCTTCTTTTACAGAGCCGGTGAATAGTGACAAAGCACCGAACCAAACGTTTACAGAATGCACTGCAGTCTATCAGCCGTTGTCACTATTTCGCGTTATCATGAACTATATACGGTAACGCTGTTTCTGCCCCCTCGTTGGTGCAACTCTCTAATACAAGGCTCTGACTCGACTGCTCCACAGGGTGGTGGGTTTTGGCCGGGTCTCGCTGCAGAGAAGGCGTCGCGTCGATAAAACACGAACTATCGTCGTCGTCGCCATGGAGCAGCCGTGGCCTCACATCAGCAGGTTCATGACGCTGGACGCGGCCGCCTCGACGGACACGACCTTAAAGTTCACCTGTGAGCTGTGCAAGCCCAAAATAAAAACTATTTCCACTTCCAAGACGTCCAGCACCAATCTAAGGACACATCTGAGAGTGAGTGCTTCTGGTTTATATCTAACCTATTGCTTTGTTGCCAAGTTATCCACATTGTAAATGCCAGCCAGACATCTTATTTAATTAATTCTGTGAACATTAAGATTTCATTAAGTTATTATAGTTTTGGCTTTTGGGGTTTTTACCTTTCAAGATGGGAACCCCTTTTTTTGGGGTAGTTGTTGCTATGTACATTATATAGATTAGAAACGTAACCCTTTTGTGTGTTTTCTTTATACAAAAATGCCTTCTAAATTAGGGCTGTCACAATTATTACGTGATCGTCTAATTGCAATTATTTGAGGTAATCACAATTATTTCGCATAATCGTCATAATTGTTTCCACGTTGAGAAATGTTAATATAGTTTCAAACACTTAAAAAAATCGCTGTTATTTTTAAGTATAAAGTTGTCAAATATGTCAGTAATGTCTTTGTATATTTAGGTTATGGGTCACAATTGCCATGTGCAACTTCAAAGCTTAAAAGCCAAACAGAAATCAAATGTAATTTTCAACGACAAAAACACAATTAACTCATTAATCGCAATTATTTGAGTGACAATTAATCGTCATGTAAAAAATCGTGACAGCCCTATTCTAACTTAGATCGGCCAACATCCCTTAATTATCTTTGCTAGGCTGAATCAGTTAAATAATAGGCAGTTATTTTTAAATTAAAGTTAAGCTGTTGATATGAACAAAAGTTGGAAAAAAATTACATTTGAAGGCACTAAAACTATAATTCTTCATTGTACAGTGATCGCCAGCAATCTATATGATATGTTAACTTGAATGCTTATGTTGACTCATATTGTGTCTTTAATTACCAGAGGCTGCATAAAGCTACGTATGATGAGATGGAGTTGGAGAGACTGCAGGTAGGGCATTCACCAAATATTAGAATATTCAAATATCAAAGTCACTATTTAACGTTGTTCACCGAAGTCGAATATTCGCTTTTTTTTGTTGTTGTTTTGTCTTTTGTTTTGTCTTTGTCTTACATTTAATGTGACTCAGTTCCGCAGATAAATATTGTGAAAATAGCAGATCTACAAGCTCACAACGCCTCGCAGCGCGAGGCGTTGTGAGCATGTAGATCGGCTATTTTCTATTTTCACAATGTCCGCCTCTTGCTTACTTAATATTTGACAGTTTGGCCAGTCCTGTCGAATATTTGACTATTTGAATACTTTGAGGTCGAATAATTAGAATACTAAAAATCATGTGCCTTAACTGCAGGAGTCTGGCAGGAAAAGATCACGTCCGTCTTCAGACCAGCTCCAGCCTGGAGGATCAGCAATGAAGCAACAAGAAACACGTACAGCGGCACAATATCTGAAAAATGCTCTTACTGTAAGTCATGTAAAGTTAATAATACATGATGTTAGGGCTGTCACAATTATTACATGATCGTCTAATCGCAGTTATTTGACATGATCGCAATTAATTTGTCATAATCGTCATAATCGTTTCCATGTTGAAACGTTTTTTCAAACACTTTCAAAAATAGAGGAAATAGCAGATCTACTAGCTCACAACGCGTTGCATCGCGACTACAAGCCAAGCTGAAATGCAATTGTCAACGTCAAAAATAATTAAATTGTTAATCGCAGTTAATTAATCGCAGTTAATTAATCGTCATGTAAAATGTCATGATCATGACAGTCTTTCATGACGTGAACAATGAACATGCACAGTACATCATAAGCAGACAAGGGCTGTCACCATCACTCAAATAATTGCGAGTAACGATTACATTTTGATGTTGCCTTTTGCATTTCTGTTTGGCTTGTAGGCTTTGAAGTTGCACATGGCAGAAATGTCACCTAAATATACAAAGAACTTATTGACATATTTGATTTGTCTTTAATGATAGTGGAAATAACCGATCTACAAGTTCACAACATGTTTTGACACATTGTGAGCTTGTAGATCTGCTATTTCCACTATTTTTGAAAATGTTCAAAATATTTTTCAACGATTATGACAAAATAATTGCGGTCAAATAATTGAGATTCGACGATTATGTAATAATTGTGACAGGTCTATATTGGACTTATTTCTAGCTTTCAACTTCTGGTTCATGACTCAAAATGACTGAATATAGCCTACAGGTTTTGTAGCAATTGTAGGAATATTACACCTTGCTGTAATTGTCGAATATTTCAGCATGTTCTAATCATGTCGACTTAACTTAAACTAACGTTTTTATCTTTTTCTTTTCCTTTTTTTTTTTTTTTTTTTTTTTTTTTACATTTTGGACAAAACAGCCAATCTTCTCATTTAAACAACACCCCAGAACTAACGTGGTGGCTGTGGACAGCCTTCCTGACCTGAAACCCCCGGCCCCCCCGGCCCACCCGGCCCAGCCCTGGCCTCTCATCAGCAGGTTCATGACGCTGGACGCGGCCGCCTCTACGGACACCAACTTAACCTTCACCTGTGAGCTGTGCAAGCCCAGGATAAAACAAATCTCCACTTCAAAATCATCCAACACCAACCTAAGAACGCATCTAAGAGTGAGTGATTCTGGGTTTTAGTTTTTTTTCTAAGCCAGTGTTTCTCAACCTTTTTTCTGCATGGGCACAACTTTTCATGATGTCCCAAGAATCCATGGTCACACCAACATAATACGGGGGTGTAAATATCCTCACTGTCGGAAAGAAAACCTTGTATCTCCAAGTTTCAAATGTGTACGTTTCTTCGCAAAGTAAAGACCTGCTTCATCATACAAGGCCGTCGCACAACAGTAGTGAAAACAGCCGATCTACAAGCACACAACGCCTCGCGGTGTGCTTGTAGATCGGCTGTTTTCACTAGTTTAAATCATTTTTTAAATGATAAATACAATACTGGCTTTCAAGCAGTTTCAAGGGGCACACTTGACCCTTCTCAGGGGCACACCAAAGGTCCCCAGGCACAGTGGTTGAGAAACACTGTTCTAAGCTATTGCTATTTGCTGGGTTTTTAGTTATCCACATTCTAAATGCCAGCCGGGCAAATTATTGCGACCGTCACAAGTTACTATGAAAAGCTCCACCGGCTGTCAATCTCTCTGTCTGTCCGTCACACGTCACAATTTTGCCCTACTCATATCTCCGCCACCGTTGCCCCTATCCATGCCAAACTTTGCACACACACTCCTTGGCTGCCAAACCACAACCTCCACCCCTCATGTCTCACATGGCCCTCTTCTAGCGCCACCATGAGGCCGATTCTTGCAAAACATATTTTTGGACACTGCTCCTACAGATTTTGCCCTAATATCACACAAAGCGGTACTCAGTATCTCTAAAGTCATGTCATCAACATGGATCTGTCACATATTCCCTCCTGATTGGCTACCATTGCCTTCTAAAGTTTGTGTATGCGACCTGACGGTTATCTCCCGATTCTTACTGGTTTAATGAAATATTCGAACATTAACTATTTAATAGTTGAATGAAGTTATTATAGTTTTAGTTTCAATGCTCATCGTTGCCAAAAGCGTGCGATTTGAGCTTGGATATCTGCTATTTTTGAAAAATAGCACATTTTGAATATTTTTGACGCGGTTCTATAAATGTCTTCCAAATCCTTCTTCTACTGTATATCAGTGGTTAAAAAATGGCAGATATACAAGCTCACAGCGCGGCACTCGGTGCTGCGCTGTGAGCTTGTAGATCTGATATTCTTTAATAGTCAAAGCATACAATAATTGTAAATCTAACACAGATGTGTTTTCCAGGTCTTAACAGCTTTAACTCATATTGTGTCTTGTCTTTCATCCTATCAGAGGCTGCATAAAGCCACGTATGAGGAGTTGCAGAGACTCCAGCAGGAGTCTGGGAGGAAGAGAGTCTGGTCGTCTTCAGAGCAGCCTCAGCCTGGGGTAGGAGTTGAGACGATACAATGTCTCCACGATATGCCTTTTCAGAGATATCGTATCGTGATACAATTGAGGGAGCCTTGTGAAAAAAATCCTGTTTAATCGTTAATAAAGAGATTCATTGCAGAATTGAATTTAAGCCAGCATTTTGGTCTAAATCAGTAGTTCTCAAACTTTAAAATGTCAAGGTCTCCCCTTAACTCTGACAGTATACAAATGAAACCAAATGGACCCGTAAGGGTCCATTTGGTTTCATTTGTATACTGTCAGAGTTACATACTTGTAAAGTTCAATTTAGACCTCCCAAAAGGAACCCAGAGAGTCTAGTTTTGGTCAAGTAACTTGAAAAACAAACATAAAAACAAACGTGAAAAGAAAATCGTGATAAAATCGTGTATCGTGATACAGCTTGAGAAAATATCGTGATATTGTATTTTTCCATATCGCCCACCCCTAGCCTGGAGGCTCCGCCTCCTCCACGGAGCAACACGCAGCGACGCGTCCTGGAGTCTCCGCCTCCTCCACGGAGCAACACGCAGCGACGCGTCCACCCAGCAGACTGACGGGGAGCCACGCCGCCGTTTCTCAGGAAAAACTCAACAAACTGACCGTCAGATTCGTGGTGCAAGGCGTTCATCCGCTCAGCATCGTCGAGAGACCGGACTTCAAGGTAGGGGTGTTAACAATTAGTCTAAAGTCAATGAATCGATTCAGATAAATTAATTACATTTTTGTTTAGCTTTTTTTTTTTTTTGCCTAGTTAAAGTTAAAGCCAGGTATGGTGTGTGTGTGTGTGTGTGTGTGTGTGTGTGTGTGTGTGTGTGTGTGTGTGTGTGTGTGTGTGTGTGTGTGTGTGTGTGTGTGTGTGTGTGTGTGTGTGTGTGTGTGTGTGTGTGTGTGTGTGTGTGTGTGTGTGTGTGTGTGATATCAAATGTGATCTTAACAAAATCACAGTAATCTTTAATCATATTCAAGGGCTTTTCCAATCGAGCTCTGCAAAGGGGAGGTTGTGTGTCTGTGTCCAGCTGAAGCTCCTTGACGCTTGTTAATGTTATATACATCAAGGAAATTATGTTTCTGCACTCAATTTTCGAGAATTTTCTATTTGGTCCAAACAAAAAAAAACACCGCTTATCAATTAATCGTCAATCGATCAATAAGGTTATCAAATATAGGACTGTCACGATTATGACATTTTACATGACGATGAATTTTCTCTCAAATAATTGCGATTAACGATTAATTGTGTTTTTGTCGTTGACAATCACATTTCTGTTTGGCTTTTAGGCTTTGAAGTTGCACATGGTAGATATGACACATAACCTAAATATACCAAGAAATTACTGACATATTTGACAACTTTATACTTAAAAAAGAACATTGATAGTGGAAATAGCTGATCTACAAGCTCACTGCGTGCGCGCAAATGTTTGTAATTAAAATTCTGCTTCATGGGGGGGGGGGGGGGTCCCTGGAACTAAATATTTTGAGATGGGGGTCCATGGCCAAATAAATATCATTTTGGGGGTCCTTCACATGAAAAGGTTTCAGAACCACTGACATAGTAGTCTCTCAGGAACAGACTAACTGAGCTCCATTTAAGTGATTGCTGACATAGAAACATAGGGTTTTTAAAAAAAAAAACCTTAGAAGGATTCAAAAGACACTTATAGAATCGGGTCAAAATTCAAATTTTCAAGATTTTTCAAAAATAGCAGATCTACAAGCTCGCAGCGCTGTGAGCTTGTATATCTGCTATTTTTCAATAGTTAAAGGAGCTATAGTCAACTTTTTCTTGAAAAACGGATGCTAAAATAAAAATAATGTTTTGAAAATATTTTATAAAAAAATAAGCTTCATATATGTGTTTCAATTAAAAAATGACCACAAAAAGCGGAAAAATAATGATAAAATAATCATTTTGGCCCTTTGTTTACATTTACGGGCCCTGTAAATGTAAACAAAGGACCAAAATGATTATTTTATCATTATTTTTCCGCTTTTTGTGGTCATTTTTTAATTGAAACACATATATGAAGCTTATTTTTTTATAAAATATTTTCGAAACATTATTTTTATTTTAGCATCCGTTTTTCAAGAAAAAGTTGACTATAGCTCCTTTAAAGCATTAAAATATTGATACACAATAATGTGTACCGTTCTGAATGGGTCAATGAATTAATGGATAATTTGCATCCCTACTTCAAGGACTACATCCAGGCGTTGGTCCCCGGCAGGCAGCTGCCGTGCAGGGAGACGCTGTGGAAGATGTTGGAGGAGGAGTCTGGCGGCGTGCAGAGCAGCCTCCACGCCGCCCTGTCCCAGCTGGAGCACGTTGCCACCACGGCCGACGCGTGGTCCACCGGCGGCGACGGCGGGAGCTTCCTGGCCGTCGCCGTCCACTGGATCGACCGCGACACGCTCCAGGTCCGCTCCGCGGCGCTCGCCTGCCGGCGGATAGCGGGCGGCGGCGGACGCACCTTCGACGTCCTGGCCGCGTTGCTGGAGGACGTCTACAAGGTAGGGCTGCAGATCTCTGGATCTGCACACAATTCCATTCACAATCGATTCTTGGGGTCACGATTAAAAAATTGATTGATTCTCGATTCAAAACGATTCTCGATTCAATTTATATATCAGGATCTACTTCAGTCTGCTGGCATGAAAGCAGAGTACATTTACGTAGCTTTTATAATTGTAAAGGATCATCTTATTGCAATCATGTAAACACACAAAGGTAAATCCAAGACAACATGTCTGATTTATTCACGCTTGTACACATTCTTTTAACTTGTACAAACACAACATAATATCTAATAAATTATCGTAATAAAAAAAAAACATAATAAAAAATCATAAAATAAAAATCATAATATCTAATAAATAATATCTAATAAAAAAATCGATTTTTGGAAAATGAGAATCGATTCTGAATCTTACCATGTTAGAAACACGATTCGAATTCAAATCGCTGTTTTTCCTGCACCCCTAATACAAGGACTTCAACATCCAGAACAAGGTCGCTCTCACCACCACGGACAACGGGGCCAACTTCGCCAAGGCCTTCGGTGTGTTCGCCGACGTGCAGAAAGACGCTGAGAGCGAGCGGCAGGAAGAGGACGATCATGACGGCGACAACGACGTGATCTTCACCGAACTGACGCACGTCCTCTCCTTGCACGAAGGCGAGGCGTATCCCTCCTTGCCGCCTCACCAGCGATGCGCCAGTCACACGCTGAGCCTCGTGGCGACCGAAGACGCCGAGAAGGCGGCCAAGAGTTCGGAGCCGTTTGCGTGTATATCGAGATCCACCATGACGAAATGCCAAGCCCTCTGGAGCAAACTGTCAGACACCATCCAGGTAGGGATGGGACCATATGAAAATGTCATATCACGATTATTGTGACGAAAGAAATCGCGATTTACGATATTATCGCGATAATCAAAATCCATTATCCTGGGGCCGAATATTTGCCAAAAAAATAGCCGATCTACAAGCTCACTCGTTCTGAGCTTGTAGATCGGCTACTTTTGGGCCGAGACATGTAACAGAGAGTGGAAAAAAGTATCCACAACTCAAGTGATCTACAAGCTCATAATGGTTGCATCTGCGACGCGACGTGAGCTTGTATGTCTGCTGTTAACCGGAAGTGTCCCGCAAATAATGCTACAGTAAATTATTGCGGAAACAGGTGGATATTATAAGTACATTTGACCAATTATAGAGGGTTTAAATAATGGCATATGCAGCTCGGCAAATAAAGGTGAATTGATCCCAGTGCATGACGGAGGACGATATCGCGATACATTAAATCTCCACGATACGATTATCGTGAGTGTTTTTTTAAACGATAACATGGCTTATCCTCCCATCCCTACATCCAGGTAGGAACGGTGTCCGTGTCCATCCAGGAGACGTTGGGAACCCAGCTGACGGTTCCAAACGCCTCTGGCTGCTGGAGCTCCACCTACGCCTCGCTGGAGAACCTGAAGAGGATCGTCACCGGAGGAGGGGACCTGGACGACGTGTGCGGGAAGCTGGACGAAGCTCACTTCACGCAAGCAGAGAAGATGTTCGTCAGTGAATACGTCACGGTAAATGTTGGCATGCGGTTTACACTGTTAGCAGTGTTGAAACGGGTGTACTGTCATCTCAGCGGTCGTAGTGCAAGAATGAATCTTTTAGCCCGTTTAGACATAGATGGAATTTTTTTCATTGAAAAATATTTCTTCAAGCTAAATGCAATTTTTTGCAAATATTTGAATATATCTTTTAAAGCGAACATTTGTAACTCAAATATTTGCTTCTGGGGGGGTCCCTGATACAAGATGTGGGTTGGTGGCCAAATACGTATAATTTTGGGGAAAGGAACTGGTTGGAATAACGTGTTCCTTCCACGCGCTACGTCCATCCCGGGGAAATCCCCCCTGTCAGGTGAAAAGAAACAACTTGGACTACCCATGCATTGAAGGAAGCATGAGGTCAGTCCATTGTCTCCCCAGGCGCGGCAGAGGGAGAGCAGAGCCCAGGATTACATAGGCAATTGGCACTGGGTGAAAATGGGTTGCAAAAATCGTGGGATAAAAATTAAAAAAACTAAATAATTTTGGGGGTCCTTGACATGAAAAGGTTTGAGAACCACTGATTTAGAGGAAGGACTTGGAAGACATTTATATAGAATCGGGTCAAACATATTCAAAGACTTTTGTCTCTTTCTTTTTTTTTAATAGCTAATCTATAAGCTCGCCGTGCATTTTTTTCCTTCAAATTCATGTTTTTTATTTGTATAACCCTAAATCACAATCATATCTCAAGGTCTTTACAGAGAATGGCCGGGTTTCCCAAAGCGATTTTAGCCCATCGTAGCTCACGCATGGTCGTAGAGACCAAGCCCCGACCGTCATGTTCCCGCGTTTACATGGGCCACTGACATAGACTACTATGTCAGTGGTTCTCAAACGTTTTCATGTGAAGGACCCCCAAAATGATATGTATTTGGCCACGGACCCCCATCTCAAAATATCTAGTTTCGGGGACCACTCCAGAAGCAAAATTTGAGTTACAAACGTTCGCTTTGAAAATACATATATTCAAAGATTTGCACACATTTTCACGAAAGAATAGCAGATCTACAAGCTCCTGTGAGCTTGTATATCTGCTATTTTTCACTGGTTTAAGCATTCAATAATTGGGTTAATACAATCCTATGTTATACAATGAATATTCATTGTTTGTTTTGTTGTTGTTTTTCCAGGTGGTGGCTCCGTTGGCCAAAGCTCTGGATATCCTCCAGTCAGAGAGGATGTCCTACTATGGAGTGTTGCTGCCCACGGTGTCCATCCTCTTAGACAAACTACAGAAGATCAAGAGAGAATCCAGCCTCCAGCTCTGCCTCCCATTGGTTGACGCACTCATCGGGGGGGTGAAGCAGAGGTGAGACTGGGAAACGTGGCGTCACGGCAACCACACTTTACTTTATTTGTTTATTTGGACAGGACAGTACCAGTTCATGAACAGAGATAATGACATATTGCATAACACAACATACAAAGATCTTAGTGTAAACCAGAGTTAGCTTAAAGCTAAATTTCATCCGTTGTCCTCAGGACATAAAACAAGAAACAAAACAGGACTAACAAAAACAAAGAACAGAACAATACGGGGCGAACAACAACACAACAAAAACAAGGTGCTTGGCGCAACAGAGTGCCTCCTAGTGTCAGAAATAAGTTAAAAACCACACAGGAGAGACTAACCTGGCAGAGTAATTCGTACAGGCATCAATTATTTTCTTATAGGTGGTTACATGTTTGTGAGCGTTTAACCATTGCTTCAAGTGCCCTTTAAAAGCACGCTTGCAAATGAATTCTGTACTTGTCCCTTTTATGCCCATATTATGTAGATCCCCGATGTCATCAATATTAAGCCCATATCTGGGAATGCCCATATATAAACTTTGTGAGCTTGTAGATTGCATATTTTCAAACAGCCCATGTACTTACTGTATATCGGGTTAAAGAGGTGGTGTCATAGTTTGGTACTTTTTCTGGTTTTCATGTGTCGAGGATAGAGTTCTCAAATTCTGCCCGAACCTGACCATACCCGAACCCGACCAGAAATTTAGGGTAGGGCCAAATAAATATAATTCTGGGGGTCCTTCACATGAAAAGGTTTGAGAACCACTGACATAGTAGTCTCTCAAGAACTAAGTCAGTCAGACCTTTTCTTTGACGATGGCTTTGGCTGGCCAGATTGCTGACATAGAAACATAGGGTTTTTCAAAAAACCTTAGAAGGATTCAAAAGACACTTTATAGAATCGGGTCAAAATTCTAATTCTCACGATTTTTCAAAAATAGCAGATCTACAAGCTTGAGCTTGTATATCTGCTATTTTTCAATAGTTAAATATAAAATAATGATACACTATAATGTACCCATTCTAAATTGGTCTGTTTTTTTTTTTCAGGTTTGGCTACGTGTTTGAGAACGACAAGTGCCTCATGGCGACGGCGAGCCACCCCATGTTCAAGATGGAGTACATCCCAGAGGAGTGGAAGGAGTACGTAGCGGTGCGTCTGAGAGAAGAGGTGAGGAGGCTGACACCGCCTCCGTCAGGGGAACCGCTGAGCGAGGAGGAAGACGACGACGTGGCTTCCTTCTTCCCCAAGAAGAGAGAAGACCCTGTAGACGAGGTGGGAGATATGGTGATAAATACCGTTGAGACGATGCAATGTCTGCACGATGTGCCTTTTCAGAGATATCGTACAGGGGTTGACACTAAGGGCTGAGAGACATTTGCTCGAAAAGTAAATTGCCCATTAGAAAATGATGAGTAAAATTTGAATTGCCGTTCAATTTAACATTTAAAAAAAAAACAGCACATTCTAGGTAAACAGTGCTTTTACTTGACATTCCACAGACCAGAAGACACATTCTAGGTAAACAGTGCTTTTACTTGACATTCCACAGACCAGAAGACACATTCTAGGTAAACAGTGCTTTTACTTGACATTCCACAGACCAGAAGACACATTCTAGGTAAACAGTGCTTTTACTTGACATTCCACAGACCAGAAGACACATTCTAGGTAAACAGTGCTTTTACTTGACATTCCACAGACCAGAAGACAGAACACATTCTAGGTAAACAGTGCTTTTACTTGACATTCCACAGACCAGAAGACAGAACACATTCTAGGTAAACAGTGCTTTTACTTGACATTCCACAGACCAGAAGACACATTCTAGGTAAACAGTGCTTTTACTTGACATTCCACAGACCAGAAGACAGAACACATTCTAGGTAAACAGTGCTTTTACTTGACATTCCACAGACCAGAAGACAGAACACATTCTAGGTAAACAGTGCTTTTACTTGACATTCCACAGACCAGAAGACACATTCTAGGTAAACAGTGCTTTTACTTGACATTCCACAGACCAGAAGACAGAACACATTCTAGGTAAACAGTGCTTTTACTTGACATTCCACAGACCAGAAGACAGAACACATTCTAGGTAAACAGTGCTTTTACTTGACATTCCACAGACCAGAAGACACATTCTAGGTAAACAGTGCTTTTACTTGACATTCCACAGACCAGAAGACAGAACACATTCTAGGTAAACAGTGCTTTTACTTGACATTCCACAGACCAGAAGACAGAACACATTCTAGGTAAACAGTGCTTTTACTTGACATTCCACAGACCAGAAGACACATTCTAGGTAAACAGTGCTTTTACTTGACATTCCACAGACCAGAAGACACATTCTAGGTAAACAGTGCTTTTACTTGACATTCCACAGACCAGAAGACAGAACACATTCTAGGTAAACAGTGCTTTTACTTGACATTCCACAGACCAGAAGACAGAGCACTTTGGCCACGTTCAGGTGTTCGGACAGATATCTTGTGCTGTGTTTATAGACGGTTGCATCCCCTCTCAAATAAACACTTGCCCGGTCGGGCAAACTCCACCTGCCCAAATGTTTTGTTTACCTGCTGGGGGCAGCAGGTGGGCAAGCCTTAGTGTCAATGCCTGATTGTTTACATGTATATCTTGATACAACGAGGGAGCCTTCAAAGGGAGACTTCAAAATCCTGTAGAATTGTTAATACAGAGATTCATTGCAGAATGCATTTAAACCTGCATTTTTGTCTAAAACAGTAGTTCACAAACTTAAAAATGTCAAGTTTCGCCTTAACTCTGACAGTATACAAATGAAACCAAATGAGGTTCCATTTGGTTTCATTTGTTTACTGTCAGAGTTACATACTTGAAAGGATCAATTTTAGACCTCCCAAAAGGAACTCAGAGTCCCACTTTGAGGACCACTGGTCTAAATGGTCCGTTACTCCTTTTTCTTTTAGTTTTTGTTACCTTGTTGGATGTTGTACTGTTAAGTAACATGAAAAAGAACCATAAAAACCAACATGGAAAAATCATGATACGGCTTGGGATAATACAGTGATATAGTATTTTTCCATATGGATCATATAGTGATATAGTATTTCTCCATATGGATCATATAGTGATATAGTATTTCTCCATATGGATCATATAGTGATATAGTATTTCTCCATATGGATCATATAGTGATATAGTATTTCTCCATATGGATCATATAGTGATATAGTATTTCTCCATATGGATCATACAGTGATATAGTATTTCTCCATATGGATCATATAGTGATATAGTATTTCTCCATATGGATCATATAGTGATATAGTATTTCTCCATATGGATCATATAGTGATATAGTATGTCTCCATATGGATCATATAGTGATATAGTATTTCTCCATATGGATCATACAGTGATATAGTATTTCTCCATATGGATCATATAGTGATATAGTATTTCTCCATATGGATCATATAGTGATATAGTATTTCTCCATATGGATCATATAGTGATATAGTATGTCTCCATATGGATCATATAGTGATATAGTATTTCTCCATATGGATCATACAGTGATATAGTATTTCTCCATATGGATCATATAGTGATATAGTATTTCTCCATATGGATCATATAGTGATATAGTATGTCTCCATATGGATCATATAGTGATATAGTATTTCTCCATATGGATCATATAGTGATATAGTATTTCTCCATATGGATCATATAGTGATATAGTATTTCTCCATATGGATCATATAGTGATATAGTATTTCTCCATATGGATCATATAGTGATATAGTATTTCTCCATATGGATCATATAGTGATATAGTATGTCTCCATATGGATCATATAGTGATATAGTATTTTTCCATATGGCCCATCCCTATAGGTAGAAGCCTTTGAGAGGTCACCAGACGACGCTCCCCAGAAGGCCTTCCAGTCTCTGCCCAGGATGAGAGAGGTCTTCATAAGGTTCAACACGGGCGTCCCGTCCAGCGCCGCGTGCGTCGCCAAGGACGTGTTCAGCGCCAAGCGGAGCCGGGGCCTGTCCGACCAGGACTTTGAGAGACTGCTGCTGTGTCGCGTCAACGAGAAGAAGTTCTGCCCTGGCATCTGAAAAAATAAAATAAATCACACCTAGTGTGAAGTGAGCGGACCCGGACAAAGCACCGCTCAAAAGTATCCACCTGTTTCTGTAAGAATTTACTGTAGAATTATGTGTGGGACACTTCCAGGGAACAGCAGACATACAAGCTCACGTCGCGTTGCAGATGCAACCGTTGAGAGCTTGTAGATCACTGTTGGCTGCGGCGCCAAGAGTGATCTTGTTGTGTATGCTGGCCCAATGTTCAGACTACATTGATTGTTATAAAAAAGGTTGACGTATAAAATAAAATAAAGAAATGTTATGCAACATTACAGGTACCTGGAATCTTTCAGAGACAATGTAACATGGTTTGGTTAATTTGTCTACTGTTGGGTTCGGTGTAGCTATCATTATACAACAGCATGTATACCAGTCTTTATCTGTTTTACACCTGAATAATTAGATGAGAAGTGCTGTGCGTATGTTTAAAGACTGTTTAAAGACTGTGTGTTAAGATTGATGATCAAATGTCGTAACAGTATCCTCAACATGTACTGTTTTTTTGTGTAGAGGTCTTTAGCCTTTCTTTATTTTAGGAATATGGATGTCTTTTGAAATAAAACTCAGTTGAGAGGAATATTTCTGCTGGCACGTGACTTTTGTTGTAGGCTATTAATCCTTTTTCATATACACCACATGTAATTATCAATTTAATACTGTAAAAAAAATAGCTTGTAGCTTTACAAGCTATATTTCTCCAGGGGTACAAATGTGTCTTGATCAAGCTATTGACATGGTGAACTACTTGTAGCTGTACACGCTACGCTTTCAAAGTAGCTTCCCCATCGCAATGTAAGATGTATAGATCTGCTTTTTGAAAATCCATCCATCCAACTTCAACCGCTTATCCGGAGACGGGTCACGGGGGCAACAGCTCCAGCAGAGCACGCTCCAGTCTTCCCTCTCCTGAGCAACATCAGCCACTTCCTCCTGGAGGGTCCCCAGGCGTTCCCAGGCCAGTGTGGTGGTCTTAGGTCTGCCACGGGGTCTCCTCCAAGTGGGACGTGCATCGAGAACCTTCCTAGGAAGGCGCTCGGGAGGCATCCGTACTAGATGCCCCAACCACCTAAGCTGGCACTTTTACAAGCAAAGAAGCAACTCGGCCTCGGTAGATTGGCTATTTTCGGTTATCATTTTAAGATTGCAGCAATTGAAGTGGTCAAACTAGCAATATGTTACAAAAGTTGTGATATGAAAGTTTCATATCACGATTAACCAACAAACCAACAAAAGTACGATTTATGATATTATTGCGATAACATATCCCCAACATCCATTATCCTGGGGCAGAACATTTGCCAAAAAATTGCAGAGCTACAAGCTCTCAAAGGTTTGATACCGATGTTTCATTTTAAGGCCAATATCTGACAATACCGATATGATGACGAGTGACAGTCGCTGACGGCCGCAGACGCAGACGCGGGGCGCCTCCGTGGACGAGGAGAGCAGCGGCTGTCGCGGAGACAGTCGCTGCTCTCCTCGTCCGAGTACTGAGGCGCATGCTGACAAAGCCCACTTTTTTTGTGCTTTTATCTTTGACAACGTGGATTCTAACGACCACCTAACCCTAACCCAAACTCTAAACCTAACCTCAGTAACCGTGACGCTACTGAGTATCTAACCTGCCGACGCAACCTCAGTAACCCCGCATCCGAGCCGCTGCTCTCCTCGTCCACGTCATGGAGGCGCCCCGCGTCTGCTTGTTTCGCGTTTTCCCTGTTTCCACGTCTTCTTTGCCCGTGGTCGCGTCCATGGACGTGGACGGGGCGGTCAGCGGCTCTTACTGATGATGACAGAGGTTTTTATATGAAAGCTGTTAGGATTGACTACATTAAGTAGAATGAGCCTCATGTAATGGTGTTTTCTAGGGTCTATATTAATGTCCTCATGGTTGTGTGTGTGTGTTTTCTAGGGTCCATATTAATGTCCTCATGGTTCTGTGTGTTTTCTAGGGTCCATAAAGATGTGTTCTCTGGGTCTGTTCCCTCCACCGCCCCCTGCTGGTCAGATCACGCTCTGCGAGTCCAACAATGAGCTGGTGTCTGGAAGCAGCGGTCTGAAACAGGTCTGCTCGCTGCTTGTAGATCTGCTGTTTTCTGCTCGCTGCTTGTAGATCTGCTGTTTTCTGTCATCATTTTAAGATTGCAGCATTTGAAGTTGTCAAACTAGCTGATGATGTTATGCTTCCATCAAACCCTAATGTCTCAGATAATTCATGAAAGCAAAGGTTAATGCCTCAATCTGTGATTTCTTCACCGGACAGCATCACTAGAACATTTTATTCTAATATTTGACAATTTGCCCAATGTTTGCCCAAATGTTTTCTCATTTTAGAGGTATTAAAAAGTCCTTAAATTGTCACTTTAGAAATATGCAGATACCCTCTATACACTTAAAGGGCCTACACCATGCTTTTAAAACTATATTTTTTGTATAAATATATGCTCAAAATTGAGTCTTAGACAGGTTTTAACCCTCAACAAACACTCTGACCATTCTTTTTGTTTGTTCTAGCTCTACTATAATGAGGCTCTCCAGCTGCAATACCAAAACGGCCTCTGTTTGTTCAGGGGCGCATCTAGTGGGGTTTTTCCAGAAAAAAAAGAAGTTTTTTGAAAAAAAAATTAGTTTTTTGAAAAAAAATAAGTTTTTGAAAAAAAATGTTTTTTGAAAAAAAAAAAGTTTTTGAAAAAAAAAGTTTTTTGAAAAAAAAAGTTTTTGAAAAAAAAGTTTTTTGAAAAAAAGTTTTTGAAAAAAAAAGTTTTGAAAAAAAAGTAAAAAAAAATTGAAAAAAAAAGTTTTGAAAAAAAAAATTGAAAAAAAAAATTTTTTTTAAATTTTTTTTTGAATTTTTTTTTTTTTGACTCTGAAAAAAAAAACGGGAAATGCGTGTGACGTCACATGCGTCAACTCTCAGAACTGCACTGTTCTGAGAACCCGTGGAAAGCTTTTCATCTCTGTCTTCCCAAAACCAGAGAAAGACACAATGTACAGAAATAGGACTTTGTGAGGATAGAAGGTGCCAGTGGGACCCCAAAAAAAGGTTTTAAAATAGAAAAAGTGAAAATTCATGGTGTAGGTCCTTTAAAGGACAACTCCGCCCTAAATCACTTTTCCTACTTATATTCATCCAAAAAGACTGTCCATGGGGTCAAATGCCCTTGTTGTCCAGTTTCCCCTTCAGAACGCAGCAGCTGTCATAGCATAGAGTGGAGCCTATAAGCCTATCACTTTTACACTATTTGTTGTGTTCAAAAGTGATTTTCTTTTTCATTAATGTGGTACTAGTTGTCATTACAAACACATCCATGCCTTGGTTGTCCCACACAAGCCACCACAATCTCATAAATAATGTTTTGGGGTGATCATTCGGCACAAGTGCCAATCAAAGTCACTGCACTGGCCAATCACAGGGCATCTTTTCAGGGACTTGGCAAAACACATAAAAGACCCCATGGAAAGTCTTTTGGGATCAATACAGTATAAGTAGGAAAATGAGCCTAGAAGTGATTTAGGGTGGAGTTGTCCTTTAAACTTTATGTTGGTTTGTTTACTGTTGAGAGAGAAAACAATGTTGCACATTAAGTTAATCATCTGGGGACCCCCCAACATAGTTTGAGGACCCCCCTGGGGTCACAGGTTGAGAACCACTGCTTTAATCCACTACAGTACATTGTAATGGAGTGTGTTTGTCATACAGGAGTCATAGATGTTGATACATTGTATCCATACAGGAGTCAGGTCCATTGAGTCTCTACTATAGATGATACATTGTATCCATTCAGGAGTCAGATCCATTGAGTCTCTACTATAGATGATAATACATTGTATCCATTCAGGAGTCAGATCCATTGAGTCTCTACTATAGATGATACATTGTATCCATACAGGAGTCAGATCCATTGAGTCTCTACTATAGATGATACATTGTATCCATTCAGGAGTCAGGTCCATTGAGTCTCTACTATAGATGATACATTGTATCCATTCAGGAGTCAGGTCCATTGAGTCTCTGGACCTGACTCCAGAATGGATACAATGTATCATCTATAGTAGAGAGTCTCTACTATAGATGATACATTGTATCCATACAGGAGTCAGGTCCATTGAGTCTCTACTATAGATATTAATATATTGTATCCATTCAGGAGTCAGGTCCATTGAGTCTCTACTATAGATGATAATACATTGTATCCATTCAGGAGTCAGGTCCATTGAGTCTCTACTATAGATGTTACATTGTATCCATACAGGAGTCAGGTCCATTGAGTCTCTACTATAGATGATAATACATTGTATCCATTCAGGAGTCAGGTCCATTGAGTCTCTACTATAGATGTTACATTGTATCTATACAGGAGTCAGGTCCATTGAGTCTCTACTATAGATGATACATTGTATCCATTCAGGAGTCGGGTCCATTGAGTCTCTACTATAGATATATTAATACATTGTATCCATTCAGGAGTCAGGTCCATTGAGTCTCTACTTCCCTCGGGAGTCTCTGAAGCCTCACAACAGAACAGAGAGCAGCAGCAAGGCTGCCTTTCTGGACCACAGCGAGACCTTGTGGATGAGGAGCGCAACTGCATGGTATTTACACAGTAGTATACACACACACACACACACACACACACGCAGGCATGTGCACACATAGACATCAAAGGGGGCTTGAGCCCCTGCCCTTTTATCCGTCTGCAAAAAGTGACCATGAATCCATGAATGCAGTTTTTACTATGGTGAAAGAAATGCAAATGTCCTCTTTCCATGACATACGGCAGCATTCAAGAGAATCGCCTTGTCCAAACTCTCCTGAACTTGAATACAGCATCTTATGTTGAAAGAATTTCCCTCTCTGTGTAGAAGCCAAGCATTGAAAATAGCCGACCTTCAAGCTCACAACACGTCGCAGCGTTGACGCGTTGTGAGCTTGGAGGTCTGCTATTTTCAATCTTTTCACCAAAAGGCCCTTTTAGAAATGTCAGCCCCTGCCTCTCTAACATTCTCTGCATGTCTCTGGTTGGTCTAACTCTCCTCTCCCTGTGGCTGCCAGGAGGGATGCAGGCCTCACTGGCCTGCTGGATGAAGTTTACAACTCTAGCACAGAAGGTGAGTCTGTCTGTCTGTCTGTCTGTCTGTCTGTCTGTCTGTCTGTCTGTCTGTCTGTCTGTCTGTCTGTCTGTAGGGTTGTCACGATTCATTGTCACTCAAATAATAGCGATTAATGATTTAATCGTGTTTTTGTCGTCGACACTTAAGCCCTTTGCACACAGGACAGTTGCGTTTTTTTCGTTTGCGGCATGAATAAAACGCATTGGATTTGGTGTCAAAGGCTGTGCGGAATCGGCGCTGCGGATCCAAAAAGGAGTCATAAAAAGGAGTGATGAGTTTTTTACCGCATGCGACAAGACGCACGAATCGAACTGGTTTCGATCAAGAAAAAAACGCACGGCGGCAGCCACTCATCGCACGGCTAATTCGGAGCCGGTGTGCATGAGGTCATAGAGAATCATTGTTTTCTTTTCAAAAAATTATATTGTCCGTTTTATCCGTGCGGTTAAACGCGCCTGTGTTCAAAGGGCTTTACATTTGTTTGGCTTTTAAGCTTTGAAGTTGCACATGGCAGATGTGACACATTTACAAAGAAATTACTGACATATTTGACAACTTTATACTTAAAAAGGAACACTGATGGTGGAATCGCGACGCATGTAGATCTTGTATTATCTGCTATTTCCACTATTTTTCTTTTTTTTTAATGTTTGAAAATATGTGAAGAATTTTCAACACAGAAACGATTATGATGAAATGATTGCGATTATGCCAAATAATTGTGACAGGCCTACCTGCCTCTCATTCTGCCTAGCTGATAGACATCATCTTTCCCTCAGGTTTAACTCTTTTACCGCTTCGAACATTAACGCTCGTCCCTATTCTGACGGCGGCGCGTTGCCAATACGAACGCATCGTTCTTTTACCTTGTTTGAGCACTGTAAGCTGATGAAGCGTCGCGCGGGTGTGTACAGTAAAAAACATCTCCCGTAATGCTGCTTTCAAATCTCCACCACACGTAAACATCAATGATGTCCAATTCACTTCCTGGCTGTTCTCTGTGGACCTGATCTAGATTATGCATTTCTATGCTCTGAACGACAGAAAGAGGGGAGGCCCATTTCACATCCATTCATTGCATAAGGCTTCCCCCTGCCGTCAGTTTGGCTACACAGTACATGCATATTTGTTCATTTAAAACGATTATGTTTGGAAATCATCCATAGATAATTTTCTATAACATGGCAAAGGTAAGCTACTTTTTGCTGGCACCAGCACAAATAAATACATAATAAATCTGTCAGTAAAACTGATAAGAATACTTTTCAACTCTGTCAGTGATAATGTGTCTTTTCTTTTATAAACACGTCCCTCTGTGTCTCTCAGTGCCCAGATGTGTGTCGGTGGCGTCTGGCTTCGTCCTGGCGTTGCTTCGACGGCTGTCCTCCTTCCACGGCTCCCTGTTCCCTCACCTCACCGTAAGTTCACCTCACCTCACCGTAAGTTCACCTCACCTCACCTCACCGTAAGTTCACCTCACCGTAAGTTCATCACCTCACCTCACCTTACTGTAAGTTCATCACCTCACCTCACCTTACTGTAAGTTCATCACCTCACCTCACCTTACTGTAAGTTCATCACCTCACCTCACCTCACCGTAAGTTCATCACCTCACCTCACCTCACCGTAAGTTCATCACCTCACCTCACCTCACCGTAAGTTCATCACCTCACCTTACTGTAAGTTCATCACCTCACCTCACCTCACCGTAAGTTCATCACCTCACCTCACCTCACCGTAAGTTCATCACCTCACCTTACTGTAAGTTCCTCACCTCACCTTACTGTAAGTTCATCACCTCACCTTACTGTAAGTTCATCACCTCACCTCACCTTACTGTAAGTTCATCACCTCACCTCACCTTACTGTAAGTTCCTCACCTCACCTCACCGTAAGTTCATCACCTCACCTTACTGTAAGTTCATCACCTCACCTCACCGTAAGTTCATCACCTCACCTCACCTTACTGTAAGTTCATCACCTCACCTCACCGTAAGTTCCTCACCTCACCTCACTGTAAGTTCATCACCTCACCTCACCTTACTGTAAGTTCATCACACCTTACTGTAAGTTCATCACCTCACCTCACCTTACTGTAAGTTCATCACCTCACCTCACCTTACTGTAAGTTCATCACCTCACCTCACCTCACCGTAAGTTCATCACCTCACCTCACCTCACCGTAAGTTCATCACCTCACCTCACCTCACTGTAAGTTCATCACCTCACCTCACCGTAAGTTCATCACCTCACCTCACCTCACCGTAAGTTCATCACCTCACCTTACTGTAAGTTCATCACCTCACCTCACCTTACTGTAAGTTCATCACCTCACCTCACCTCACCGTAAGTTCATCACCTCACCTTACTGTAAGTTCATCACCTCACCTCACCTCACTGTAAGTTCATCACCTCACCTCACTGTAAGTTCCATCACCTCATCTCACCTCACCTTACTGTAAGTTCATCACCTCATCTCACCTCACCTTACTGTAAGTTCATCACATCTCCTGTTCCCTCACCTCACCCTAAGTTGAGCACAGCAGTGGTTCACCCTAAAAAACAATTTAATTGATCCACTGATTGATTTTTGATTTGATTGATTAGTTTGGGTTTATAACACACCATTTCAAGTTTACAATATAGTCATACATTCATTTTTTATACATTTTCAGAACTATACAGTACTATACAGAGTATTTTGTCTTCTCTCCCAAGCTTGACAAATAAAATCTGACACAATAAACACTCCTTTGGCAAAACATAACTCTAGGTCAAGAAAATCATCATAGATGGCAGACATCTTATGAACAAATGGCTCTCTTATATCATCATAGTTAGGACAATAAAACAAAAAGTTAATCTCATTTTCAATTTCCCCAAGTTCACAAAACAAACAGCACCTCTCCTCCTCTGGGTGGCATTGAACTCCACTCCACATGAAGACTTGAATTCACGGAGGCTTTTTTAATTTTTGTGTCACGTTCCTGAGCCAATAATCTGATGCCCGGCGAGTGTGACTATAAGCGATATTATCATTTATCGTGATAAAAAACACTCACGATAATCGTATCGTGGAGATTTATTTTATTGTGATATCGTCCTCCGTCATGCACTGGGATCAATTCACCTTTTATTTGCAGAGCTGCATATCGGGTTAACACTTAAACCCTCTATAATTGGTAAAAGATATTATAATATACCAGTGGCGATGCGTGCCCCAAGGGACCGGACCTTCATATTAACATATGCACGTGTTCTAGACATTCTAATGATCACGAAAAAAAATATTACAGGCATTTTACTTATGTTTTAGTGAGGAATAGCTTCAGTTAAAAAGTGAGATGTTGTTCGTCCAGACGCTGGAATTTCAACTTCTCTGGGAGGTGTGAATGTCAGCCCCTGTGGGGGGTATTTATATGCAGATATCCTGGCCAATGACATTGTAATACTAAACAATAGGATTTAATGGTGATGTTAATGTGAAAAAAGAACAGGAAAACTAATTATAACATTTTTTTTTTAAATGATTAAAAAAATGTTGCCAAAAAGCAACGCTGGTCCTTGCAGGGTTAAACTGGTTAGTTACACAGATGCTTTCGATTGGTTAACTACATTGAATGTTTGTGATCCACTAAACTGCTGATTGGTTAACTACTGTATGTTTGTGATCCACTAAACTGCTGATTGGCTAACTACATTGTATGTTTGTGATCCACCACACAGCTGATTGGCTAACTATTATGTTTGTGATCCACCACACAGCTGAGCAAGGAGGACATGATTGAAGAGTTCTCCCAGGTGCTAAAATGGTAAGCGGTGCAAAAATAACTGTGAATGATCCCTTTATTACATTTGCATCAATGGTTAAAATATTGTACCACTTTGGAGGTATCGAAACATTTTGTAGCAAAAAACTACTTGTAGCTCAGTCGTCAGTGCCTTAGAATGTAAGGTTTCTGGGTTGGATCCTTGGCACTGCCAGCTCTGCTGTATGAGTAGCACAACTTGGGTAACTAAAGACCTAGTCTCGCGTAGCCAGACAACTATTCCACAATCTCTGAATGCTATATAGAGTCTGGAACGGCAGCTCCCGAACGGCGAGTATCGGAAGTAGCCACTGCTGCACTGAACTGTAACAGAAGCACACTTGCACAGACAGTCATTTGAGCATCATATTCTTGTTATGCGTGTATAGTTTAAGAAAACGTTTGAAAACATCATGGAGGTAACACCAATAACACCAGAGGAAGACGTAATAACGGCCCCAGAAATATTGAAAGGAGACATAACGCTTCCAGTAGGACATGTTATTGCTACTGCACCAAGGGAGTGGTTGCGTCACATCCGCTCTATCTCGCACTCATCGTATCTATTTCCGTGCCCCAGACTGTTGACGGGAGCATTTCCCAAATCGCGGAGTCAACAGTCTGGCCACGCAAGACTACTAAAGACCCAACAGTTAAGTACTGGGAGCTGATGTTAGGTGTAGCGCTCCACCTTAGCAATCTCGTGGCTCGGCTGATGCCAACAATAAGCCACTCGAGATTAATTACTTATCGGTATTACCAGTGTTGCATCTAAGATTATCGGTCTTCCCACACCCACCCACGCTTTCTGATATGTTTTTACCGTCCAGGACCGCTTTCAGATGTGTCTCCTCAGTAGACCTGGATCAGATCCAGTGTTAATTTTGTTGACTAAGACTAAAAGACTTTTTGATATTTTGTCCATAAAACTAGACTAGACTAAAACAATTTCAGAAGACTAAAACAGGACTAAGACTAAACGGTGTGTTATTCAAAAGACTAAGACTAAATCAAAATGTGCTGAAAAAAATGAACATTGCTCAGATCTGCACACATCTGATTTGGAGTTGGTAAAGCCTTACGAGGTCGACCCCAGGCAGGGTTCGAACCTACAACCTTCCGCATGAAAGGAGTGTGCTCTAGCTCAGGGGTTTTCAAAGTGGGTGACGGGGCACCCTGGGGTGCCGCGACGGCAGTCCAGGGTGCCGCGAGATCATTTGATAATATTTGGAATTTATTTGGACACTTGAAAAAATATTTAGTATCATTTTAAACTTGAAGTACAAAGTTATTTTCAGTCAGTTCTAACCAAAATGACTGTTATCTCAACGTTTTCCTCGCAACATAATCACTAAAATATCATTAATTTCAGGCAGAAACATCTGTCGCACAAAACTAGTGAAAACAGCAGATCTACAAGCACACGACACAACGCCTCGCGATGCGAGGCGTTGTGTGCTTGTAGATCTGCTGTTTTCACTACTTTAGTACATTGTATAGATGATAATGGAATACAAAACATAACAGTTTTGGACATACAAGGTTTCCACCCGACAACGACGATATGCTATAAATATAAGGTGCTGGGAGTGAAAATTATAATGTAGGGGTGCCTCGGATTAAAACAATATTAATGGGGTGCTCTGCTCTGAGACAAAACAGTTTGGGAACCCCTGGTCTAGCTGCTACACCACACGTTCTGATATGATGAACAATAAAGCCGTCACACGTTTAGCCCTTAAATGACCAGGTCACCTCTGGGACAACCACATCTTATTTTATTGTTGTTTGGGACACGATCAACACAACCCTGAGTTATTTTTTGTGTTCAATCTGTGTTTTGAGATATTTTAGTATTTCAGCATGCTACAACTGGTCATATGATGCAAAATGCATCATTATGACTGAATGATTGAACACAAAAAATAACTCAGGATTGTGTTGATCGCGTCCCAAACAACAATACAATAAGATCTGGTTGTCCCAGAGGTGAGGTGGTCCTTTCCCTGATCACCCCTGCAATCGTCAGTTTTGTACATTTCAGCCGTTGCTGCACTCTGTTGGTTTGTGTATCCTGAGGACTTCATGTATTGTCTTCGTCTTGGTGTATTGTTGTGGGTCTTTCTGTCGAACACTCTGTGAGACACTGCTTATGGAGATTACACTGATTAAGATTGCTCTGCATAATCATTTTACTCAGTATAAACATGTTGGATCAGTGACTGAAGATGCCTACATTCTCTCACTGCTCCCCCTGCAGGTCAGACTGTGCGGTGCGAGCCTTCGCCTGGCATCCTCACACTGACAAGTTTGCCGTGGGTCTCCTGGACGACTCTATCAAGATCTACAACCCTAAGAGGTACGTTTAATACCGTTTATACCGTTTATAGAGACGCTATCAAGATCTACAACCCTAAGAGGTACGTTTATACCTCCTGGACGATTCTATCAAGATCTACAACCCTAAGAGGTAAGATCTATAGATCTACAATCCTAAGAGGTAGGATCTATAGATCTACTATCCTAAGAGATACTTTATGGTACCCACTTCTATTAGCGTTTAATTATCAATATCTACCACTTCTATACCGTTACCAGTGAGACTCCCTAATCGGGCAGCCTCATTGTGGCGCTAGAACAGGGGCATGTGAGAAATGATGTTGTGGTTTAGCAGCCAAGGAGTGTGTGTGCAAAGTTTGGCATGGATAGGGGCAACGGTGGCGGAGATATGAGTAGGGTAAAAGGGTGACTTGATGTGACAGGCAGCCGATGGAGCTTTTCATAGTAACTTGCGTCCTAACGGTCGCAATCAATATCTACAATCCTAAGAGATACGCTACCCACTGCTATAGCGTTTAATTTGAGGTGCATTGTACAATAAAGATTACAACAGGTATTATTATATCTCATAGCTGAGATTGGTGCATCCCCTGTGGGCATTGCAGCGTCGCTCCACACGTCCCAGACCTCTTCTCCCTCCTGGCTCCAAGCTGTGGAACCAACTCCCCACTGCGGTCACAACTACAGACTCCACCGTAAACTGAAGACCCATAGCACTTGTCCTAGAATCCTAGATATGACCATCATTTGTTCCCAAGTTTTTGCTACTTACTTTTTCTTGACCAAAATGTAAAAAATGTTGATCCTAGTTTACTGAGGCTCTTGCCTACAATGCAAATTATATGTTTGTCAGTTCCATACTGTATATCTAACACTACTGTGTGTGTGTGTGTGTGTGTGTGTGTGTGTGTGTGTGTGTGTGTGTGTGTGTGTGTGTGTGTGTGTGTGTGTGTGTGTGTGTGTGTGTGTGTGTGTGTGTGTGTGTGTGTGTGTGTGTGTGTGTGTGTGTGTGTGTGTGTGTGTGTGTGTGTGTGTGTGCGCGTGCGTGTGTCAGTTCCATATGTCCCACGCTGAAGCATCGCGTCCAGAGGAACGTGGCTGTGGTTCGCTGGAAGCCTCTGTGTGCGTCTGCTCTGGCTGTAGCCTGTCACAACTGTCTGTTGGTCTGGCATGTTGACCCCTGTTCACTGTCTACTAGGTACACACACACACACACACACTGTCACACACACAGCAGATCTACAAGCAGATCAGCTGTTTTCACTAGTTTTGTGTGACAGTGAAGCAGGGCTTTTCTTTACCAAAAGACATACACATTTGAAACTTGGAGATACAAGGTTTTTAGTGATTTGCGAGGAAAACGTTGAGATAACAGCCATTTTGGTTAGAACTGACTGAAAATAACTTTGTACTTCAAGTTTAAAATGATACTAAATATTTTTTTATGTCCAAATAAATTCCAAATATTATCAAATTATCTCACGGCACCCCTGGACTGCCGTCGCGGCACCCCAGGGTGCCCCGTCACCCACTTTGAAAACACCTGGCTTATTGTATTGATGTGTTACCTGCTTATTGTAAGTCGCTCCGGATTGAGAGTGTCTGCTAAATGCCTACATTGTAAAGTGTGGTAAAAAGCTTCATCTCTTCCCCCAGGCCCTCCTCTGGCTGTGCTCAGGTCCTGTCCCATCCTGGTCACTCTCCGGTCACCTCCATAGAATGGTCTCCCAGTGGGTCTCTGCTGGTGTCAGCATCTCCCGTCGACATGGCCATGATAGTACGATGTCTGTCTGTCTGTCTGTCTGTCTGTCTGAATCTGCCCTCGACATTACCATGAAGAAGCTAAAATCGCAGATCTACAAGCGTATAACCTATGTGAGCTCGTAGATCGGCTATTTTTGGCAAAGAGATTTGGTGTAGATGGAAAAAGAACGTACATTGCAACTGGGGTAAATTTTCTCTAGGTATAGAGGGTACAGAAAGTGGTTCAACAGTTCAAACATCATAATTGTACACATTGTGTTAATTGTTTAGGAAAAAGGCAGAAATAATGAATACTTCTGTCACGTTTCAAAAAGTGTAGATTAGGACCTTGCTTAAAGGACCTACACCATGAATTTTCACTTTTTCTATTTTAAAACCTTTTTTTGGGGTCCCACTGGCACCTTCTATCCTCACAAAGTCCTATTTCTGTACATTGTGTCTTTCTCTGGTTTTGGGAAGACAGAGATGAAAAGCTTTCCACGGGTTCTCAGAACAGTGCTGTTCTGAGAGTTGACGCATGTGACGTCACACGCGTTTCCCGTTTTTTTTTTTTTCAGAGTAAAAAAAAAAATCAAAAAAAAATATTTTTCAAAAAAAAAATTTTTCAAAACTTTTTTTTTCAAAACATTTTTTTTTCAAAAACTGTCTTAAGTTAAAAAAAAAAAAAAGTTCAAAAAAATTTTTTTTTCAAAACTTTTTTTCAAATTTTTTTTTCAAAAAAACTTTTTTCAATTTTTTTTTTCAAAAAACCTTTTTTTTCAAAAACTTTTTTTTTCAAAAAACTTTTTTTCAAAAACTTTTTTTCAAAAAACTTGAAAACTTTTTTTTTTTTCAAAACACTTTCAAAAAACCTTTTTTTTTCAAAAACTTTTTTTTTTTCAAAAAACTTTTTTTTTTTTCTGGAAAAACCCCACTAGATGCGCCCCTGAGCAAACAGAGGCCGTTTTGGTATTGCAGCTGGAGAGCCTCATTATAGTAGAGCTAGAACAAACAAAAAGAATGGTCAGAGTGTTTGTCTAAGACTCAATTTTGAGCATATATTTATACAAAAAATATAGTTTTAAAAGCATGGTGTAGGCCCTTTAACAAAGTTAAAGTTATAGTTTAGAGCTTTGTTGTTTGTTTTTAGTTTGTGTCTTGCTTTAATCCATGTGGTCTCCTGGAGTGGGATGTGGGAGCAGATTGTATCTTGTTGTAATAGCATGTGTTGTCCACTAGGTGTGGGATGTGGCAGCAGAGAGCTCGGTTCCTCTGCATCGTGTGGGAGGGGGAGGAGTCACCTTCCTGTCCTGGTCACCTGACGGCAGCCATGTTCTGGCCTCCACTCCCTCGGCTCTGTTCAGGTGACCCTAACCAGAGTCCTGCACAGGTCCCGCTCCCGCCCCGCCCGTCAAGAAACTGAACCGTTGCCCGCCCCGCTACCCGCGATTACATGCAGTAAAGTAACAGCCTACGGATGTGTGCGTGTGCTTCCATTGCACCGCACTCTATCTGCCCCGTCCTCAGTGTTTCTATGAGAACAACGGAACACAAACTAATGCAGTTATATACGCACAATGCATTAATTATATTTATTATATTAACCTACATAAACTCCAGGTCGGCTGCCACTCTTAGTTCTTTTAAATAGCCTTTTAAACCTCCCTTGCTATTAGTCGAGTCACAGCCTGAGGTTCTGTGACCATCCTCTGGGAAGGATGGTTTGATGATTGATTTGACCTCTATGGACCCTTTATAAAAGATTTAGCCCCCAGGCCTCTCGCCAAAATCCCGGCATTCTTTCCTAGAGGGCCGAATTCAAAATGTCGCCCGGCGCCATCTCTAAAAATGAACTTTTGATCGAGATACCCTAGAATCATGTATGAAGACACTTTTCCATACAAATCAATCACAAGGATTCCAAATCTGACACCATTTTAATCATAAGACCTTATTTTGGCCCAGAAATTCAACATGGCCGCCATCCAGTAGAGTGAAAACTTTTGAATATGAAAGTAATTTATTTAGGGTTTGTAATTTTTACACACACAAAACATATCAATCTGAATCAGAGCATTCTGTGTCACTGGTTTCTGAATCATCAGATTCAGATGACTCCACCCTCCTCCTCTGTGCATCATCATCCTCCTCCTCATCCACCTCACTCTCAGCATCCTCGTCCTCTTCAAATGGCCCCGGTGCAGGTAGGTGTGTTGGGAGAGCAGGCTGCGTGTGGCGGACAGGACGACAGTGACCACCCACCAACTCCCAACCATGTCCGAGTGGCGAGGGGTGGTGTTTCAGTGCGGGATTGCGCAATAGATATGCCAAATAGTTAGCTCGGAGGCAGTGTTGGCGTAGGCTATCTGCATCTGGAGGGAGACGGAGAAAATATATTTTTTTCTTCATTGTCTTCCACTTGGCAGCACAGGCTTCAGCCATGGTGCTACTCTTCTTATCTCCATAGATCACCTGCTTGTGAATGAAAAGAGCTCTTTTTCTACCTCCTTCTCAAGGTCAAGGCTATCTCCACACCCTGAGAGCTGCTGCCGTGCCACAGAGCTCTTTGCCACCTTGTCATACACTGATGATTTTCCTTTGCCAAAGAAACCTTGGGTTAACATCACAGCCTGTAAAACAGTGTAGCTGCACAATGCAGGCTGCCATCTCTTCTGTCAGCAGGCCACAACAGAGGACTGTCTCTTTGTTTCTCTTGATGCATAACATGCCAGGGAGCTGCCGTGAGATGGCCGATGCTGCAACATAGACATCGGTATCAGCTGCATCAATAACAACAGGGCCACTATAGCCTGACTGCTGCAGACCTGCATAAACAGAAGAGGATGGTGTCAGCTTCAGACTGCTCAATGCTGTAGTCTTCCACCGGTTGTTGTGTTGACAAGTTGGATGCAATGTGGGCCAACAGAGTAGACAATCTCTGCATTCACATTCTGTGCCAGGTCGGTGAGGTAGCTGCATATTAATTTTTGTAACCGCTTGTTACTGACACTACACAGTAGTGTTTTGAATGCCTTGGCAGAGGGGAAGGGGTTATTCAGTTTCATGTACGTGTTGGGTACAAGTGCGTTACCCTGTACACGCAGGTCTCACTCATCATCTTTAGTTGAGTATGCTGCATCGTATGGGTCATTCACACAGATTCACACAGGTGAGCATCACAATGGCGGGCAAGGATGATGGATGACACCTTGTGGACATAGTCCAACCACTTGTATGGACTGCCTTCTTGTGTCTGCCGATCTTCTGCTGATGGAGTTGCCATCCTCCAGATCATGCCCATGTCAATGAGAGCGACATAGGGTTCTTTGTAGAGATGAGGCCGAATATTCGGCACCGAAAATTTTCGGCCGAAAATGGCTAAAAATGCATTTTCGGTTTTCGGCCGTATAGTTTTTAAAACCGAATAGTATAGCACCGAATAGTGTGAAGAACAGGGGTCCAGTATAATCTCTCAAAAAGCAGCCGCAGCATCAGTAAACATTCTCTCTCTCTCCCCCCTCCCTCACTCACTCACTCACTCCGTCTCGCATTCACTTCACTTCACTAGTCTGCGCAGCTGCCGGCTAACGAGTGTAGCCTGTAGGGATGGGTATCGAAAACCGGTTCTTGTTGAGAACCGGTTGCCCGTGGTTCGGTTCCATGGAATCGTTAGCCAATGTCCTTAACGATTCTGCTATCGATTCCTGCATATGCGCGATGACATCACGTCACACACGCGACGCGCTGCCTTGTTTAGAAGCAGCCAACATGTTGTCTGATGCTCTGGTCCTGTGACTAACTAAAGCAAACATAACAAGTAGCAGGCAGTCTACTTTATAGTGGCAGCCTACATAATACAGATGGTGCTGGTTACCTTTGCAATGTACGGATATATTCCATAATCCTGTGTCTGTCAATGTCGTCTCAAAAAAGAAGAAGAGAAAAAAAAAAGCATCGTGTCACCAGGCTTTCCTGCCTCCAGACGGTCCATGCAGAAGGAGTTTACTTTCACTTTCATTTAACAGAAAGCAACAGCTTTGCAAAAGCTCTTGCAAGGCTGCAAGGTACAGAAAAAGCCATCCTATAGCCTAAATGTCCCTTTATTTTAGCCAGTTTCAAAGGAAAACCACCTCCCGTTTCTCTGTTGTTGAAAAAAAAAAAAGTCAGTTCACTTTGCGTGGTGTCGTTGTGTGTCTGTCCGCACGCTGGATTAATCAATGCATGTCCAGGTGAAGCCCGTTAAAAGTCGTTATAGTATCCTCCGATAGTTTCACAAAGTACATTAAGCAACAGAAATGTATTATTTAACATTTTAAGTCCCTTACAGAGGTTTTACAACCCAAACAACAGGAACAGTGTCATGAGGTAATATTTTGCCCTTAAATATTTGAAAGGAATAGACTAGAGTCAGACTACTGTGACATAAGGTAAATTTCTCACCTTGAAAACAACAAATGCAACCTTATTTATTTTAGCTTTTAAGACAATCGTTTTAAAACAATATTTATTCAATAATAATATTTTTAATAATATTTGAAATAAATTATCTCAATATGTAGCCATAATTTTAAAATAAAGTTTTTGCCATAATCATGCAGCTCTAACAGTGACACAGACATAGCAGCAATGGCACAGCAATTACAAATATAGGCTATATACAGTAGTATGTATTTTTAACTTTAGGCCTTTCAGTGAATGATCAGCTGGCATCAATATTATATCCATATTAGGGCTACACTGTAAAAAAAATAAGTTGTGCCTTCACATTCTGAGCACTGCAAAAACGGGACGTTGGATTGAGCTTTTTTGGGTGAAAAATATAAATAAAAACTAGAAAAAGAAGAAAATGACAGGAGGAGAATAAGGAGTGGAGGAGGTAGAAAAGACCATTGGCCACTATTTCTGACCAGCCCCCTGCATGGCGAGGGGGCTGAGAATCGATAAGAGAATCGATAAGGAACCGGATCGATAAGCAGAACCGGAATCGGAATCGGAATCGCTAAAATCTTAACGATACCCATCCCTAGTAGCCTGTGTATGTCATTGCGACCTGTCGCTCGTTGTGTAAGCTTAGCTCCGTGCCAGGCAGCGTGCCTCCGTCAAGCTCGTTAAAGTGTTCATTGAGCAGGAGCAGAGCCTCCGCGATTTTGATTGACAAAGATAGCAGTTAGTAGAGTGCTGTTGTTTGTCAAGTCTTTGTTGCTACAGAGCATAGCTTGCAATAATCAGTGCTAAGGGCTAACAACAACCATGCATAAGGATGTCTCTGTCACTGGTGTTAGTTGTGTGAAGCTTGTCGGAGTGTTACTGTTTGTCAGCGAGCGTCTCGGTTTGGCTGCTGAGTTCATGTTCAACCTTCCAGAGAGAGATGGAGACACACTGTGTGTGTGTGTGTGTGTGTGTGTGTGTGTGTGTGTGTGTGTGTGTGTGTGTGTGTGTGTGTGTGTGTGTGTGTGTGTGTGTGTGTGTGTGTGTGTGTGTGTGTGTGCGTGCGTGCGTGCGGGTGGGGGGGGGGCTATAGGCACATGGCTAGTAAAAAAGATGTGAGATGTAGGGTCCTGTCTGGACTCTGGAGTTAGATGGATAGATGAGGGACAGACGGTAGGAAGAGTGGGCACTAAGGAGGAGTGGGCACCTTGATATCAAGTTCTAATATTTCTATAACTGCTAAAAAAAACTATACAATCATTTGGGCATAAAGAATAAGTTCAATGATAAATGTAGGGCTGATAATGACATACGTGATATGGCATGTTCAAATCATGTAATCAAAAAGTTAATTTTGAGCCCTGATAATGGTGATTATTATTATAGTTTTGTATGGTTTTGACATAATCACGTTTGCCATAATAAGGTAGCTTTACAACAAATGGTACAAAAATGGTAATAAAAATACATTATGCGCATAATATATATTAATAATATTCGGCTATTCGGTATTCGGTTTTCGGCGGAATGTTTCCACTATTCGGTATTCGGTTTCGGCCAAGAATTTTGTATTCGGCACATCCCTAGTTCTTTGATATCTATTGTTTGGAGAGAGAATTTCTGGATGGGCTTGCTCTTCTGTGTCTTCCTGTATGTGCCATTGGGGTTGAATAAGGCCACACATTCCTCAACAACACAATGTTCCAGCAACTCGGGGAGCTTGACAAGTTGACTCTCTTCAACGAGGTTGATCACTGCTTTAAGAGCGCTTCTTTCCATTTCAGCAGCTCTTGCCTTGAGTTCCTCGCTGGGCTTCTCTACACATGCATCCTTGGAAAATGTCAAACGTTTGCTCAAACTGACAGGTGCATGGAGGGATTTATTCTTACTCAACACCCGGTTCTGCAAGAAGATGTTCAATTTCTCCTCTCCTGCAGAATGGGCTGATTTAAAGTCTGCAATGAGCTCATCGGAGGCAGGCATGGCTGACTGTAGGGTGCGAAGTATGGGTGAGGCCGGATTAAATGGGAATGAGTGGAACTTGTCCATGCATGCAATCAGGTTCTACACACACTGCTCATCTTCTCGCATCCGCTTCAGGCCACTTTCCGTGTGCTTCCTCTTGGCTTCTTTTCGGGTTGCAAGAGTGTTGTGAGCCGCTCTTATGCGGGCCACATTGTTAACATTTCTGGAGTGCACCAGCAGCTGCTTTTTATTCTTGAGGATGGAGAGCCAGCCTGACTTCATTTTGCTGCCCTTGTTCATTGTACATTCAATCCACAAGTCCCAGGCCATGTTGGAATAGAGGTTACCTGTGATGGACTGAGTGAAGTTAGTACGAAGGAAGGCAACCTGTTCAGCAGGGAGAGCTGTCAGCATCGCCAGAAGTCAGGCAGCCACCTCCCATACTTATTGTTGTCGCTACCATCCACGGCTGCATAGCACGCAGAGAGCTGACATACTCTTCCCAGTTGCAGATATGGACTGCATGCACATTCTGCATTAGCGCATCTGTCATGGACAGGAAGTCCCTCCAGTAGTCTGCCATGTCACTGACCTCTACTTGGGAGAAAAAGTTGGTGATGAGATTATTGAGATCAGCATCAACCTCCAGTGCTGCATGAGCAGCAGCACGGCTTTCCTGGGAGAGACTTGTATTCCTCAGAATATCAAGATCCTCCCTTGTCTCCTCTGTCAAGTTGGGTATCAGCCTCTCCTTGGCCAGCTGACTCATGAGTGCCTCATACATCAGCCTCAAGCAACGCAGCCCCCTCTTATAATGCTTGCCTTTAAGTGCGCAATCATCAGATCCCTCAGCAATGACTCCTGCCGCGACAAGTACATCTCCTAGCTCACTCCCCTTGTAGCGCTTTCTATCACACACTTTCTATGTTGTTTGTCTACCCCCAAACATATTATGCAAAGGGGGAAAAAACACACACGCTTTGATATTCAAAGGTTATGTTTTCACTCTAATGGATGGCGGCCATGTTGAATTTCTGTGCCAAAATGAGGTCCTATGATTAAAATGGTGTCAGATTTGGAATCCTCGTGGTTGATTTGTATGGAAAAGTGTCTTCATACATGATTCTAGGGTATCTCGATCAAAAGTTCATTTTTAGAGATGGCGCCGGGCGCCATTTTGAATTCGGCCCTCTAGAAAAAAATGCCGGGATTTTGGCGAGAGGCCTGGGGGCTAAATCTTTTATAAAGGGTCCATAGAGGTCAAATCAATCATCAAACCATCCTTCCCAGAGGATGGTCACAGAACCTCAGGCTGTGACTCGACTATATGAGAACATCTACTAACGCTATTCACGCAGCAGTGAAGAACATCCTCTTTGTTTGCATGCTGTGGTTGTGTGTAGTGTGCTGTGGTTGTGTGTAGTGTGTGGTTGTGTGTAGTGTGCTGTGGTTGTGTGTAGTGTGTGGTTGTGTGTAGTGTGCGTCCTGCGGCTACTGTGAGGTGACATCAAATATTACAGCCCGCTTTAAGACTCGTCCACGCGAACGTCTAATAGTTTATTTTTCGTACGTTTTCACCTTCAAGCGCGGGTCCCCGTCGGTTATTCACGGATACCCGGCCCGTTGCAGGACTCTGTGCCACACTAAATGATTCATTATCCACCCGCTGTTTCCTAATGGATTGAATGGATTCGTTTGTGTTAACTTAGTGTGTGTGTTTCAGGGTGTGTATTAACTTAGTGTGTGTGTTTCAGGGTGTGTGTTAACTTAGTGTGTGTGTGTTTCAGTGTGTGTGTGTGTGTTAACTTAGTGTGTGTGTGTGTGTGTGTGTGTGTGTGTGTGTGTGTGTGTGTGTTTCAGTGTGTGTGTTAACTTAGTGTGTGTGTTTCAGGGTGTGTATTAACTTAGTGTGTGTGTTAACTTAGTGTGTGTGTTTCAGGGTGTGTGTTAACTTAGTGTGTGTGTTTCAGGGTGTGTGTTAACTTAGTGTGTGTGTGTTTCAGGGTGTGTGTTAACTTAGTGTGTGTGTTTCAGGGTGTGTGTTAACTTAGTGTGTGTGTTTCAGGGTGTTTGTTAACTTAGTGTGTGTGTTTCAGGGTGTGTGTTAACTTAGTGTGTGTGTGTTTCAGGGTGTGTGTTAACTTAGTGTGTGTGTTTCAGGGTGTGTGTTAACTTAGTGTGTGTGTTTCAGGGTGTGTGTTAACTTAGTGTGTGTGTGTGTGTGTGTGTGTTTCAGTGTGTGTGTTAACTTAGTGTGTGTGTTTCAGGGTGTTTGTTAACTTAGTGTGTGTGTTTCAGGGTGTGTGTTAACTTAGTGTGTGTGTTTCAGGGTGTGTGTTAACTTAGTGTGTGTGTTTCAGGGTGTGTGTTAACTTAGTGTGTGTGTGTTTCAGGGTGTGTGTTAACTTAGTGTGTGTGTTTCAGGGTGTGTGTTAACTTAGTGTGTGTGTGTGTGTGTTTCAGGGTGTGTGTTAACTTAGTGTGTGTGTTTCAGGGTGTTTGTTAACTTAGTGTGTGTGTTTCAGGGTGTGTGTTAACTTAGTGTGTGTGTGTTTCAGGGTGTGTGTTAACTTAGTGTGTGTGTTTCAGGGTGTGTGTTAACTTAGTGTGTGTGTGTGTGTTTCAGGGTGTGTGTTAACTTAGTGTTTGTGTTTCAGGGTGTGTGTTAACTTAGTGTGTGTGTGTGTGTGTGTGTGTGTTTCAGTGTGTGTGTTAACTTAGTGTGTGTGTGTGTGTGTTTCAGGGTGTGTATTAACTTAGTGTGTGTGTTTCAGGGTGTGTGTTAACTTAGTGTGTGTGTTTCAGGGTGTGTATTAACTTAGTGTGTGTGTTTCAGGGTGTGTGTTAACTTAGTGTGTGTGTTTCAGGGTGTGTGTTAACTTAGTGTGTGTGTTTCAGGGTGTGTGTTAACTTAGTGTGTGTGTTTCAGGGTGTGTGTTAACTTAGTGTGTGTGTTTCAGGGTGTGTGTTAACTTAGTGTGTGTGTGTTTCAGGGTGTGTGTTAACTTAGTGTGTGTGTGTTTCAGTGTGTGTGTTAACTTAGTGTGTGTGTTTCAGGGTGTGTGTTAACTTAGTGTGTGTGTTTCAGGGTGTGTGTTAACTTAGTGTGTGTGTTTCAGGGTGTGTGTTAACTTAGTGTGTGTGTGTTTCAGTGTGTGTGTTAACTTAGTGTGTGTGTTTCAGGGTGTGTGTTAACTTAGTGTGTGTGTTTCAGGGTGTGTGTTAACTTAGTGTGTGTGTTTCAGGGTGTGTGTTAACTTAGTGTGTGTGTTTCAGGGTGTGTGTTAACTTAGTGTGTGTGTTTCAGGGTGTGTATTAACTTAGTGTGTGTGTTTCAGGGTGTGTGTTAACTTAGTGTGTGTGTTTCAGGGTGTGTGTTAACTTAGTGTGTGTGTTTCAGGGTGTGTGTTAACTTAGTGTGTGTGTTTCAGGGTGTGTGTTAACTTAGTGTGTGTGTTTCAGTGTGTGTGTTAACTTAGTGTGTGTGTTTCAGGGTGTGGGAGACCAGGATGTGGACGTGTGACAGATGGCCTTGTCTGAAGGGACGATGTCAGGTGACAACACTTCACTATGTTTATAACTGTCCTTAACACTTTGCCAGCCGAAATAGAATGGTTGTTGGTAGATTAGCCGTGATATTTATATTATTATATTATGATCTGAACCGCATTCATTTTACAAGACCTTCACCGAGATATCACGTGGTCTTCAGACGCCGATTTTCAGATACAAATCATTTATTTCGTTTTTAATGACCCAGTACGGTAAAAGACGGCGCGTCTGAGACTCCTTGCTCAGATGTCCGGTATAAAACGGTTTTAATATTAAGTGGCTCCCCGTGGCTTGGAAAGGGTTAAAGTCAGGCGTCAACACTAACAATCCTTAATGTTGTGGTACAAGGCTACAGCTCTGGAACATTGTTGAACTGATCATTGTGTTTTGTAACTTTTACATTGTATTTAATGTTTCAGTCTGGCTGCTGGAGTCCAGATGGGAGTCGTCTTCTCTTCACCGTCCAGGGAGAGACGGTCATCTACGCCCTGACCTTCACTGACATGCTTGGTCAGTGCTTCTTTTTTGTTGTTATCAAATCTTTTTTATTTTATTCATAGAATACAGAATCAATACAGGAACGTTAATACAAATGTATCACAAATAAAAAAATTATGTATATAAAACAAAAATCACAAGATACATACAAACAACAAACACACACAACTCAAGGGACAACAATGAAAAAGAAAAGGAAAAAAGCCACCCACCCCTCTTTCCCCGGACCAACAGTGGAAATTTAAAGTAATGCATACCTGTGCCAGGCTATTGCCACTATGAAATGACATATTGAATCATATCTTTAAGCTTTTCTGCGATACCCGACCATATATAGAGACATACTAACGTACTATATCCAAAAAGCTTAGAGCCCACTTGCGAAAAGTTAGAGTATGAGGAGGTGTCCACCGTGTAGCAACCATCTTCTAGATGAGTGCTTCTTAAAGGAGAACTCCTCCGAAATTCCCCTTTAAAATGTGGACTCCGGGGAAGCCATGGGGCCAAATATGATTTATAGATTTATTCATTACACTGCTGGCTGATGAGCGTCGGCCAGGGCATGCATGTCATTGTATAATTGTTCAAAGATGAACTAACCTTTACATTAAAACCTTTTTAAACTTTTTGGAAAGTTGTGCCTTAGTTCTTTCCCCCAGCGTACTTGACGCTGTATGTATGGCTTCTTGGAATGTTAACTTGATGAATGACTTGTCCACACTCTGCCACCAGGGGGCCACTCGGGGTCAAACGCAGCGACGGTGGTGGCTGACCTGTCTGAGACGACCTTCAGCAGCCCAGACGGTGACCTGGTGTAAGAATAGAATCTGGGTTACACTGCCATCTGGACACGCTTTCGCTTATACTGGACATACATTGCATACAGTATACCAGGGGTCTTCAACGTTTTCAGGCCAAGGACCCCTTAGTTGAGAGGGAGATACAGCAGGGACCCCCACTACATACTGTATAAAATTGTGTTGTAGATTTTCATGGATTTCATAGATATATTCATAGACTTGTTTGACAGCGCTGTCATCAGTCTATGTTGGATTCGTGTTAATGTGTTTTTTCAGACATTTAACCACGTAAATTGTCGATACGTAGTAAACTTGACCTTTCACTCTGTACTTGGTCTGCTCTTTTTTACCTCTACACCAAACCTATTTGCTGAAAATAGCTGATCTACAAGCTCTCAACGCCTCGCAGTTGTAGATCAGCTATGTTTGGCTAAAGTTCTCCTCAGAATAGGTTTGCGAGGGTTCAAGTTGTTCATTTAAAATAATGATCCCATCACACAGAGATTTGGCGACCCCCCATGTAGTAACTCTGAGGACCCCCTAGGGGTCCCGGACCCCCTGTAGAAGAGACCTGCTGTATACTGTCAGTGTTGGAAAAGATTCTCACATTTCTTACTTAAGTAATAGTATCAATACTGGAATGTAGAATTACTGTTTCAAGTAAACGTCCGGAATTCAAAACTTTTACTTAAGTAAAAGTACAAAAGTATTGGTATCAAAATGTACTTAAAGTACCAAAAGTAAACGTACTCATTATGCAGAAAGTCCCATTTCAAATGTTCAAATGCATACACATCTTTTTGAAGATAGCTGATCTACAAGCTCACAATGTGTTGCACCGCAATGCATTGTGAGCTTGTAGATCGGCTATTTTCAAATGGCCAAAATGTATACAGGGCTGAAGGTATGTTTTGTAATAATAATTAAGATCTACAAAGTAACTAAAGTTTTCAAATAAATGTAGTGAAGTAAAAGTACAATATTTGGATCCGAGATGTAGTGGAGTAGAAGTAAAACTATTGGAAATTGGAAATACTCAAGTAAAGTGCAAATAACTCAAAAGTGTACTTAAGTACTGCACTTAAGTAAATGTACTGTTATATGTTTAGTTGAGAGAGAGAGAGAGGGGCATACGACAACAACGTATAAATTAGCCTTAATTGTCCTCGATAGAAAAGACAATGTTCTGCCTCTCCATCCAGCTTTGGTTTACATCCTGGTCACATGGTACCTTCCATGAATCTTTTCCGCTTCACTGCCGAGGTTTTCTTACCTTTTACGTAGCGAGCGTGCATGTAAATTGTGCACGCTGGTCCACGGATCGTGTATCACGTGTGAGCGCGGCATTCACCATTACAAAAAACATAATAATAATAATAATAAAAACTGAGCAAAATCCATGTAGCCGTCTCGGAGCTATAAGCGTCCATGTTTTCTCTGTAAACAAATGAAACCGGGATGCGGTCGTTGAGGAACACTTAGTCCCGCCCTCTCGGATCCGGAAATGGATCAGTTTCCGGTCCCAGACCGGACGCGCTTTTCATATAAGGTGAAATCGGAACCGCAGAGCAGCGACCAAATTTGGATTGTTTTAGAGTTCATCGAATTAATTAAAACTTGTCAAACTCGTCATATGGCAGTGGGTGAGTTAATACCAGGCTGTCGATGTGTTGATCTTGTACCCCCTAAATATTATTATTAATGTAGTAATATCATTAATGTGTTGGTAGGCTGGGTGGAGAGGTCCAGAGCCTGGCCTGGGACCCCCTAAATATTATCATTAATGTGTTGGTAGGCTGGGAGGAGCCTGGGACCCCCTAAATATTATCATTAATGTGTTGGTAGGCTGGGAGGAGCCTGGGACCCCCTAAATATTATTATTAATGTGTTGGTAGGTTGGGAGGAGAGGTCCAGAGTCTGGCCTGGGACCCCCGAGGAGAAAGACTGGCCGTTCTTCTCAAAGGTCAGCTTCATCATGATGTCCTGCTGTGTCCATCTGTGGTCACTAATTATATGATCTCATCTGTGGTCACTAATTATATGATCTCATCTGTGGTCACTAATTATATGATCTCACGCTCTCTGCCTTCCCTCCTGGCTGGGGTGCATTTTTAACCCCTTGTTTAGCTTGGAGATCTGTTCTTTTTTTCAGCAAGGTGAAAGTGTATAAATGTGTCTTTGTGTTTCCAGGCGACCCCCAGGCCACCATAGCAGTGTTTAAGACCAGAGTCAGCCCCATCTTTGAGCTCTTGCCCTGGTACGTTGATGTTCATGTTTGCTTTACTTAATCACTATGAACAGTTAGATGATGATAATAGTAATATTAATAATAATTGCGACCGTCAGAAAGCAGTTACTATCAAAACCTCCACCGGCTGGCTGTCAGTCAGTCAGTCAGTCCGTCTGTCAGTCTGTCACGTCACGCCACACTTTTCCCCTACTCATATCTCCGCCACTGGTGCCCCTATCCATGCCAAACTTTGCACACACACTCCTTGACTGCCAAACCACAATTTCTCACATGGCCCTCTTCTAGCGCCACCATGAGGCTGATTCTTGCAAAATACATTTTTGGACACTGCGCCTACACCTTTTGCCCTAAAATCACGCTGCGACCTGACGGTCGCTTATCTCCCGATTAGGGAGTCTTACTGGTAATTATGTTCTCTCAGTGGGTTTGTCCAGGTGGTGGTGATGATAATAATAATATAATAATGTTTCTCTCAGTGGGTTTGTTCAGGGTGAATATTATAATAATAATATTAATAATGTTGTGTACCATGTATGAGTTATATGATGATAATATTAATAATGTTTCTCTCAGTGGGTTTGTCCAGGGAGAAGCAGGAACGGAGCCCAGGCTGATGCAGTTCCATCCTAACTTCCAGCATGGAGCCCTGCTCACTGTGGTCAGTGTTTTTCATACTGCATGTATAGTTCTGTTTTGTTTTAGATGTTTGCTGCTTTTATATGACGAACTTAACATACAGAAAATACATGTACGGTAATTACTTCTTCCAGCTAGGCTAAACACCAGATGTCAACAACAAACTAAACTTAGTCTAAACTGTTTATTTTTAAAAGACACTGAGAGGGAGATGGGGTGGGGGTGGGGGGACATGCAAAACATGAGTTTTGAATGAAGTGGTGTTTCCATAAAGCTTCTTAATGCGCATTTAAGGCGTGTTCGCAAAATGTTTTTATGGAAACACTTCAAAATGCGAATAAACTTTCATTATCCGAAAAAAAAAGATCCGCTTGGAGGAGGTGGATTTTGAGGCTTTATCGAATAAACTAAATGCGCATTTGTGAATGGAAACGGCTCAGACAATAAATGCGAATAAATGATGACGTTCTGGTCCATATCGTCCTCCTAACACTTTCCCCTGCCACTTATTAACGTCCATTGTATAGCGTTAGCCCACAATACAAACCGGTTGTTACACACAGAGTGACCCTTCGTCATCACACCGTGTTGCGCGTGCCAAAAGTGGTCGTACAAGCTCACAGCAGCTTGCATCTGCGACGCTGCAGTCTGCCCGGAGGACTCAACCTGGCGGCCGGCCGACTTTCTCCGCGCCAATGCGTCGCGACCGGCTCTGGGTCGGGATGCGTGTGCAGCGAGTCACAGCAGTGCTCACGTCTCTCGGTCTGAAAAATTCAGCCCCATCCCAGCTCTGTGCATTGTGTGCAAGCCCGCGGGAAGTATTTACAGCACGTCGGTCAGACGGACCCAGGCAGGATCTCCCAAGAATCGCATTTCACCTTTTTTAATAGAAACGGGCTAAATTCGCTTTGTCTTGATACGCATTTCTGATAATTCACTTCCCTTATTTGAATACGTTTATGGAAACATGGCTTGAGACGCTGAGGAAGGCCGCAGGCCGAAACCGGTCTGTCTACACTCGTGAGACTGCTGTTATGCTCAAATGAATAAATAAAACTACAAGAAAGAAACTACTTCAGAGAGTATGGATATTCCCTTTTTTCCTTTACCAGAATCTGCACCCAGTAAACAAAAATACTTTTTTACTCTCGCAGAGACGGTTTTGTACCGGCTAGGAGATTTGTACCGTTTTTAGAATGGGCCTCGGGTTTACATGGGTTAAGGCTAATACTTCACGATCCATCGCTTCACAATAATGACACGTTTTCAACATGAAAAAGAGTGCATTTTTCATATTGTTCAGAAGCATCTTCCATAAAACCCTGATGGTCTCAGATGTTCCAGAAAAGCAAAGGTTATAAAGCCTCAATCTGAGACTTCTTCACCTGGTGGTCAGTATGTAGGACAGCAGGAACCATATCACTAATCAACATTAGTTTACATATTGTGTTAATTATTTAGGAATCAGCTTTAGTGTGGGTGGGGCTCCTTTAAATCATTTAGAGTTAAAGGACCTCATTTAGGTCCTTTAACACTGTTTCACAAATCACAAATCAGACTTATATACAATCATTTTGTGAGATGTTATTTTTGCTTTAATCCATGTATGCAACTGAAATGAAGTCTTTCTCTCCCTCTCTCCCTCTTTTTCTGTCTCCCTTTGTGTTGTCTCCCCCTAGTGTTGGTCCAGTGGAAGGATCACCCACATGCCTTTCTACTTCCTGAGCGCGGGGGTCCCCCACGTGGGCCTCAACGACAGCCCGTCGCTGCCTCCCCAGGAGGGCCCCGCCGACCTGGAGCACACCCTGTACTCCACCCTGCTGGCCTCCCCCCAGTACAGCCTGGCCTGTGGCCTGGAATAGATCTCACAGTCCTCACATCCCCACAGTACAGCCTGGCCTGTGGCCTGGAATAGATCTGACAGCCCTCTCAGTACAGCCTGGCCTGCGGGCTGGAATAGATCTGACAGCCCTCTCAGTACAGCCTGGCCTGTGGGCTGGAATAGATCTGACAGCCCTCACATCCCCACAGTACAGCCTGGCCTGTGGGCTGGAATAGATCTAACAGTCCTCATGTTAGTCAGGGAATATTAACAAAACCTGGGAATAAATTCATTACCAAACGATTTCTTCACCAATGAGTTCGTAAAGGTGTCCAGTAACATATCTAACAACGATTGAAATTCAACATCCCTAGCAAAATCTTTGACAGCTAGGGTAATTCTGGGTCTCATTCACTTACTATACACACTATACTATAAGGGAAAGAATTACTCCCAAAAAATATGCTTTAAGTGGGATGTGAGGGGTCTAACTAGGTGTTTTTAATTATTCTGAATCCATTGCAAGCATTTGTTTTGCACGAAAAACATTCATTGGGCAAAAAAAAAAAAACTTAAAAAAACGACTGTTTAGTGATGAGTCATCACTTTTCACAGTGGTATGGGGGTACATTTTTAGCCCAATGAATGTTTTTCGTGCAAAACAAATGCTTGCAATGGATTCAGAATAATTAAAAACACCTAGTTAGACCCCTCACATCCCACTTAAAGCATATTTTATGTGAGTAATTTTTTTCCCCTTATAGTACAGTGTATAGTAAGTGAATGAGACCCAGAGATTCTCCTAGGAATGTTTAATTTCAATCGTTGTTAGATATGTTACTAGACACCTTTACCAACACATTGGTGAAGAAATTGTTTGGTAAGGAATTTATTCCCAGATTTGACAGGTATTCTGATAATTTCCCCTGACTATGTCCCCACAGTACAGCCTGGCCTGTGGACTAGAATAGATCTGACAGTCCTCTCAGTACAGCCTGGCCTGTGGACTAGAATAGATCTGACAGTCCTCAGTACAGCCTGGCCTGTAGACAACTAGAATAGATCTAACAGCCCCTGTCACCTGCCTGAACAGAGCGACAAGGAGATCAAATAATCAATTTGCATGCATTGCGACACATTGTGTAGCTTGTAGATCGACTATTTTCAGAAGATGTAAAAAAGAAAAAGTGCTTCTCAGTTTGTCGGTAAGCTTCACCACAGTGCGTACAGATCATACACTCATCTTTTTCTGTGACAGATATGTTGTCTTTTGATATGCACTTGGACCAGACCAACGTTGATTGTCTAATTCTTTATAAAACATTGAACATAAATGCAGTCTTCTTGCCTTTTCTTTTCCTGTAAACAGTGGAGTTGTGTTGGTAGAGACAGTGCTGGATTAAATGGACTTTTTCACCATTGGTTTAATGTCAAAACAGCCATTTTGGACCAAAAAATGAATAAATCTGTCTGGAGCCGCAAAACATGTTTAAGCCTTATAATGAAGCAATATGGGCTATTAAGTGTATATTGGCTTATCAACTTTAATACAATTAATGTAAATGAGCATTCATTAAATGTTTGTGTCATAATATTCCCCGCAACAGGATATGTGCAATTTGGTGCTTTTTGTTTGATAACTTCAGATAATCCAGCAGCATTTGTAATTCTTATTGAGCCCATTCTACACATTTTTACTATATTGGAGCATGAGATTTGACAAAGTAAAAGTAAACATTGTTGATTTCCATGTGTTTTTGTAAAGCTACAGGGAGCCACTAGAGAGGGACCTGAGGCCACATTCTCACAATTCTGTTGCGATTGGCAGGGGTGAAATAAATTGTAACATTACGTATTTAATGTCAACCGCATGCAGCAAGGAAGCGCATTAGATCAGGTCTCTCCGTCTATTGGCTGCATAATAATGCCCTCTCCCTTTGTGTTTACACATTCCTCAACCCACAGCCCTGCAGTGGGTATCGTTTCGTTCAGACAGGAAACTGTGTCCAGTCTTGCGATACTTGGCACGTTCAGAAACATACTTTGTGGTCCTCTATAAAATTACAGTTCTTTATGACAGCAGCACCAACTGTCATAATTCCACATTTCCACTCTCCCTCTATCTGACCAGTAAGACTCCCTAATCAGGAGATAAGCAACCGTCAGGTCTCATACACAAACTTTAGCAGGCAATGGTAGCCAATCAGGAGGGAATATGGGAAATGGGACAGATCCATGTTGATGACATAACTGTAGAGATACTGTGTACCGCTTTGCAAAACTAGGCCTGATGGTGGCGCTAGAAGAGGGCCATGTGAGAAATGAGAAATTGTGATTCGCCATCCAAGGAGTGTGTGTGCAAAGTTTGGCATTGATATGGCCAACAGTCGCAGAGATATGAGTAGGGCAAAAGTGTGATGTGACATGAGTGACGGACTGACAGCCTAACTGGACTAACTGCGACCTGACGGTTGCAATAATTTGGAAAAAAAAACATTAAACACTGGATATTGGTTGTTTTCATCTTTAACATTATCTATGCATATCGTTCATGCTGCTCTGCATGAGAACAGCATTGACAGAATGCCCCCAGAACAACAAGTTAAGTCCCTAGAAGATGATAACCTAAAAAGCACTATAGTGTCCAGCTCAAACAGTGTGTTTACCTGGGAGTGGCTTTATGACAGCAACTCCTGTCAGTTCCACTCCCCCTGTATCTAATTATTGGAAAGCATGAAACACTGGATATTCGTTGTGTTTTCAACAGGGGGTCCGGGACCCCTAGGGGGTCATCAGAGTTACAAATCTTTGTGTGATAGGATCATGTTTTTTACATTAACCATGTGAACCCTAGCGTCCCTATTCTGAGTGGAACATTAGCCAAAAATAGCAAAGAGGTTTGTAGAGGGAAAAAGAAGAGCAGACTAAAGCATTTGACGGTTCAAGTTGTTAAATGTCTGAAAAGACACATCACTCCAACATGATGATGAAGTCTAAGCTGTCTAAGAAATCTATGAACATTTTTAATCTGCAACACAATTTTAATACATTATGGTAGTGGGCGGGGGTCCCTGCTTCACCTCTCTCTCAACTAAGGGGTCCTTGGCCTGAAAACATTGAAGAGCCCTGCCCTAGATGATAACCTAAAAAACACTAGTGTCCAGCTCAAACACACAGTGAGCACAGCAACACCAGCTGTCATAACTCCACTCCTCCTCCATCTAATTATTGGAAAGCATTAAACACTTGACATTCATTGTGTTTCATGAGAATCGCAGCAGGCGGGCTCTTTAAATCCTCAGCCCCCCCTCCCCCCATCCACACACACCTGCTACAGACAGTGAATTGACGGTGTTTGCTTCAGACTACATTTGTCATTGAAACAGTGAAATAAACCACTTATAAATATTATAACACAACATGGACTACAGTAGAGTTGTGAGTGTCTGACTATAAACAATAAGCTACTACAGTATGTTACCACATTATGTGTGACAAGTTAATTCTCTTCACAACAAACTGCATGGTGTTTCCTTCAGTGTCTTACTGTGGTGAGTTAGCTAGCATGAGGCTACTGACAGGAATATAGTTGAATTGTATGTAATTTAACTTGTATATCACCTTATAAAATGTTTTATTTATAGCCTACTACTACCAGAAATGACGGTAAAGCAAAAATAATAATAAGTCAGGATACAATATTTAGCAACGTGAAATGTGATGTGAATATGTTGTAATGTAGCCCAATAAGAAGATTGGTTGTGACGCAACATTCAGGGCTAAAGAACTGTGTGTGTGTGTGTGTGTGTGTGTGTGTGTGTGTGTGTGAGAGAGAGTGTGTGTGATATGAAAACATACAAAAGGTCACATTATGTGTAGACCTATATATTTTCTTATTAACAGCCCATTAAGGTGATTTAATTTGGGGATCCCCAAATTATTTTGGGGGGTCCCCAGATGATTGGCTTAATGTGGAACATTGTTTTCTCACTCAACAGTAAACAAACCAACATAAACTTTAAGTGTATAGAGGGTATCTGCACATTTCTAAAGTGACAATTTAAGGTCGTTTTAATACCTCTAAAATGACAAATTAAACATTAGCCAAATTGTCAAATATTAGAGGCTGCAATTGTGAAATTGCAGGTCCCCAGTTAATTGCAGGTCCCCAGTTAATATATGATTAATTTAGGGGTCATGGACTGAAAAGGTTGAGGACCACCGCTTCAGTGGAGCAGCCTGAGTTCTCTAATATTGTCATGTCAAAGACCCCAAATTCATAGACTACAATGTTTAAATTGACCAGCCTTTTGTATTTACAATAATTGTTCAAGATGTATTATTTCAAACAGCCACTCTAAAAGCTTTCATAATTTGTGAATATACATTGTCATAAGAAAGACTCTGCTGCCATCTGGTGGAAGCTGCAGTAACAGCAGCTCAACAGACCAGTCTCTCATCAACCACTGAAACCCTACACAGAAGATCTACAAGCTCATATACACGCATCAGGTTGCGGGCTTGTAGATCGACTATTTTCACCGAATGTTTTCTCTACAACAGGTTCACGTGGTTAACGAGAAACTATTAATGAATATAATATGTAGGTATTTAACACTGCTTGGTGTTAATAATGTGTCAGTAAATTAAACCATCATTGGTAACTTGATATCGGAGCAAGTCTTAAAGGAGTAGTTCACCTCCCAAATTACTTTTTTTCTATTGATTACTCACGCCATGGAGACTTGAGTTCAATAATATTTCTTTGTATTTTTCGCACTCCTAAGACAAAATTTTGCTTTTAGTAAATGTACTCCGTTTGATTCCAGATGAGATGCATTTGGGTCCCCACCCGGAATCAATGGGGGTACATTTATTGTGATGACATTTGTGTCTTAGGAATGCAACAAATACAAAGAAATATTATTGAACTCAAGTCTCCATGGCGTGAGTAATCAATAGAAAAAAAGTCATTTTGGGGGTGAACTACTCCTTTAAGGCCCATTCCCACTGGGCCAGATAAACAGATACAAAAATATATTTCTCCATTCAAGTGGATGGTAAAATACAGATAAAAAAATATCTGTGACAGATATCTTTTTTTGTTTTTGTTATCAGTATCTTAACATCCACTTGAATGGAGAAAGATAGTTTTGTATCTGTTTATCTGGCCCAGTGGGAATGGGCCTTTACAACCTGATTAACAGGTGAAGTGTGTGTGCATCATGGTGTGCATAAGTTTAAAACAATTAAAGAAAGGACATGATGAGTGTGTTGTGATAGTGCTGTATACAGTACATTTACTATAGGCTGTATGTGTTGTGTTGTGTCTGCTTTAGAAGGTAGTCAGTTGTTAAAGGGTACATTATATGAGTGTTAAGTCACTTCATCTTTCTTTCTTTCTTTCTTTCTTTCTTTCTTTCTTTCTTTCTTTCTTTCTTTCTTTCTTTCTTTCTTTCTTTCTTTCACTCCAGGCCCTCCCAACCTACAGTACTCCGGACCGGACCATAGGAGCCATCATGTACATACCAGACCAAGGTCAGTGACTGTTTCTGGAATTCACCGTTTGTCAGCCTTCTGATTGGTCCCTGAGACTCCCTGACTGGCCAACCAGAAAAAATCATTCACTTTTGCTGCCGGGGGTGGAGTTGTGCAGTGGGATTAAGTCCTTTCGTTCTTTCACCGCGGTGCGGTGATGTGGAGCACGGCCAGCGTGCAGTACGGCGCTGCGCGGTCATAGTCATATCGATAATTATAATGAATAAGCTTCAACAAACTAGTTCACATGAACGATATCGATGTAACTAAGAGATGCGATTGGGTAATATATTTTAAATGGGCAGAATTACAATTAAAATACATGTTATGTTGACAGCCAGATTATAATTCCACAACTTCCTACCCAAGATGCACTGCGCTTCCTCTCTATCTCTCGGTTGTCTGCTTGTTCCAGAGGATTAAACCAATTAAAACATTTATTTTCAGGGGATAACTCCTGTTTTGCAATGTAACTACTGTACGTTTTTTGTTCCCTTTTTATTTATATCACGTATTGTTTTTCATTTGGTACATTAAATAGCAATAATGAGGCTATGAAAAATCTTTTTTCCCCATTCATTTCCAATATAAAAACAATCTGCCCTGGTTTTTCTGTCCCACTGGGATTAAACTAATTAACATATATTTTCGGGAGAAAACCCCTGTTTTGCAATGTAACTATTGTACTTTTGTGTTCCCTTTTTATTAATATCACATAGATGTTTTTCTTTTGTTACTTTAAATAGCAATAATGAGGCTATGAAAAATATTGGCTGGCTGTTTTGTACCACTTAGTAACAAGACCAAAATGGGGCGGGATTTGACAAAGGGTGACTTAAAGGCTGTGAAATGTACTTTAGTAATGTGCTATTAAAGGTATGGACAGATATGTACTTTAGTAATGTGCTATTAAAGGCATGGACAGATATGCTTAAAAAAACAAGCAGTGTGTTCTTGAATGTTTTCGTTTCAAGTTCCCCCGTAACTCATTCAAATGGAACCAAATGTTTGGTTCCATTTGAACACTGACTGTCAGAGTTGGAGACCCGTGGCGGTCCCTGAGGGTCCCTGAGACCCACTGACTTCAGAATGCCACAAGAATTAAAAGTACTACACCTGTAAGGGCAACATTCTGCCTCTAGATGTCACTTTACACCTCCCCTCTCAGTCTCCACACAACTCAGTGATCTCTGATCTTCTCTTTGATGTAGACAGTGTTTCTATGTTTTGTTTTTGAGCAGTGTTAAGCGATCCAAACTGTGTGTGTGTGTGTGTGTGTGTGTGTGTGTGTGTGTGTGTGTGTGTGTGTGTGTGTGTGTGTGTGTGTGTGTGTGTGTGTGTGTGTGTGTGTGTGTGTGTGTGTGTGTGTGTGTGTGTGTATATATAGGCCCTATATACAGTATACATATATACATACATAGGTGATGTCACCTGTGATATCAACTGTGATGTCACAGTGATGTGTCAAGGGAACCACAGTGTCAGGCGTGACCTTCAGAGATACACGGATATGTGGACAAGATGTGCCGGACATCACTGTGACATCAGAGCAAGATGTCAGAGCGGCAAACCCATAGACTGTAAAAATGTGTACACTACACGTGGGCAAGCTGTGACGTTTCTCATAGTAAACTTTCAACCAACTAGGGGTGTAACGATCTAGTAACTGTATCGAAATATCGTTTTTAACTTAAAAAATCGAAGTATATCGAAATGAAAACAGCTAAAATCGAATCGTATCGTTTTATTTTGTATCGTATCGTATCGGCAGTGCAAAGAATCGATTGTATCGATACTACCTACTTGTGCATTGTATTTAGCATTTTTAAGAAGAAAAAATTAAAAGGAGGGGTTTAATTACTTTTCCTTTCCATATAGCTACACTGGTCTATCGATAAATGTGTATAATCTCTGTGTTCATGTCAAGGTGCTGGTTTGTCAATATACAATGTCCATGTATTTGGCAGATAATCACAGTGTTTACTTATTTATATCCATAATAATACATGTTTCCCTTAAAAACCTGCACCATCCACACCTTTCACACAGATTTAATTTCTTTGCTAAATAGTTACTATATCGATTTTAAATCATTGAATCGAATCGTATCGTATCACCATGAATGAACAAATATCGTCCATGTATCGTATCGTCAACCATGTATCGTGATATGTATCGAATTGCTATTAAAATGTATCGTTACACCCCTACAACCAACCTATGGTCGTAATGATGGCGGAGCAAGCACTGCACAGATAGCATGTCTTTGTACACTGTAACGTTGCAACCTAGTAACTTAACTTGAATATCGTGGTGGGTGGGCTTCAATTCAGTTATTGTAGCCCTTCTTTTGAATCCTTTTGGGGATCGATGTTGAAGTTGTCATCTGCCCATTTGTCAATTTGGTCAAAATAAATTGTTGTTTACAATGGTCTGTAATGCAGGCTCAGATGTATTGCCACCCCTTGTGGTGATGCAATCCAAGATGGCCACAGTGTGAATATGGTCAATGCCAAGCTTTGCGGGGAAAATAGTGAAAATAGCCAATCTAAAAGCTCACAACAACATCACATTGTGACGTCATTCAGGTTAACATGTTGGTGTTAATGTGTTTAACCAAGTGCAGACTTTCTGTTGACGTCATTCCAGACGACCTCGAGTCATTGGGTAATCTACGTAATGACATCATCACGCAGTGACATCACAATGTCGTCATCACAACCATGTCCTATAATTTATGTCATCAAATACTTCAGAAGATCAGTCTGACAGAGGACTAGCAGAACTGTGATTTATCTGGTGGAGTCATTTCCCTATCAACAGTCATCGGCTTCCTTAATTGGCCAAACCCCAAACTCATCTGCTTTTTGGATTTGTAAAACCCTGTGAAACATTTGTGCCACTGAACCGATATAAGTGGTAGCACACACACATCAAGGACACTACTTTGACAGAGCAAAGCTTAAACTACGCAGGGAGAAATGTTCCGCTGGGTGCCGTGTCCGGATCAAAACCGGCCAACGACATACGCTCATTCTGCTGTTGCGGTGGGGCACAAGGTGTACGCCTTTAACTACATGCCTCAGTTTGCTGTGCATGTCTTCAACACAGTGTCCTTGCGCTGGAGGAGCTTGCCTTCGGTGCCAATTGGAAGAGAGGTTCCCTCACATCACCACACAGCTGTGCTGGTAGAAGACACCATCTACTTCTGGGGAGGGTTTAACTACAAAGAAAGGAAGTGCTGCAACGTCCTTTTTGCGTTTGATGTTGACACCCACGGAGGGTTCAAACCCAGGGTTTCAGGGACTGTCCCAGAGGGGAGGTACAAACACTCAGCCTGTGTTTTGGGGAAGGTCATGTTTATACATGGAGGATGGAACCAGACTAGACTCACTAATGACATCTACAAGTTGGACACCACCACGATGGTCTGGTCTTTAATTAACACCAGAGGCACCACAGCACCTGCTTCATCATATCACTCTGCCACCATCATCGGGACAAAGATGTTTGTATTTGGTGGCCGATGGGACCAGAGGGACCACAACACCATCAGAGTGTTTGACACAGAGACCAACTGCTGGCTGAACACACCTCCTGCACAGCCACATCCACAAGGACGCAACGGTCTTCCAGCCTTTAGCTACAATAAAGAGCTGTAGGCCTACATATTTGATGATCCCAACGGTGACCAGACCTTCAATGATCTGTGGAAATTCAACAAAGAGACCTTATCTTGGACAAAGGTTGAGCCCATGGGGAAAGAACCGCCGGGTCAAATGCATTGTATGTGCTGTTGCATGGTGGGAGATCGCATCATCCTCCTTGGGGTGTACAAAGATTACTTGACACGTAACGATCAACTGTACATCCTAGACTTGAATCCCAGCCTGAAGACTTTATGTAAGCTAGCAGTTATTCAGTACGGTCTGGAGCATTCTGGACTCCCACATGACATCAGGTGGGAACTGAGAGCCACAACAGCAACTGAAAATGAAAAAGATATATATGTATATATATTTGGCTGGGGACCCCCCCCCCCCCCCTCCGGTGCCTATGAGTACTTAGTTACTTGCTTTAAATCACTGTTCACATCTTATTATCTATAGTGTCGTCCTGCTTTGCATAAGCTATGGAACATATATACATGTTATTACGTTTCTGACCGAACGCATGGCTATTCATCTAGCCAAGATGAAACTACAGCTATCGTGGAATGTCTTTGATCTCGCATGTGACGTGCTGCAATTTACGGGCGAGAAAACGCGTCCCATTGTTTATATGGTGATTAAAGTCGGGGGGGGGGGGGGTTAAATCTAATCTACTCAGCTCTGCATAGATTTATTTTCTCTCTATTTCTGTGTGCCTATAGACGGTAAATGAGACAGGATCGCAGCGTTAAACGTGACAGCTGGAAGAAAAGAACTCACGCAGGTTTAGTCAGGTAATTGGTTGACCTTTTGTTTTGAACCAGAAAGGCGTCGGAGATGCTGTGAAAAGAGGAGGGAGAATAAATACAGTAAAGACGATATCTGTATTATTCAGCCGCATCTGACTTTGATGTCATGATTCACGATTCATAGAATCGTAGTTGCTACCTTTGCATCGATAGACACTCGGGAGGACAGGTGGCGTATCGTTTTGTAACAGTACTAGGCCTGTGTGTGTGTGTGTGTGTGTGTGTGTGTGTGTGTGTGTGTGTGTGTGTGTGTGTGTGTGTGTGTGTGTGTGTGTGTGTGTGTGTGTGTGTGTGTGTGTGTGTGTGTGTGTGTGTGTGTGTGTGTGTGTGTGTGTGTGTGTGTGTGTGTGTGTGTGGGATTAAAAAAATATTTATAGGGTGCCCTGAGACAAAAAAATCAAACCTCGGTTCGAAGTGAAGCGGTGAACTTTTATTCTATGTGTTCTAGAGCTATACATTCTTCCAATTCTGAATGAATGAATGATTTTATCTGGAGGGCCCAATTGTCATGTGAAGCTTGACCAATCCTCAAAGTATGGTCTCATTGGACATTTTTAATCATCCAATCATCAGACCGGGACGGATGTTACACACATATTCTGGATGTACGGGACAGATAAAACCTGTTCATTCTGGACTGGAATGACCATATATGGACATGTACGGGACACACAAAGCCACTCCTTGGAAGCGGCTTTCACCGCTTCAAAAACATTTGTAACCCCTGTACTAGCCTACCATAGCCCATATCTGTGTGAAGGAGAGTGTATAGGCCTACTAGCCTACCATAGCCCATATCTGTATGAGGGAGAGTGTATAGGCCTGCTAGCCTACCATACCTCATCATGTGTGAAGGTGAGTGTATAGGCCTACTAGCCTACCATACCCCATATCTGTGTGAAGGAGAGTGTATAGGCCTACTAGCCTACCATACCTCATATCTGTGTGAAGGAGAGTGTATAGGCCTACTAGCCTACCATAGCCCATATCTTTTATGTTTTGTTTATTCAACTTTCACTTTCAGCTTTCAGCATGATCACAGATGTTTAAAAAAGACAGGTGCCATTAAAAAACACTGAATTATTTTGCTGATTACAATAAAAATCATAAAATCATAAAATGCATTTGCCTATCTACCATATCTGTATGAAGGAGAGTGTATAGGCCTACTAGCCTACCATACCTCATAATGTATGAAGGAGAGTGTATAGGCCTACTAGCCTACCATACCTCATATCTGTGTGAAGGAGAGTGTATAGGCCTACTAGCCTACCATAGCCCATATCTGTATGAAGGAGAGTGTATAGGCCTACTAGCCTACCATAGCCCATATCTGTATGAAGGAGAGTGTATAGGCCTACTAGCCTACCATACCTCATATCTGTTTGAAGCATGTGTGGGGAAAAATAAACACATTCAAAGGAGGAGGGTTTTCAATAAACTGCCGCCAAAGTTACAAAGTTGTTCCCTTTCCAAGTTCCGTCCTCTGAACCGAACGAGTCTTGACGATAAAAGCACAGATAGTTGCCTGTTGGATTGTTGCATAACGACTCTGGTGGATTGGAAATCTCACATGAAAAAATTCAAATTCCGGATTCAAATTGAAAAAGAAACAGCAAAAAACTAGCAGATCCATAAGCTCGAAACATTTCCAGTCGAGCTCTCAGATCTACTAAGTGTTTTGTGGCGCTTTAGGATGTACAGTACAGCACAGTAGTGTAAAGTAACTAAATGCATTTACTTAAGTACGGTACTTAAGTTACTAGTTACTTTGCAGATATAAATTATTGTAAAATATTGTAAATCATACATTAATCCACTATTTCCCTTTTTCTATACCTAGGCTGTTTGAAAATAGCTGATATAAGCTTGTAGATCTGATATTTTCAAACAATTTGTATTTTTACTTTTGGTACTTTTTTTGATAGTCGTGCTTTAAGACACTTTATGTATATATATTATTCGTTCCCTTTCCTGTTGTACCTTGCTCTTACTGTACTTACTGTACTCTGTACTCTGTTCTTGTTTTTTCTTTTTATCTTTTTCTTACTTCTCTGTAACTTTGTAAATAACCTTATACTGCTGTGCTGCCTCTGGGCAACACATTTTCCCCCTTGGGATAATAAAGGTATCTATCTATCTATCTATCTTAAGTATATTTTGATACCAATAGGCTAGTTTTATACTTGTACTTAAATTGAATAATGGACGTTTACTTGTAACAGAGCAGCATTTTTACATTGCAGTATTGACACATTTAATTTGAGTACTTTTTCCACCCCTGTATTTTTGACACACGCTGTAGGACACGGCTGTAGGATGATCAAGTATAGAGCGTTAAATTATGAAAAAAGAAAGTTAAGAGACGGAGGTGAGAGGTTTGGCGGGGACAGTTAACTGGGTTGTTCCTGTGGTGATGAGGTGGGCGGGGCTTGGCATGGTAATCTAGAGCGCCCCCTCCTGCTCAGTGGCCCCGAGGATGTCACGCCAATTATCTGTCACAGTGGGGGCGAAGCCTGTTTGCAGAGGATGCTTCTTAACCCGTCCAAACCGCAAAGAGCATCCCAGTGGCGTCAGTTCAGAAAAGGCTAAGGTATGGCAACATGACTGGTGTCTTGCACGCGCGCGACACCAATCATGTTGCCATACCTTAGCGACAGGCACGATACATTTATTTTAAGAAGTACATTTAATTTTTTCCTCGGTTTCTACGGTTTCATGGGCTGGATATGGCAGCCTGGAACGGTTGTTTCAAGTGCAGCTAAACTTGGCATGTTAGTAAACGTGCCACAATTAACAATAATGCGTTGCACCATAGCTGACCTGTGGAACCTGGCTGGGAATATACCATTCTGCCAAGATGGGGCGAATACAAGTGTGGAGAATATAATTACCAGTAAGACTCCCTAATCGGGAGATAAGCGACCGTAGGTCACTTATCTCCACAAATAGGGCAAAAATTTGTTTTTCCAGAAACTTCCGGATCCATGTTGATGACATGAGTGTAGACATACTGTGTAGTGATTTCCGTGATTTGAGGGCCAAAACTGTAGGAGCAGTGGCCAAAAATGTGTTTTAAAAATCGGCCTGTAGGTGGCGCTAGAAGAGGGCCATGTGAGAAATGAGGGGTGGGGTGTCCGCATTGCCTTGGCGGACGATTAGGTACCGGCCCCGGCTCTCCCGGACGCTCCTAGCCCGAGTTACGGCATTTTATGTGAGCTGCAGTGGCAGGGGGTCCTCCACTGGGGGCGCCACCACTTTTGCATCTGTTCTGGAGCACCAGGAGTGGGTGGTCCCCGGGAATTCCCCGTGAGCAGCCCCGTTGGGGTGGTCATTTGGTAATTTTTGCACATTTGGTATTTTTTTTACACCTGGGGGTCCCCCAGGGACCTGGGGGTCCCTGGAACGCTGGGGGTCCTTGGAGGTTGTAGTTTGGCAGGCAAGGAGTTTGTGTGGAAATTTTGGCATGGATCGGGCCAACGGTGGCCGAGATATGAGCAGGGCAAAAGTGTGACGTGTGAGGTGTGACTGACTGACGGACGCACGGACACCTCGAGCAGCTTTCTGTAGTAAGTGCGACCTACGGTCGCAAATAATACCTTGTTAAAGTGGCCATTTTGTTACATTTTGCATTTGTAGTTATTTTACTGTAATTTAACAACATAATAACCAGCACAGATAGACAAAGAGACATTCATGGATTTATATTTAAAAGTAACTTTTATGTTCCCCCCTGGACCCAGGGTATGGCAGCTGCATACCCCTGCCATACCCAATTGACGCCCCTGTGTCCCCCTGTCCCTCTGTCCGTCCTCTCTGGAACCTGAGAGGACGGACGGACGGACGGACGGACGGACGGACGTGTCCATCGTTTACATGTCCCGTCCCACTGTGAGCCTGCCGGCCTGCGGAGAAAAGGGGGGACTGTGGTTCCCAAACAATGTTGTTGAGTAGCGGATCCATTTCTATGGTAGACAGTAGCCTGTAATATATATTGTATTGGCTATAGTATTGTAGTTTCCTACAGGAACATGTTGCATTATTATTTAAAAATCAAACCAAGTTTGAAGCCTAATCTTAACCTCACAGAAAACTAAGCCTAAACCTAATCTTGTTGTGTTGTGTTTTATTTATTTGGAAACATAAGCTGCTAAACAGCCATAAAGGCCATGCACATCCTGAGCCATATAGGTTGGGTGCTAGACCCAATTCACAGCCCGTCCACGCATGCGCACTCAGCAGATTTCTCAGCTTTCCCCGGGTGCTGTTGTCAATTTAGAAGGGGAAACTCTAATAGAAATAGCTGGACTTTAAGCCAACAAATCATTATTTCGAACGGTAAAGTAAACTATACCGCTTTGTGCCTTTTACTATCTTGTGTTCTTGATCATGCTAGCCGTATTTTATACATTACTATTCGCACATTGCATTAAATTTGCGATTTCTATGTTAAATTAGTCGTTTTTACCCCTCTACCATGACGTCAGCGCCAGGAAGTTGCGTAACGTGAATTCGGTCAATAAAAGAAAGAAAAAGTCAGCACACCGATTTTGCTGTTCCCAGTATATGGTTTTTACCATATATAGGTACCTAAGTAAAAAACATATACAGCAAAATCGGTGTACAGACTTTTTCTTTCTTTTAGTGTTTTATTTATTTGACATGGACGTCACAATCACATTGGACGAACCAGATGCATTGATTTAAGTGATTATAAGTGCTAATTCTCATCATCTGTCCACAGGAGGCTTTTCTATATTACAATAATCAAATCTAACACCCAGTCAAGTACAAACATTAAACATTAATACTCATCTAAAACCAGTGTTGGGTAGCGTTACTTTTTTTAGTAATATATACTGATTACATATTACCTTGATTTTAAAGTAATACATTTCGTTACATATTACCCCCCGAGTAGGAGTAATATATTAATATTACTTTACTTATTACTTTTTGGTAAAGAAATAAATAAACGCTCAAATTGAACAAATAATTATATTTTATCATTATATTTTATATATTTTATATATTTTATATATTTTATATATTTTATTATTTTATTTTATATTTTATTGTCTGTTTTTTCATATGAAACACAATAGACCTATACCTTCTTAAATGTGGCCTATAATGACATGACAAGTTTGACAACAAGACACAAACAAAAGTCCACAGGTCTGCATGAGCTCTTGTTTTGGGCATGTTTTATCTGACAGCCCGTGCGTCAGAGAAAACATCCACCAACACAGCGCTACAGTTCATGGGTGGGAGATATAAACCAGGCATTTGATAGTTCTCAGTAATGCATACATTTTAGCATTTTCCCTTCAGTTGTTGAAATGTTGTGGAATTTAGTAGCTTTAGCTTACTAGGCTAATAATCATTCTAAACACCTGGGTGCGCTGACTCGCTGTGCGCAATGGTTTCCAGGCACTCCAATCCACCCGACAGGCATGTACACACATAGACATCAAAGGAGGCTTGAGCCCTGCCTCAGCCCGGTTACACCCCGCCATTCCGAAACACCGCCATTCCGAACATTGACTTCTAACCCTAACCCTACCCCTAACCCTAACCCTAACCCTAACCCTGTTTCGGAATGGAGGTGTTTCGGAATGGCGGTCTGACACCCCTCAGCCCCTGCCTCTCTAACATGTCAGCCCCCTGCCTCTCTAACATTCTCTGCACGTCCCTGCGTATATGTGCCGTTCTGTGCGGGGCAGCAGCAGCGCGCAGCCACAGAACTTGAGAGGAAGGCTGAAAGCACAGGAGGTAAACCTGGGTCCCACGACAAAAATCCGTACCATATTGGCTTAAAACGGGACGACGGGACCCTGGTTGGTAACGCGGAAAGTAATGCTGTAAATAAGTTATCATTACTGCATTATATTACCGATGTTTTTTTTAGTAGGGCGTTATATTAGTCATTACCGCATTTCGGTAATATATTAGTAATATGCGTTATATTACTAACGCGCGTTACCCAACACTGTCTAAAACCCAATCAAGTACAAAAACAATAATACTAGTCTAAAAAAGTCTTAAACCCTAACCCCACAAAATTCCATAAACCTGAACATTGAAAAATCCGACGTATCCTTTCACGTTACAGAGAGTGGTTTCTTTGCCTTCCCAGCTAATGTTCACTCACACTCACACAGCTTGATTACATTCCAAAATGTCAGGAAAAACAAACAGAAATGAAATAATGACGTTGTAACTGAGAGCTCACAACATATTTATTGGTGAAAGCAGGCTGTTTACTGCTGAGGTGATGATTATCCTCCACCATTGATTGCCAGTTAAAGATCCAGCCTGGCGGCTGTGAAGACTGTTGGTTCACATCCAGACAACCTGTCTGTCTGTCTGTCTGTCTGTCTGTCTGTCTGTCTGTCTGTCTGTCTGTCTGTCTGTCTGTCTGTCCTCTGCCAGTCGTCTCACATCTCTCAACGATCAGCAGACATTGATGAGACAATCCGCTAAATATAATTACAGCTACAGTGGTGGACTTTTCTTTTTTTACTTAAAGTGATCCCTGACTAATACGACAAATATGCCTTTATACATTATAATTGTCCTCTATAACTACAATGTAAAATTAAAAACACCTCAATTATTGTATTTCTTCTAAAAATAGCTAATCTTTCACTCAATATAGGGGAAATGCCCGTCGCAAGTTGATGATGTCATAAATGTCAAGTGTGATCTATCCCTATGGAATTTATGGCATGCATGTGAAAATAAAAACAAACGTAATACTTCCTATTGTATGAGCATCAAATCAATATTTCAAATGTGTTTGTGTTTTGTTTTTTTGCACATGCATGCTAACAACAATGCTAACCCTGAACAAGGGTCTATCCTTCTCGCCTACCGCGACTACCAATGACTTTGAGACTTTTATTGACTTTCAGAAATTCTTTCGCACATTGAGGTTGCGTGAATTCTTTCACCCGTCCACTTCTTCCTTTAAGCCTAATGTTATTCCCATTTTGCCCTCTGTCACAACTAATGTTGATGATGTTTCCAATATTGAATCAGAGACTCATTCATTGGGTAATAACGAAGCTAAATTCAGAAAGAAATCGACATACAGGCCTCCTAAGAATAGAAGTGCTTCACTTGAAACATACTGTCGTCTGGTGGATTTTGATGTACATAATGCTTTGAAAAAGAAATGTGAATATAGGGTCCATAACAACCTGTCTAAAGCTGAAAGAGACTGCCTTACAGAATTGAGTAAGGACGCCACCATTGTCATCCGCCAGGCTGACAAGGGTGGCAGTATTGTCATTCAGAACACAAGTGATTACTGCTGTGAAATTTCAAGACAGCTAAATGATACTACTTTCTACAGGAAATTACCTTCTGACCCTACCAACCAGTTTAAAGCACTTGTACAAGAAAAACTTGAATTCTGGTTTGACAATGGGGAGCTAAATAAAGGTGAATTGGCATTTATGAAAACTGATCACCCGATTATTCCTACTATTTATACACTCCCCAAAATCCATAAGTCACAAACTGTGCCTTTAGTGGGTAGGCCCATAGTTAGTGGGATAGGTTCTCTGACTAATAATGTTTCTACCTTTGTAGACTCTATGTTAAAACCTTGGGTCACCTCTCTTGATTCCTACACAAGGGATTCTAGTGATTTCATAAATAAACTTAAAGCTACCAATGTACCCTCTGAATGCCTGTTAGTCACTTTCGATGTGTCAAGCCTCTATACTAACATTCCTCACAATGGAGGTATAGAGGCTGTAAAATATTTTTTAAGACAGAGAGACCCTTGCGACAAACCCAATACTACTTGTATCAGTGAACTCACTGAACTTGTCCTGACTACAAATTATTTCAAATTTAAAGATGATTTTTTTCTACAGACTAAGGGAACAGCCATGGGCAGTACTATGGCACCTAGTTATGCGAACTTGTATGGTTTGTTCGAGCTCTCTCACATTCTTAATTCTGAGGTCAACCCTTTCTTTTCAAACATAATTACTTATCATCGTTACATTGATGATTTATTCCTATTATGGGATAACACAGCTGATAATCTTGCTCTTTTTCATGACTATCTCAATTCTCGGGTTGAACACTTGAAATTCACCCTTGAATATAGCGATACCCAGATCAGCTTCTTAGATGTGTTGGTAAGAAAGGAAAGAGGTGACCTCCAGACAGACCTTTACCGTAAGCCCACGGACAGGAACACTTTACTACATGGAGACAGCTTTCACCCTCAGCATCTTGTTAAAAGTCTCCCCATCAGCCAGTTCCACCGGGCTAGAAGGGTCTGTAGTTCTGATGAGTCTTACAAAATACAAGCAGCCGATCTGACTAACAGGTTCTTAACTAGAGGGTACAAACCTGAATGGATTGAAAATGAAAATGTCACTGCCACACAGGAAGAATGTCTTAATCCCACTACTAAACGTACTCAAAAGAAAAATGTATCTCCCCTCTGTATCACGAAATATTCCCCATTGGGCTCTGAATTCAGAAGCATTCTACTCAGACACTGGCATATTATTGAAACAGACCCTAAACTTAAATCTGCTTTCAAAGAGCCCCCTAAACTTGTTTTCAGGCGGTCTCCCACTATCAGGGACCAGCTAGTACATTCGTACATTCCTTCTACTAAAAAGACATTTCTTTCAGACATTCCTCCTGGCAACTATAAATGTTCACATTGTGCTCAGTGCAGTTTTACCACTAAGACCAACTCCTTTACTCATCCTCATAGTGGCAAGGTAATGTCCATTCATGGAGCCATTACTTGTGCTACGACCTATGTTGTATACCTTATTAAATGTCCATGTGGATTAGCTTACGTAGGGAAAACCAGCAGAGCTCTTCGGACTCGAATAAGTGAGCATAGAAGCAACATTAGGTGTGGTGATATTCGCAACCCTGTAGCTGCCCACTTTAAAGAAGTGGGCCACAGCATCTCCAGTCTAAGGTACTGGGGTATTGAAAAGGTCAACAGACCCCCACGTGGTGGTGACCACAACAGGCTTCTGCTTCAACGTGAGGCTTTTTACATCTACTCACTGAACACTATGGCCCCTCACGGCCTCAATGAGGAGTTTGATATCAAACCATTCTTAGGTTAGCTTTTTGTTTTTTATACTTGCCTTTTAATATTTGCTTGTTTTTGCATTAGTCATTGTTTGTTCTAATGCCCTTTTGTATCCTGTTCTTACTATCACATTTATATATTGCTATATGCTGTACTTTTACTATTTGAATGGTGACATTTTGTAGACTTTGAGTCAATCAACACAATGTTTTTTTGTTTTTCTTTGCAGTTTATTTATTTTCTTTACTCTGCAATGTGTGAGATTTTGTCCACTTTGTAACCCCCTTAGTCCCTGATATAATAATATAATTTGATATATATTTTACCCTACTGAGGCTTGTCATTGGCAGCCTGTTACCATGGTAATGAGAGGGGGGCGGGGTTACTTTGATTGTAACATCGTGATCAGCTGTGTGCATTGCTACACACCATTTGTGCTTGTATTTAACATCCACATTCTCTGTATGTCACCATGCCTGACGAAGACCCACTGCGGGTCGAAACGTTGTAATAAATTCTACTCTTTTGGGAGCTTAAGACGGTGTGCGAGCCTCCTCCTTTCTACTTGCTAGGAGAACATGTCATGCCACGTCACACGTAGAAACCTTGTGTATATAACCCAGCGTGTCGGTTGGGCTGGGCAGAATCCAGTTGACCCTCGGAAGAAGCACTAAGCTAAACACAGCACTCACTAAGCTAAGCACAGCACTCTCGATGGACCTCAGTAGAGAAATATACCCAAAGGATCAGAGTGAGCAAGGCATTGGAAGCGTCACCCACACAAGACCTTGGTCAGAGGTTCTGCCGGTTTGATACGAGCCTACGTCAGAGCCCAGAGTTCCAGCTCTATTTCATGCTAAATTGATACTTAAATAGTGTATATTTTTTTACAAAATAGGGCAGTATTTCTTAAATTTGGGAACTCATCTCTCATCGTCTACCCCCCCCCCCCCCCCCCCCCCCTTCCCTCTCTCTCGCACACGCACGCACGCACGCAAACACATGCACGCACGCACGGACGCACGCACGCACGCACGCACACACACACACACACACACACACACGCACACACATTCTTAGACATGTGCATACACATGTGCGCACACACAGACACACATGTGCACGCACACAGACTCATTGCAGTCATTGGATTTTAAGAGCACAGATGAGTTTCGTTCAGAGCAGGAAGGCAAATTGGTTCTGACACTCTGCTCATCCTGGATGCAAACTCAGCTGCTAATATTACGGGTACACATTATTGTCTAATATTATTTTATGCTTTAACTATTGAAAAATAGCAGATGGTTGCGTTGCGAGCTTGTAGATCTGCTATTTTTAAAAAATCGTGAAAATTAGAATTTTGACCCGATTCTATAAGTGTCTTTTGAATCCCTCTAAGATCTTTTGAAAAACCCATGTTTCTATGTAAGCAATCTGGCCATCGTCAAAGAAAAGGTCCTTTTCACTTAACTGGAGCTCAGTTAGTCTGTTCTTGAGAGACTACATGTCAGTGGTTCTCAAACCTTTTCATGTGAAGGACTCCAAAATGATATTTATTTGGCCACGGACCCCCATCTCAAAATATTTAGTTCCAGGGACCACCCAGATGCAACATTTGAGTTACAAACGTTCGCTTTGAAAATACATATATTCAAAGATTAGCACACATTTTCACGACTTTTTCAAAAATAGCAGATCTACAAGCTCGCAGCGCGGCACTCGGTGCCGCGCTGTGAGCTTGTATATCTGCTATTTTTTCACTGGTTAAAGCATTCTAGGCCTAAATGGGTTAAGTACAGTAAACATGTTGTATGGGTTTGGTAATATGAAATAAACATGTGTTGGATGGGTTTGGTAATATGAAGTAAACATGTGTTGGATGGGTTTGGTAATATGAAGTAAACATGTTGGATGGCTTTGGTAATATGAAGTAAACGTGTTGGATGGCTTTGGTAATATGAAGTAAACATGTTGGATGGGTTTGGTAATATGATGTAAACATGTGTTGATGGCTTTGGTAATATGAAGTAAACATGTGTTGGATGGCTTTGGTAATATGATGTAAACATGTGTTGGATGGGTCTGGTAATATGATGTAAACATGTGTTGGATGGTTTGGTAATATGAAGTAAACGTGTTGTGAAGTAAACATGTGTTGGATGGCTTTGGTAATATGATGTAAACATGTGTTGGATGGCTTTGGTAATATGAAGTAAACGTGTTGGATGGCTTTGGTAATATGAAGTAAACATGTGTTGGATGGGTTTGGTAATATGAAGTAAACGTGTTGGATGGGTTTGGTAATATGAAGTAAACATGTTGGATGGGTTTGGTAATATGAAGTAAACGTGTTGGATGGGTTTGGTAATATGAAGTAAACGTGTTGGATGGGTTTGGTAATATGAAGTAAACATGTGTTGGGTGGCTTTGGTAATATGAAGTAAACATGTGTTGGATGGCTTTGAGAGAGCCCACACAAACAGCACACTAATTAGTTTGCTTTGAGTCGAGGCCTGAAATAATTTGTTCTCGGCTCTCCAGGCAGTGGGTGATCCTCTTCTGATTATTCTCACCAAATGCAGGGAACCTGCATGAGTACGGACTGTACTGTACGCTGTCCCAATTATAGGAATGTCATCATCATCATACGCAAAGCTTTTCAAACAAATACAACAATTAAGCAACATTGAGGACAGTGGCGTCAGTTCAAAAGCTAAGGTATGGCAGGTATTGGGGGGAGTGGGACTGAGTTACTAGGGCCCCAAGGTGGAGGGGCCTTCATTATTTTGTACTTTAGCTATTGAAAAATAGAAGATCTGCTATTTTTGAAAACTCAAATTTGTAACATTTGTAACTCAAATTTTGCTTCTGGGGGGGGTCCCTGGAAATACATATTTTGAGATGGGGGTCTGTGGCCAAATATACATATAATTTTGGGATCCTTCACAACACATGAAGAAGTTTGAGCACCACTGACATACAACATAGGTTTTTAAAAAAAACATAGAAGGATTTGAAATATTCAAAGACTTGTCACTCTGTGCCGTGCTGTGAGCTTGTATATCTGCTATTTGTCAATAGTTAAAGCACAAAATAATGCGTAATAATGCGTTCCCAGTCTAAATGGCTTAAAGCCCCCCCTCCCTGCTATGAAGAACATTTAGCAGGGACGTGCTGGGCCCCTGATTCAGCCCGGGAAAAAGAGTTGTAGAGGCCCTCATTGCGCGCTATAGAGAGAGATCTCTCTCTATGGGGCTGTTAAGTATGACATCATTTTGTAGGCAGAGGAGAATTTCTGCCCCCACTTTCCGTGAATCTTTTTACTATTTTTACTATTTACACATTTTTCTTCTCTTTGTTGTTGAAAGGAAAGTGTTAGAATTATACTTTAGTCGTTATTTTTGTCTCGGATCTGTTGAAAATAGCGAGGGACAGAAAATGCTCTGGGGGCAGATTCTCCTCTGCCTACAAAATGATGTCACGGCTTAAAAGCCCCTGCCATTTCAGATCATGACAAGTGACAAGCCAGTACGTAGGCCAATTACACAAGTTATATTTCGTCGTTGTCGGGTGGAAACCTTGTATGTCCAAAACTGTTTGTTTTGTATTTATCATTTTAAAAATGATTTAAACTAGTGAAAACAGCCGATCTACAAGCACTGCGAGGCGTTGTGTGCTTGTAGATCTGCTGTTTTCACTGCTTTTGTGCGACGGCCTTGTATGATGAAGCAGGGCTTTGCTTTGCGAAAAAATTGACACATTTGAAACTTGGAGATACAAGGTTTCTGCCCGACAGTGACGATTGACTTTGCTGGACCGGCCGGGAATGAACCGGCCGTTCAGGAGTTGTCTCGCTTTTCCCAATGGCCAGCACGTCCCTGACATTCAGTGAGTGATTATGCAGGTCTGCAGGACACAGGGTCTGTAGAGTCTGCTCCAGTCACACATCTCTCCTCCAGGCTGCAGATCACTAACATAACACTCACTACTGAACGCTACAGTCAGACATCTCTCCTCCAGGCTGCAGATCACTAACATAACACTCACTACTGAACGCTACAGTCAGACATCTCTCCTCCAGGCTGCAGATCACTAACATAACACTCACTACTGGACGCTCCAGTCACACATCTCTCCTCCAGGCTGCAGATCACTAACATAACACTCACTACTGAACGCTACAGTCAGACATCTCTCCTCCAGGCTGCAGATCACTAACATAACACTCACTACTGGACGCTCCAGTCACACATCTCTCCTCCAGGCTGCAGATCACTAACATAACACTCACTACTGAACACTACAGTCACACATCTCTGTCTCCAGGCTGCAGATCACTAACATACTCACTACTGAACACTACAGTCACACATCTCTGTCTCCAGGCTGCAGATCACTAACATAACACTCACTACTGGACGCTACAGTCAGACAGTCACACATCTCTGTCAGGCTGCAGATCACTAACATAACACTCACTACTGAACGCTACAGTCAGACAGTCACACATCTCTGTCTGGCTGCAGATCACTAACATAACACTCACTACTGAACACTACAGTCACTCATCTCTGTCTCCAAGCTGCAGAGCACTAACATAACACTCACTACTGGACGCTACAGTCAGACAGTCACACATCTCTGTCTGGCTGCAGATCACTAACATAACACTCACTACTGAACACTACAGTCAGACAGTCACACATCTCTGTCTCCAGGCTGCAGATCACTAACATAACACTCACTACTGAACGCTACAGTCAGACAGTCACACATCTCTGTCTCCAGGCTGCAGATCACTAACATAACACTCACTACTGAACGCTACAGTCAGACAGTCACACATCTCTGTCTCCAGGCTGCAGATCACTAACATAACACTCACTACTGAACGCTACAGTCAGACAGTCACACATCTCTGTCTGGCTGCAGATCACTAACATAACACTCACTACTGAACGCTACAGTCAGACAGTCACACATCTCTGTCTCCAGGCTGCAGATCACTAACATAACACTCACTACTGGACGCTACAGTCAGACAGTCACACATCTCTGTCTGGCTGCAGATCACTAACATAACACTCACTACTGAACGCTACAGTCAGACAGTCTCTCATCTCTGTCTCCTGGCTGCAGATCACTAACATAACACTCACTACTGAACGCTACAGTCAGACAGTCTCTCATCTCTGTCTCCTGGCTGCAGATCACTAACATAACACTCACTACTAAACGCTACAGTCACACATCTCTCCTCCAGGCTGCAGATCACTAACATAACACTCACTACTGAACGCTACAGTCAGACATCTCTCCTCCAGGCTGCAGATCACTAACGTAACACTCACTACTGAACGCTACAGTCAGACATCTCTCCTCCAGGCTGCAGATCACTAACGTAACACTCACTACTGAACGCTACAGTCAGACATCTCTCCTCCAGGCTGCAGATCACTAACATAACACTCACTACTAAATGCTACAGTCACACATCTCTGCCTGGCTGCAGATCACTAACGTAACACTCACTACTGAACGCCTACTGCTTTCAGCCTTTGAAGACTGCAGGCGTTTTATTGATTTATTTTAGTTGAGTTCTAGTTCATCTTTGCTTTATTCAGTCACACACTACTCCCAATTCTCTTAATGGGCCTGTTTAAAACCCATTCAGAACGGGTAAACATTATTGTGTATCATTATGTTATGCTTTAACTATTGAAACATAGCAGATGTACAAGCTCACAGATCTGCTTTTTTATTTATTTATTTTTTTTATTGTGAAAATTTGAATTTTGACCCGATTCTATAAGTGTCTTTTGAATCCTTCTAAGATTTTTTGAAAAACCTATGTTTCTATGTCAGCAATCTGGGCAGCCATCGTCAAAGAAAAGGTCATTTTCACTTAAATGGAGCTCAGTTAGTCTGTTCTTGAGAGACTACTATGTCAGTGGTTCTCAAACCTTTTCATGTGAAGGACCCCCAAAATGATATTCATTTGGCCACGAACCCCCATCTCAAAATATCTAGTTCCAGGGACCACCCAGAAGCAAAATTTGAGTTACAAACGTTCGCTTTGAAAATACATATATTCAAAGATTTGCACACATTTTTACAACTTTTTCAAAAAATAGCAGATCTACAACCTTGCGGCTGTGAGCTTGTATATCTGCTATTTTTCACTGGTTAAAGCATATCAATAATTCCAGGCCTAAATGGGTTAAATTCACAGCCTGAGATATGAATTTAGATCACCAGATGTGTGAAACAGTGACTCTGCAGGAACCCTCTGTACTTTGCACTGTGTGCACTTTTCATGGATTCATATTCTTTCCCTTAGTAAGCCTTGCTGAGCCGTGATGAGGCCTGCAGGGCAGTCTGAGTCTATCTGCTGCTTCTATTCTTACCCTGTTTTTATTGCTTATTGAGTGTTTTAGGTCATGTTTCATCATGTTGTTTATTGCATTGGATGTTCCGAGCGTACGGTTTTCACACGTGTGCATGCGTGTGAATCTACTGTAGATGGCAATGGGATATATATTTTTTCTTTTCTTTTTTCTTTTTACTATTTTGTCTTAAAGGACAACTTTGTTTTTTTTTTTTACAACAAGGATTCATATTTCAGATTTTAATGAGAGAAAAGAAAAGATGAGTGTTAAAATGTTTTAATTTCTTCTCTTTTTTTTGGCTATATTATAGGGGTGCAACGATCGATATAGTAACTGCATCGAAATATCGTTTTTAACTTAAAAAATCGAAGTATATCGAAATGAAAACAGCTAAAATCGAATTGTATCGTTTGATTTTGTATCGTATCGAATCGGCAGTGCAAAGAATCGATTGTATCGATACTACCTACTTGTGCATTATATTTAGCATTTTTAAGAAGAAAAAATGAAAAGGAGGGGTTTAATTACTTTTCCTTTCCATATAGCTACACTGGTCTATCGATAAATGTGTGTAATCTCTGTGTCATGTCAAGGTGCAGGTTTGTCAATATACAATGTCCATGTATTTGGCAGATAATCACTGTTTACTTGTTTATATCCATAATAATACATGTTTCCCTTAAAAACCTGCACTATCCACACCTTTCACACAGATTTAATTTCTTTGATAAATAGTTACTATATCGATTTTAAATCATTGAATCGAATCGTATCGCCATGAATGAACCAACATCGTCCATGTATCTTATCATCAACCATGTATCGTGATATGTATCGAATCGCTATTAAAATGTATGGTTACACCCCTGGTATGTATGTATGCGTAACCTGTGAATCTACTGTAGATGGCAATGGGATGTATATATATATATATTTTTTTTTTTTCTTTTTTTTCTTTTTACTATTTTGTCTTAACACTTTGCCGTCCGAAATAGAATGGTGGTTGGTATATTAGCCGTGAAATTTCTATTATTGTATTGTGATCTGAGACATAATATTATGTTTATAAACATGAGCCCGCCGCCCCTCCTTCTTGGACAGCGCCGTTGTTTTTTCTTTTTTTTTTTCCCCAGGTCATTAGCTCACCGTGATTTTCTCGATCTCCGTTGGGATAGAATGGGGGTTTTGGCCGATCATCGATCTCCCCGTGCGTTTCGCGTGCGCGATCCGTTCACGTAAATGTCCCCGCAAATAATCCATGTGTGACTCAAGAACAGAACTGAAAATTTTCGCTAGCATAGCCCCAAGCATGGCTGCAGTAGGAGCACTAGTGTACAGACAGCAAACGGATGGCTGGGAGTAGCCTTGGAGAAGGAAAGGAGCTGACGTCACCTCTGCTTCATGTCAGACCGTGCATGAGCTATCAATGCACGAGTGGTGACTAGGGAAGGTTAGACGATCGCCGATTTTCGGATGAAAATCTTTTATTTCGGTAAATACGGGAAAGTACGGGAAAAGACGATTGGCTGCCCCTCCCCCCCTAGGAAGTCCGATATAGTACGATTTTAACATTAAGGGGCTCCCCGTGGCTTACAAAGGGTTAAAGGACAATTTTTTTTTTTTTTTTTTACAACAAGGGTTCATATTTTAGATTTTAATGAGAGAAAAGAAAAGATGAGTGTTAAAATGTTAAAATTTCTTCTTTTTATCGTTTTGGCTATTTTATAGGGGTGTAAAGATCGATATAGTAACTGCATCGAAATATCGTTTTTACCTTAAAAATCGAAGTATATTGAAATGAAAACAGCTACAATCGAATCGTATCGTTTGATTTTGTATTGTATCGAATCGGCAGTGCAAATAATCGATTACAAGCAAAAAAGAAGAAGAAGAAGAAAAACATTCAAAAATCATCACAGTTATAAAAACACTATATTTGGTGAGATGGTCATCATCCCAAATGACACGTTGTGTCCGGGGCATCTCGGTTAGATGAGGAACATCATCCCAAATGACACGTTGATGAGGAACATCATCCCAAATGACACGTTGTGTCCGGGGCATCTCGGTTAGATGAGGAACATCATCCCAAATGACACGTTGTGTCCGGGGCATCTCGGTTAGATGAGGAACATCATCCCAAATGACACGTTGTGTCCGGGGCGTCTCGGTTAGATGAGGAACATCATCCCAAATGACACGTTGATGAGGAACATCATCCCAAATGACACGTTGTGTCCGGGGCATCTCGGTTAGATGAGGAACATCATCCCAAATGACACGTTGTGTCCGGGGCATCTCGGTTAGATGAGGAACATCATCCCAAATGACACGTTGTGTCCGGGGCGTCTCGGTTAGATGAGGAACATCATCCCAAATGACACGTTGATGAGGAACATCATCCCAAATGACACGTTGTGTCCGGGGCATCTCGGTTAGATGAGGAACATCATCCCAAATGACACGTTGTGTCCGGGGCATCTCGGTTAGATGAGGAACATCATCCCAAATGACACGTTGTGTCCGGGGCATCTCGGTTAGATGAGGAACTTGCAAACAAGTGTACAATCAGCCAATACAGCACCAATGTGAGATAAGATCATTTAATCAGTGAAGCGGTGTAAACCGCCTCGGTTTTTGACCATGCTTAGTTACATGCCATATTAGGCAATTTATTAAATTGGATCTATTAAATCAAAAACCCTTTCAGGAAAAAAGCAACTAAAAGTCTGTCTCCCTTTCTGGAAAACAAACTAAGTTCTGTCAGTAGACCAGGGGTTCCCAAACATTTTTGTCTTATATGAATATTTCTTTAATCTAAGGCACCCTACACCTACATTATAATGTTCACTCCCAGCACCTTATATTTATAGCATATCGTCGTTGTCGGGTGGAAACCTATGTCCAAAACCTTTCTTTTTGTATTCATCATCTATAAAATACTAAACTAGTGAAAACAGCAGATCTACAAGCACACTTTTAGTGTGCTTTTAGATCGGCTGTTTTCACTAGTTTTGTGCGACAGAGGTTTCTGCCTGACAGTGACAATATTTTAGTGATTACGTTGCGAGGAAAACGTTGAGATAATAGCCATTTTGGTTAGAACTGACTGAAAATAACTTTGTTCTTCAAGTTTAAAATTATACTAAATATTAAATAGTGTCCAAATCAAGTTTAAAATTATACTAAATATTAAATAGTGTCCAAATAAATTCCATGTATCATCAAAGTATCTCGCGGCACCTCTGAACTGCCGTCGCGGCACCCCAGGGTGCCCCGTCACCCACTTTGAAAACCCCTGCAGTAGAGCACTCCTGCATTCTTGTATAGACTCCATCTAGAAGACAGGAGGAGTCAGTTTACTAGGCTAGACTCCATCCAGAGCTGTTAGTGTTCATATCGCGGCCCCATACAGCAGTGGTTCTCAACCTTTTCAGGCCGCGACCCCCAAAATAATCATATTTTAACTGGGGACCCCCCCCCCCCCCCCCCCATCCTGACGAGCACCAAGAGTCGATGCATTACATTTTGTATAACACGGTTCTATTGTGAAAATAGCAGATCTGCATGCTACAACGCCTCGCAACAATTTCTGCCTCTAATATTTTACAATTTGGCCAATGTTTAATTTGTCATTTTAGAAGTATTAAAAGGTCCTTAAATTGTCACTTTAGAAATGTGCAGATACCCCTATAGGCCTGTACCAGGGTTTTTGGGTGCCGTGGCACCTTAGCACCTGGTTCGAATGATATCAACGCACTTAATGCGAAATATTCACGTGCTTTCAGACTCTTCAATGCAGAAAGTATCCAGGATACTTGGATATCCAGTATCCAAATGCAGAGATATTAGTAGTAAAATGTCGACATCTAGTGGTCAACCTCAGAGGAGCGCAAAAATAAAACCTGAGGTGAATCCCAGCCTCGAACCAGATGCCAAGTATGCTCTGTTCCCCGGTGTAACGGCCCACGCCACAGACCCCGACGGAGCGGCGCGGTATTGGGCGCCGATGACCCCCGTGAGTCGCCACCGAGGCGAGCGCTAGCGAGCCGAGTTGCCGCGACGAGCGGTGGGAACGGCGCCCAATCCCACTCAGCCGCGTTACCGAGTTATGTGCCGTTATGGACAGAATAGTAAATATTCAGTCCCTCACTATCCACGCCTACCCCACTATCCACGTCAAAGATAAATGCACAAAAAAGGAGTCACATCATCCGTTCATTAGCTCAGTCAGTAGAGCACGGATGCAACAAACCCACGGTTTGGGTTCGATTCCCCTGAGGGGAATAATATTCAAGGCGAGAGATATCGGCGCATGCGTACTTCAAAGTGCACGGAGAACAGGATACCGTGGATACTCCTCCGTGGATACCCAGTGCATACTCTCTGCATTCAAACGTCTGAGAAATGGTGAAAAAGTCGGATTGAATGCGAAGAGAGCAGTCGAAGCCGGTGACCTTAGGGTGATGCCAGTCCAGGAGTGACTCAGAATAGGGTGAGGGAATTATCCTGGCTTTCATAGTTGTTGTTCTGTGAGACCTGTCCTGTCTGAGGGTGGATGGATTACATTACAACCAGAATCACTCCAACCTGTTCCCCTTGCGTCACCATTGCGCAGGAAGAGCTTTCTAAACCCTGTCACCACTATTATGACATCCCATAAAATGCCCGCTGAGAATGAAAACATGTAGAGGTTTTGGTTGCAGAATGGTGTTGTTGTTGGTGGTGGTTGATGTCCGCTGGTAGCTGGGTTTGTAGATTCTGAAGGTCTGGGAGGATTGTATCCCAGATGATGCCGTTAGGAGAACCACACGAACAGAATCCATTCATGGCCAAGACAGACCTCGCCCCTTTTATGCCCATATATGGAGTTCCCTGATGTCATCAATATTAAGCCCATTTCTAACAGTACTTCGTAAGGGAATGCCCATATATGGAGGCCACATCGGCCACATACCACTCTAACAGAATAAATATTTGGCCAAGACAGCCCATATCTGTGTGGCTGGTTCTACAGACATCTCCATGTATGGACATAAAAGGGATTGTATGTATGACTATGATGTCAGATGTCATAGACATCATAGGACTTTCACATAACGAATAACTGAGTAAGCATGTTTGGGCTCTCACAGCATATCTCCATATACAGTACATGGATCTCCATATATGGGTACCAGGGGTCTCCATATATGGGTAACTGTTCCGATATACATCACTGGCCAGATGGCCAAGACATGGGCGAGGTCGCTTGTCGACCTGAGGCGTCTTACTGATAATAGGCAGTAGAGCCCTGTGACACCTTGTTATGTGACTAGCTGTGAATGTGTGTAACGTGGGAATCCGTTACCTATAGATTTGAGTTGCCCCCTTGCCTTATTGGAAGTGCGTGTTAATGTCATTGGCTGCGCCTATGTGCCACTGCTAGTTTTGATAAGGGACATCAGCTTTTTGAGCGGTGGTCACACCGTCTCCTATACGTGGCCGTGTGTGTATGCGTCCGTCCGTCCGTCCGTCCGGCCGTCCGTCCGTGTATGTAGCCTCAAGCCTGCAGTACCTTTTCTGACCACACATGTTACACACACACACACACACACACACACACACACACACACACACACACACACACACACACACGGGGGGGAAGGGTGGGTCAGCATGTGTGGTCAAGTATTATTATTATTATTAACAAACTGAATGTTTTAGGGTCAAATAAATTAGAGTGTGTGAAGAAACTACAGCATTGTAAAGCACACTAACCCCGCTGCACCCACCCAGTAGTGCTGTTGCACAGCCTCCACGACCACCGCTCAGTTCACACGGGTGTGATTTTCAGTTCAGTGTAATCAGGGTTTCTCAAGGTTCAACAACATGGACGGATCGTCTCCCGTTCTGTGCTAGAACAAGAGGACCCAAGTGCTAGCCCAACGCATCAGCGGATGCGATCTCCCCCCAATCCAAGCCCTGTACGACGAACGCTGTGTTAACAAAGCCCAGGAAATCATCAAAGGGTATGATGTCAAATGTCATAAACATCATAGGACTTTCACATAACAAATAACTGAGTAAGCATGTTTGGGCTCTCACAGCCCTCAATATACAGTACAATACATGGATCTCCATATATTGGACTGGTCCGATATACATCACTGGCCAGATGGCAAAGAATTGGCCCTTTAGGGTGAGGTCACATGTCGCCCTGAGGCGTCTTACTAGTTATTATTACTTGTTTTTATCTTTAGTGTGTTGTTTTTTGTTGTTTTTGCTGTTATTTTATATACTGTATACCACTCCATTGTCTGAAGGAAGCCAAACAAAAAATGTACGTTTTACTCTTATGTACCTGTACAAAAGACCTAACAATAAAGTACAACCTTGAAGTGTTACATTCAGTGTTATTGTCATCCTGATCTGTCCATATTCATCTGCGTTCTTTAGTAAAGTCTGCTAAACTGAGGAATGCTTGTCGTGCCTTCAGTGGCGTCAGTTCAGCTATCTGGTATGGCAAAGATGGGAGTCCTCATGGAAAAGAGGCATTACATTTTGTATAACACGGTTCTATTGTGAAAATACCGTTGTGAACATGTAGATCAGCTATTTTCACAATGTCTGAAAAAAAAAAAAAACGAGTTTTGTCAGTTTTTTACACAGGTTTCTACGGTTTCCTGGGCTGGATATGGCAGCCTGGAACGGCTGTTAAAGTGCAGCTAAACTTGGCATGTTAGTAAACGTGCCACAATTAACAATAATGCATTGCACCTGTGCAGCTGACCTGTGGAACCTGGGAATATACCATTTTGTCAAGATGGGGAGAATACAAGTGTGGAGAATACAATTATAATACCTTGTTAAAGTGACCATTTTGTTACATTTTGCATTTGTAGTTATTTTACTGTAATTTAACAACATAATAACCAGCGCAGATAGACAAAGAGACATTCATGGATTTATATTTATTTTTTAACTTTTAGTACCCAATTGACGCCCCTGTCTACGTTATTTAGTAAAGTCTGCTAAGCATGAGGAATGCTTGTCGTGCCTTCATCACCCACTCCTCTTCATCACCCACTCCTCGTCACCCAGCAGCACGGCAAGACTTTCAGACTCCGTACAGAACGCACACTCCCTCAACATGGAATAATGACCTGCCAAAAACACTATGGAGGAGGGAGGGGTGTAACTAGACTACTGAGACTACATTTAGGAATAAGGTTAGGTTCAGGCTTAGTTTTATTGAGGTTAAGTTTAGGATTAATAGTCCATGGCCATACGAGATGTCGGTATCCGAAAGGTGGCAAAGGTTACCATGCATTTTTGAAAAGCTCTATATCTGTAGATTATATTTTGCTATGATAACCCTTTCTGAGACACAACTGAATTGGTGTTATCAGCCGCTAGAGTTGGTGTCCCATTAACTTAGCTATACAGGAAAAAAAAAAAAGCAAAACTAATAATCTGCTTTAATTAGCATATGAGGGGCCGAACTAGGGGTTTTTCATGATTCTGAATCCATTGCAAGCATCAAGAAAAACATTCCTGGGGCTAAAACGGCCCCACAAAAGTGTGAAAAGTGATGACTCATCACTTTTCATCACTAAACCATAGTCTTGTGGGGCCGTTTTTAGCCCAAGGAATGTTTTTCGTGCAAAACAAATGCTTGCAATGGATTCAGAATCATGAAAACACCCTAGTTTGACCCCTCATAATGCTACTTAAAGCACATTCTTTTTTTTCCTTTTTTTCCCCCCTGTATAGCAAAGTTAATGGGACACCAACTCTAGCGGCTGATAACAACAATTTAGCTGTGTCTCAGAAAAGTTTATCATACCAAAATATAATCTACAGATATAGAGCTTTTCAAAAATGCATGGTAACCTTTGCCACCTTTTGGATACCGATATCTCCTATGGCCCATGGACTATAAGGTTATATTAGGCATAGGCGGCTCCACAGGGGGGCAATGCCCACCCAGATTAGACTTTGTGCCCCTCAGTCCAGATTGGACAGTAGTACCCTATCCATCCATCCATCTTCAACCTCTTATCCGGAATCGGGTCGCGGGGGTAACAGTTCCAACTGAGACTTCCAGATTTCCTTATCCTGAGCAACTTCCTCCACTCCCTCTGGGAGTATACCAAGGCGTTCCCAGGCCAGTCTGGAGATATAATCCTTCCATCTGGTCTTAGGTCTGCCACGGGGTCTCCTCCCAGTGGGACGTGCATCGAGGACCTTCCTAGGAAGGCGCTCGGGGGGCATCCGTACTAGATGCCCGAACCACCTAAGCTGACTCCTTTCCAAGTGAAGGAGCAGCGGTTCTACTTCAAGTCTCTCTCGGGTGATTGAACTTCTCACCCTATCTCTAAGGGAGATACCAGCCACCCTTCTGAGAAAACTCATTTCGGCCGCTTGTACCCGAGACCTTATACTTTCGGTCATGACCCACACTTCATGACCATAGGTGAGAGTAGGAACGAAGATTGCTCGAAAGACAGAGAGTTTTGCCTTCCGGCTCAACTCTTTTTTCTTCACAACAGTGCGATTCAGCGACTGCAAAACCGCTCCTGCTGCTCCGATTCTCCGGCTGATCTCCTTCTCCGTCTTCCCCTTTCTCTCACTTGTGAACAAGACCCCGAGATACTTAAACTCCTTCACCTGGGGTAACTACCCCACCATTATTTTAAGATGTTTAACAAGTGTTGAAAAATGAAGTGCCCCCTTTGGAAAATGTAAGGCCTCCCTGCTGATTATTCCCTGGAGCCGCCACTGAGGTTAGGTTTAGGCTTAGTTTTACTGAGGTTAAGTTTAGGAGTCGCCAGATTTGACCTGAGGTGAACCTGTCTATTTGTGAGCGCTATGAGCATGTACTGTACTGTACTGTACTGTACTGTACGCATATCTGCAGCCGAAGCATGACATAATGCTTAACGTGATTAAACTGATGATGTGACGCTACATTAACCAATCTAAGACTTTAGCATCCCATAATGTTGGTGCTGGAGGCACTTCTCCAGAGAGAGAGAGAGAGAGAGAGAGAGAGAGAGAGAGAGAGAGAGAGAGAGAGAGAGAGAGAGAGAGACAGCTGGTCTTTTTAGTTTGATTTCAAAGTGAGAATTATTTATAGCCATATATCTGAGGCCGGCAGCACCCATCGTCATCAGCACAGTGAAAATCATCTGTGGTAATTAAGCATAAATGCATCCGAATGCACCCGTTTATATATGTGTGTGGGTTCAATGTTTTGTGTGTGTGTGTGTGTGTGTGTGTGTGTGTGTGTGTGTGTGTGTGTGTGTGTGTGTGTGTGTGTGTGTGTGTGTGTGTGTGTGTGTGTGTGTGTGTGTGTGTGTGTGTGTGTGTGTGTGTGTGTGTGTGTGTGCGCGCGCGCGCGCGCCCGCCCAAGCTCAGTGTTGGGCAGTAACTGATATAGTAACGAGTATAGTGTAAGGATTACTCAGCCAAAACAGTAACATTACTTTGTAAAAAATAGAATATATTACTTTTTTTGTCTGCTGTCTTTTGAAAACATTTAGTTTAAAAGCTCATAAGAGAGCTTGCTGTTATATTTTATAACCATTTTGGCTGATTGGTGACTCTTATTATGATTATGTATTATTATAATGTTTTCAATTCAAGTTTTTCAGACAAACAAGACTGACAGACTCTTTTATATATTTGATTCAGTTCTAAATGTACTGCCAGATCAAAACTTGACGTTCTACGATCCTGCCAAGCTTTTTTAGGATTTTCTTTGTGCATGTTTTTAATGTGCTCACAGCGTGTCCATCGTGCACGATGGCTGCATATCACTGTGCATGGTGTCCATCGTGCACGATGCGCGTGCACGATGGCTGCATATCACTGTGCATGGTGTCCATCGTGCACGATGCGCGTGCACGATGGCTGCATATCACTGTGCATGGTGTCCATCGTGCACGATGCGCGTGCACGATGGCTGCATATCACTGTGCATGGTGTCCATCGTGCACGATGCGCGTGCACGATGGCTGCATATCACTGTGCATGGTGCGGTCCATCCGTGTTCCATCAGAAAAAACTGCATGTTCATACTGTATGTCCAAGTGGCCCCGAGCTACACGCTAACGAATTAGCATGATTTCCTATAGAGACCGGACTGGCAGGAATGGCTGTTTTCCTGCAAGCTTTAGAACAGTGGCGTCGGTTCAGCAAAAGCTAAGGTATGGCAACATGACTGGCGTCAAGACACCAGTCATGTTGCCATACCTTTGCAACAGGGATGATGAATTAATTATTTCCCCTGTAGCCAATGTATGGCAGCTGCCATAGCTTGCCATATCTCTGCTTTAGAATGGGAGTAAATGGAGAATGGGTTTAGAATGGGTGTAATCGGAGAAAGGTTTAGAATGGGAGTAAATGGAGAATGGGTTTAGAATGGGAGAAAATGGAGAATGGGTTTCCGTATCCGGCCCAGAGCGGAAGCACTATGTCCGGGGCACTTTGGCACTACTAATTTTTGTTGCGTTGCTGAAAGCGACAAAAGCAATCACCAGGTTCCAAGACTGTCCTGAAACGCTGGAAAAATATGAGACAGAAGGCGGAGCTAGGCTCACAGCACATTCGTTTCTATTGAACGGTGCCGTCGGCGTTGCAAAGGAGGTGAATTTGAGCGCTAGTTGTGGGCAGAAGAGAAGAGCGGTTGACAATGTGGTCTGAAGTGTCCCTCCACACTAAGGTGTTCTACTGGGCTATTTGGGGGACAATGTGGTTTGAAAGCAGTGTTCCGCCACACTATGCTGTTTGACTGGGCTATTCATTTATTTATTTATTTTCTGTGACCGGGGTTTACAGTCCTCCTGCGTTCATCATCATTTGGGATTTGCGATTGGAATGGAGCGATTTCTTTGGACGACAGAAACATTGACAGACATTGACAGCATATTTTTTTGTATTTTTTTCCTGTATAGTAAAGTTAATGGGACACAAACACAAATCATTTTTTTTATGAGGTTTCCCCCCGGAGTTGAATTTCAACCTTTTAGTACATATTATTACACACCTTTAGAAACACATTGGTGAAGAAATTTCTTGGTAACGATTTACTTTGCAGATTTTCTTATGTTCCCCTTACTAAAACTCTTGTGGTAAGTCCCAAATTCTTCTTTAAGTTTTAGTAATACCAGGCAGAGACAGTCGTCGGATTTACACACGGGGCGACTGTGTTTTCAGGCAAGCGCTTCGGTAGGGTATAGTAAGTGTTGTGTATTAACCATACATAGTTACTGTTTCTTCCTATGTGTGAAGTTGTCCCTGTTCCTTTAAGTGCTGGGCTGGGGGGGGTGTCTTATTCCAGTGTGGCTCTGCTGCCAGAGAATGTATGCAGCTCCTGTTGTCATGTTTGCAGCTGAACAGTAAAGACTAACCTACCCTACTGCTGGCCTGATTATTTGGTCTCCACAGACATAATAGTAAGGTTAGGGTTAGTTACTATATTAGTCCACTTGCCAGAATCTGAACCCTGGCATATTGAGTACAGTAAGGTTTTATGTTAGAAATGTTGAGTATGGGTCCCCAGCATGTAGAAACTACCGGATGCTAACTTGCATTATGTTGAGCAATTTTCATAATTTGCATAATTCAATTTATTTAGCATAATCCCCCATAATAATGGATAATATGTCAAAAACTGATTGGCCGATTTGAACAATATTAGAGTGGTTTTGGGGGTTATTGAGGATGCTGAATCCATTTTTGACATTTTCTAAATTCAAAATGGCCGTTTAAACCGGAAATGGCCATATACCAACTGGAAAATCAACAAAAAAGTATAAAAATCACCCACTTTAAGTTGGTATGAGGCCATTTCCGGTTTAAAACGGCCATTTTGAATTTAGAAAATGGATTCAGCATCCTCAATAACCCCCAAAACCACTCTAATATTGTTCAAATCGGCCAATCAGTTTTTGACATATTATCCATTATTATGGGGGATTATGCTAAATAAATTGAATTATGCAAATTATGAAAATTGCTCAACATATGCAAGTTAGCATCCGGCAGTTTCTACATGCTGGGGACCCATACTCAACATTTCTAACATAAAACCTTACTGTACTCAATATGTCCGGGTTCACAATGGGGCTCTATGGGCTGGCAAGTAGACTATATGGGGAGGGCAGTGGTTCAAGAGGTAGAGCGGCTGCTTGGCA
>NC_137818.1:2453569-2516069 GCF_963921795.1 Nannobrachium achirus | reverse complement strand
CTATAATGACAAAGTTGGACGTAGCAACATGCAATGTGGCCCTCTGGAGTGAAGGTGGAAATCAAAGTTGCCCACCCCTGCTCTATAGCAATGATTACTATCAGTCTATAGCGTGAATATGGGCCAGCAATGTTGGGAATTCGCAAATCAGGATAGTGAAGCAGATCTGTCTTGATCACATGACCATTTTGTATGTTTTTTCGATTTGCTGCATGAAATTTGGATAAAATCTGAAGTCTGCCTCCTGGTGGCGCTATAAAAGGTAGATGTGAAAAGTGTTTTTCCATGGCCTCTAGGGAGCTGCAATGCACAACATTTTGCACTGATCGGTGGAGTTATTAATGCCACTTGAACATTTTCAAGAGACATTTCTTCCTATAGGACTACAGTGCGAATGTCGAGAGACCCGAGAATCTGAAAGACCGATGCTGTGATGTTTTGATCTGTGGGAGTCCTGTCAAAGATCGGCCTCCTGGTGGCGCTGTAACAGGCACCATGTGAAATATTGTGGGGCAGAGGTTCTGCCCTGTCACACCAGGGAGAGTGCGTGCACCAAGCCAGGGCGGGCAGGGCAGTGGTGTCAGTCAAAGATGGGAGTCCTCATGCGCACACCCTGTGGGCATGTCCCCAGGTTTCTACAGTTTCTTGGGCTGGAACGGTTGTTCAAGTGCAGCTAAACTTGGCATGTTAGTAAACGTGCCACAATTAACAATAATGAATTGCACCTGTGCAGCTGACCTGTGGAACCTGGGAATATACCATTCTGTCAAGATGGGGAGAATACAAGTGTGGAGAATATAATTATAATTCCTTGTGTGTTAACCATTTTGTTATATTTTGCATTTGTAGTTATTCTACTGTAACAACATAATAACCAGCACAGATAGACAAAGAGACATTTATGGATTTATATTTAAAAGTAACTTCCCCCCTGGACCCAGGGTATGGCAGCTGCATACCCCTGCCATACCCAATTGACGCCCCTGGGGCAGGGTTCATCAATATATCCGTACATGGACATATGTGTCCGTGACAAAGACTTGGCCTTCTCCGTGGCAAATTCTAGAAGATGTTCTTTTTTTTTACACACCATTATAATGTTCTTGTTTAGATCATACAACCAACCAACAGTGGGAGTCCACTAGCGTCCGAGGCTCTAGGCCTGGGTATACTACTGTAGGTGCAATCTCTTTATAAGGACAGATGACCAGGAACTCCTAAACTCAAGGATCCACTGGAGTGGAAAAAAGCAGCTCACCAAAATGAAGATGTAAGACTTCTCTTTGGAAAGCCAGCAGAGCTCTTCCATGTATTGTTGTTGTGCACACATCATGCTAGCTGGCAGAACAACACAGTCGCCACCTTACCACGTCATCCCTCACCCTCCCTGACAGGCATCACTAAACGATCCCTCAATCCCTGAGCCTACCCTGCTACTCAGATGTTTTATTTGCAACAAACGACCCTCCGTAACTCTGAGACTTACAGAGATGGTCATTCAGGGCTAGGTCTTTGTGTTTTGCTGTTAATATTATTGTCCACTCATTGGTAAAAACATATATATTCATCCACCAGCTAGCATGGAGATGAGCCTTGAGGAGCGGACAGGGTGAAAAACAGTCTGGGCCACCATGCATTTTGACCTGGCCGAGACAACTAGGGCTTTGAGAATGTCTACAGCAGGGGTCTTCAACAGGGGGTCCGGGACCCCTAGGGGGTCCTCAGAGTTACTACAGGGCATCCTCCAAGTCTTTGAGTGGTAGAAATGTTTTTTCTCCTTTTTTTAATATTAACCACTTGAACCCTAGCGTCCATTTTCTGAGACCTGTAGCCAAAAATAGCCGATCTACAAGCCCTTGTGAGCTTTTAGATCGGCTAGTTTTGGCAAAGAGCTTTGGTGTAGAGGGGAAAAAGAGCAGACTAAGTACCGAGTGAGGTCAAGTTTATTAAGTATCGATGGTTCAAGTGTTTAAATATCTGAACACAAATTGACATGAATCCAAAATACACTGACACAATGAAACTGTATGGAATCTATGAACAGGCTGTGGGGGTCCCTGCTTCATCTCTCTCTCAACTAAGGGGTCCTTGGCCTGAAAATGTTGAAGACCCCTGGTTTCAGTACTGTAATTTAGTAGCAATTCGCGTGTGTGTGTGTGTGTGTGTGTGTGTGTGTGTGTGTGTGTGTGTGTGTGTGTGTGTGTGTGTGTGTGTGTGTGTGTGTGTGTGTGTGTGTTTGTGTGTGTGTGTGTGTGTGTGTGTGTGTGTGTGTGTGTGTGTGTGTGTGAGAGAGTGTGAGTGTGAGTGTGTGTGTGTGTGTGTGTGTGTGTGTGTGTGTGTGTGTGTGTGTGTGTGTGTGTGTGTGTGTGTGTGTGTGTGTCTGTGTGTGTGTGTGTGTGTGTGTGTGTGTGTGTGTGTGTGTGTGTGTGTGTGTGTGTGTGTGTGTGTGTGTGTGTGTGCGTGCACGGTGTGTGTCATCATCAGTGCATCATCAGTCAGTGCAGTGAGTTCCTCCTCTCTTGGCGGTGATGTTGCAGTGATATGGATTAAGATGTAATCTCCTGCACTCTGCCTTCAGGCTGCAGGACCAATCAGGTGGCAAATTGATCCACCCGGAACCGGGGCCGGGTCGACTCATCTGCAAGCAAACAGGCAGCAGTGATGTACTTTTATTACCAAAGTAAAAGTATCAACACCACACGGTAGACATATTCGCTGTTAAAAGTAGAAGTCGTATAGGCCTATTAATAGTATCCCCACATTTGCTTGAGTAAAAGTACAAAAGCATTGGTGCAATTATTATGCTTAAAGTAGTCATTTTACAGGTTTTGTATGAATGTACTGTATGAAATGTTTTACATCTTTTGAAAATAGCCGATCTACAAGCTCACAACGCGTTCAAGGGCTAAAGTTGTGCGGATGTTTTTGCATCTGAATCTACAACGCAACTAGTAACTAAAGTGGTCAAATAATAGTAATGGAGTAAAAGTACAATTATATTTGCCTCTTGAGATGTACGGAGTAGAAGTGAAAAGTACTGAGAATTGCAAACACTCCAGTAAAGTAGGAATACCTCAATCATGTACTTAAGTAACAAACAGTACTTGAGTAAATGAACTTGCTTACTCTCCACAACAGGCAGAGAGGGTCTGTGTGGCTTTACGCTACGGTTCTGTTGTACAGTTGTTTGATGTCAACAGGACTCTCCGTACAATTAGAAAGCCATTTGGTTGGGTTGGAGGGCTCATTAATTATTCATTTCCCGGCACAGCGGGGAACACAGATCTGTGGATTGGAAGAGAGATATACTGTACTATCTCACTGTGGCGTTGTTGGAAGCATCGCGTGTCCCTGCAGAGGCTCGCGGCTAAAACCTGTGCTCTGACATACGACGGTGTTGTTGTAGCTATAGGTTCTTTGAGGCACTCTTTGTGCCAAATCTTGGTTGGACGTGATCTGTGAGGCTGCCTCTGGTGTTGTGATCATCCTTGACGTTTTGGAAGTATTTTGTCAAGTACATGGGTGTCTTAGTGGTATAGTGTATCTTGTAGACCAGTATTTAGTCAAGTACATGGGTGTCTTAGTGGTGTAGTGTATCTTGTATACCAGTATTTAGTCAAGTACATGGGTGTCTTAGTGGTGTAGTGTATCTTGTAGACCAGTATTTAGTCAGGTACATGGGTATCTTAGTGGTGTAGTGTATCTTGTAGACCAGTATTTAGTCAAGTACATGGGTATCTTAGTGGTGTAGTGTATCTTGTAGACCAGTAGTTAGTCAGGTACATGGGTATCTTAGTGGTGTAGTGTATCTTGTAGACCAGTATTTAGTCAGGTACATGGGTGTCTTAGTGGTGTAGTGTATCTTGTAGACCAGTATTTAGTCAGGTACATGGGTATCTTAGTGGTGTAGAGTATCTTGTAGACCAGTATTTAGTCAGGTACATGGGTATCTTAGTGATGTAGTGTATCTTGTAGACCAGTATTTAGTCAGGTATATGGGTATCTTAGTGGTGTAGAGTATCTTGTAGACCAGTATTTAGTCAGGTACATGGGTATCTTAGTGATGTAGTGTATCTTGTAGACCAGTATTTAGTCAGGTACATGGGTATCTTAGAGGTGTAGTGTATGTTGTAGACCAGTATTTAGTCAGGTACATGGGTATCTTAGTGGTGTAGTGTATCTTGTAGACCAGTATTTAGTCAGGTACATGGGTATCTTAGTGATGTACGTAGTGTATCTTGTAGACCAGTATTTAGTCAGGTACATGGGTATCTTAGTGATGTACGTAGTGTATCTTGTAGACCAGTATTTAGTCAGGTACATGGGTATCTTAGTGGTGTAGTGTATCTTGTACACCAGGCCCATTGCAAGATGCTGTACTCTGTCAGCTACCGTGAGCCACCCTGACCCAACACTTATAAAGTGATTAGCGGTGAGGTGAGCCCGAGATTGAAGGTTAAGCAGTACCCTATAATCAGTTTGTTTTGGGCTGTTTGGAGCTGTGTTTTAGGTCCTTTGAGGTGTTGCGGTACCCTACGTGGACTCCATTGATTGATTGAACATTTTATTAGACAAAAAACAGAGATCAGTACAAGTATAGTCAATACAATAGAAATGTGGTACAGTAGCGCCCACACCCTAGGTGGAGTCGGCGATAGGGCCTTTCTGTGTGGAGTTTGCATGTTCTCCCCGTGTCTCCTAGGGTTGATACCCTCACAAAAACATGCAGTAATCCTGGTCTCAATAATGCCTCCCCCTGGCCAGCCGGGGCGCTTGATGGAGGGGAAAGAAACTGTTTGGAATAACGTGTTCCTTCCACGCGCTACGTCCATCCCGGGGAAAATCCCCCCTGTCAGGTGAAAAGAAACAACTTGGACTACTCATGTATTGAAGGAAGCATGAGGTCAGTCCATTGTCTCCCCAGGCGCGGCAGAGGGAGAGCAGAGCCCAGGATTACATAGGCAATTGGCACTGGGTGAAAAAATGGGTTGCAAAATCGTGGGATAAAAATTATAAACCAAAAAAAAAAGAAGAAATGTGGTACAGTACAAGTACAGTTAAACACCCTGCCTAAAAGGAACATCCCAAATAAGACCTTTTACGGTCTTTTTTACATTGGAAGTCCTTGGTATTCAATTCATGGACATAATAAATAGCAAGCAAAGAAAACATACAATCACATCACATGTTACGGTTATGTTACGGCCCGGCCTAAGGGAGCCTAAGCCGCAACAATGGACTCCCTCCTACCCAGTCCCAAAGCAACGACATCAACACCAGTTTAACAAGTCCAACTACAGTGGTTTATTCACAAAAGGTGTTAAAACATGGGTAGAAATTACCTCAGGGTGGGCCCTGTACATAAACTCAGTTAAAACCCTATACTAACTTATGGCAAACAGAAAGACTTCAAAACCAAAATAAAGGCCACCCACCCCTACCATACCAATTGGTTGTAAAAATACCCCATGTTAAAATCCATATAAAACACACTAACAACGCTAAAACCACTACAAACAGAACTGGTGCTGTTTTGAGGCTGGCTGGGAGGAAGACCTCTCAGGGACTGTTGGCAGCCATCTTTATAGATACCAGCCTGGTCACCTGAGCCAAACACCAACAGTAGCTCAGTAAAGCCCTTTGCACACAGGACAGTTGCGTTTTTTTTTCCGTTTGCGGCATGAATAAAACGCATTGGATTTGGTGTGCAAGGCTGTGCGGAATCGGCGCTGCGGATCCCAAAAGGAGTCATAAAAGGAGTGATGAGTTTTTTACCGCATGCGACAAGACGCACAAATCGAACTGGGTTCGATCGAGAAAAAAACGCACGCCGGCAGCCACTCGTCGCACGGCTAATTCCGAGCTGGTGTGCATGAGGTCATAGAGAATCATTGTTTTCTTTTCAAAAAATTATATTGTCCGTTTTATCCGTGCGGTTAAACGCGCCTGTGTGCAAAGGGCTTAACTCCACCTGTTAATTAACAATCACAATCACACTCACCACTCACACTAGCTGGAAACCACTCACTCAATCAGTACCACTCGCAGTGTCTCACACACACACACGCACACACACACATTGAGGGGAAAAGATATACATTGGGCAACATACTGAACAAATGCCTAATATGACCCTAAGGTCGTAACAGTTATTAAAAACACTTTAAAGTATGTACAGGATAGGGGAAACAAGGGGCTGAGGCTAAGGTGAGGGGGGGTTCTCACTTCTGGCCTGTCTATGGGAGAAGTGATGACTACCTCCTTCTCTGGCCTCCTGAAAGGTGAGTTTTCAGGGCAGTTTTGAAGGATGTCAGCAAGCTACATGTTTTAAGGGAGGTAGTCAAGGAATTCCACACCTGGTTGGTTAGTGTTGTAGAAGGAGAATTTACCCATATTTGTCTTATGGGTTTGTGTTATCAGATCGTTGTGTGCGCTCCCTCTGGTGTTGTGGCTGTGGGTGTCGCTAACCTTTTGGAGATGTTTGGTAGTCAAAGTCAAAGTGTGGAACAATGAGTGCTCTTGTTTCAGAGTATTTTTACCAACCAGTTGGGCAATACACTGTAAAAAACAAGTCCATTGGTTGATTATCTTTTTTTTTATTACGGTACCTAATATTTTCTTTTTCACTGTATTAGTTATTTAGTTTGACTCGGTTCCGCAGATAAATATTGAGAAAATAGCAGATCTACAAGCTTGTAGATTGGCTATTTTCATAGTGTGTGCCTCTTTCTTATATATTATTTGTCAGTTTGGTCAGTGTGACCAGTTTTGATAGTATAGTGTGTTACTTTTGATGCAGTTATGGTCTTTTTTTCTGAGGTATTCTTTTTAGGTCTTAAAAAGTCCCTAAGGGGGCCCCCCAACCCACAGGTTGAGAACCACTGGTCTAGAGTTCTTTACTCTGCCTATAGTAAGTCTCTCTGGCAGTCTTTGGTCACACAGCATCCTTTGTAAGGTGAAGTATAGTTTGTTTTTGGGCACACAGCAGCCTTTTTAAGGTGGAAGTATAGTTTGTTTTTGGGCACACAGCATCCTTTGTAAGGTGGAAGTATAGTTTGTTTTTGGGCACACAGCATCCTTTTTAAGGTGGAAGTATAGTTTGTTTTTGGTCACACAGCAGCCTTTTTAAGGTGGAAGTATAGTTTGTTTTTGGTCACACAGCAGCCTTTTTAAGGTGGAAGTATAGTTTGTTCTTGGGCACACAGCAGCCTTTGTAAGGTGGACGTATAGTTTGTTTTTGGGCACACAGCAGCCTTTGTAAGGTGGAAGTATAGTTTGTTTTTGGTCACACAGCATCCTTTGTAAGGTGGATGTATAGTTTGTTTTTGGGCACACAGCAGCCTTTGTAAGGTGGACGTATAGTTTGTTTTTGGGCACACAGCAGCCTTTGTAAGGTGGAAGTATAGTTTGTTTTTGGTCACACAGCATCCTTTGTAAGGTGGAAGTATAGTTTGTTTTTGGGCACACAGCATCCTTTGTAAGGTGGAAGTATAGTTTGTTTTTGGGCACACAGCAGCCTTTTTAAGGTGGAAGTATAGTTTGTTTTTGGTCACAGCAGCCTTTTTAAGGTGGAAGTAGACTTTGGGTTTCACTGTTACTGCAAAACACTGAAGGTGTTGACTTTGCACCTTGATTATTGCTGAGCCACAATGACATTATGTAATATCAAAAGTACACTGTATGTACTGTATGTATATATCGTCAACGTCGGGGCAGAAACCTCGTATCTCCAAGTTTCAAATTTGTTATATTCGCAAAGCAAAGCCCTGCTTCATCATCAAGGCCGTCGCACAAAAGTAGTGAAAACAGCAGATCTATAAGCACACAACGCCTCGCGATGTGAGGCGGTGTGTGCTTGTAGATCGGCTGTTTTCACTAGTTTAACTCATTTTTAAAATGATAAATACAAAAACAAGCCGTTTTGGACATACAAGGTTTCCACCCGACAACGACGATATGGCCTTGTATGTATGTCCTTTGCACAAGCTATTCTTGTACTTCTGTTTATGTGGACATAAATGAATAGTGTGCGTGCGTGGCATATCATTAATGTTCTACGTGTTGGTCCTCAACATGGCCGGTGTATTAGGACTATAAATGAAACCCATGAGTGGAGAAAGTTTGAGAAATAGACATTGTGAGTTCCTCACAGGAGAAGTGGTCGACATAAAGAGTGAAGGTTTAAGCCCCTATCATAGTAGGCACCGCGGTGATAAGCTATCCAACGCGGTGTAGTCTTTTTAAGTCATAAAACTACAACATTACGTCATTACTCGCAGTGAAGAGCTTTCCACCACAAACCCCGACACATCTCTCTGTTTTTACTATCAGACAGATCGGCCCATCACCCCGTTCACTGATTGGTCGATCTAGACCAGTCCGTCACAGTGATAGGACTTCACCGTGACTGACTATGATGGCCTCCACTTATTTTCTCACTTTAGGTGGATAGCTTAAATAGACTCTGATAGGGGCTTTAGGAGTTGGGGTTAGAATTCTCCCTATTATATACTGTATGTACTGTAGTTGGCAAATAATAAAATAATTGGTTTCTTATTTGCCAGACAGATACTCTATAATAATATAGCGTATAATGAAGACCCTCTTCCTCTTGCTAATACTATCTACAATACGATCTACAAGCACACAACGCCTCGCACCGCGAGGCGTTGTGTGCTTGTAGATCTGCTGTTTTCACTACTTTTGTGCGACAGCCTTGTATGATGAAGCAGGGCTTTGCTCTGCGAAAACATTTACACATTTGAAACTTGGAGATACGAGGTTTCTGCCCGACAGTGACGATCTACTTTGTTGGCCGCCCAGCCCCCAAAATGGAACGAAGGCCGACATTTTATTTTAATTATTTTCCTAATGGCCGGCCTGGACCTGCCGGGAATGAACCGGCCGTTCGGGAGTTGTCCCACTTTTCCCAATGGCCAGCACGTCCCTGTGTGTGTGTGTGTGTGTGTGTGTGTGTGTGTGTGTGTGTGTGTGTGTGTGTGTGTGTGTGTGTGTGTGTGTGTGTGTGTGTGTGTGTGTGTGTGTGTGTGTTATATGTGCAGCCGGTGAGAGAGAGACAGCATGCGTCCATGACGGTTCAGTGAGAGAGAGAGAGAGAGAGAGAGAGAGAGAGAGAGAGAGAGAGCGAGAGCTGTTGGCTTCGGTCCAGAATGGTGGGCGTTCAGAAAGCGTGGCTCAGTCACGTTAAGAGAACATGAACACAGAGAGAGGATGACTCAGCACATTTTACCAGAACACAACATGACACAGCACATTTTACCAGAACACAACATGACGCAGCACATTTTACCAGAACACAACATGACGCAGCACATTTTACCAGAACACAACATGACGCAGCACATTTTACCAGGACACAACATGACACAGCACATTTTACCAGAACACAACATGACGCAGCACATTTTACCAGGACACAACATGACACAGCACATTTTACCAGCGATATCGTCCTCCGTCAAGCACTGGGATCAATTCACCTTTTATTTGCCGAGCTGCATATCCGGTACCACTTAAACCCTCTATAATTGGTAAAAGGTACCTATAATATATGTACTTGCTACAGTCTTTGTAGATCTGCAATTTTTTTGGCAAACGTTGCGCCCCAGGATAATGGATTTTGATTATCGCGATATCGCAAATCGTCCCATCCCTAGTTACAAGGAGAACACAGAGGAGATGTTATGATGTCGTACATTTTACCGCTGTTACGATGATGACATCAGCAAGCTGCCCTTGTACACAGAATTAACCTCTTCAGACCACACGGTTCTCTAAATGGTTGCCTCTGAATAAATACCTGTAATGTATCAATATCACTTCAGTTTAACCTCTTAAACCCCTCTATACTTGGTAAGAAGCTGATCTACAAGCTCACAACGCATCACGTTGTGAGCTTGTAGAGCTGCTTTTTTCTAGTGAATGTTCTCCCCCAGAATAGGGATGCTGGAGTGCTTAAATGTCAAGTATGAAGTTATTTTCCATCTGTCTAGTGGAAACTATATTCTCTCAAGTTTTTCTCGTGACACATATCTGAGGGGGAAAGATTAACTTATTTATGTAGCGTAATATCATGGGGACTGCCCATAAGTCCTACATCTCATTAGTCTTACATCTCATTAGTCCGAATTTAGTTAGGGTTAGGATTTAGGGTTAGGTTTAGGCATAGTTTTACTGAGGTTAGGGTTAGGTTTAGGCATAGTATTTTTCACCAGGTTAACATCACCAGATTCTGAGGTGCCATGGCATTGGTCCGAAGGTTCATTAGTCCGAATTTGTTAAGAATACTATGCCTAAAGCCCTTTGCACACAGGAAAGTTGTGTTTCTTCCGTTTGCTACATGAATAAAACGCATTGGATTTGGTGTGCAATGCCGTGCGGAATCTGCGCTGCGGATCCCAAAAGGAGTCATAAAAGGAGTGATGAGTTTTTTACCGCATGCGACAAGACGCACGAATCGAACTCGTTTCGATCGAGAAAAAAACGCACGGCGGCAGCCACTCGTCGCACGGCTAATTCGGATCCGGTGTGCATGAGGTCATAGAGAATAATTGTTTTCTTTAAAAAAAATTATATTGTCCGTTTTATCCGTGCGGTTAAACGCGCCTGTGTGCAAAGGGCTTAACTCTAACCCTAAACTCAGTAACTCTAACTAAATTCGGACTAATGAACCTTCTGACTAATGAACCTTCGGACTTATGGGCAGTCCCTGATTCGGTCTAATGGGATTTACAGTGAATAATAATAAGGTTCTATTAAAGTAACAACAAAATTCAGAGTTGCCTTGGTTGAAATAGTTCTTTAAAGCCAGGGGTCACCTGAGACGACGTATTTTGAGAACTAGTACCCACACTTTAAACCACTTCCTCGAGACGCACTGTTCTTTTAAAGCTGCTTTTAATTCTTGAATCCGGGGTGCTTTTTAAAGACGTTTTTGTTACCGTTGTTATTTATGTTGCATCTGTTATTTAGTTTATTTACTTTTTGATTGAGCTTTTCCAAAGTGCTGTGCGGGCATAAAAGCCGTGGAGGGAACAAACAGAACACAAAGAGTCAGCCAAAACAGCAAGCAGCCCAAGGGCAGTCCAACCCAACGCACATGAAAAGACCTTCTTCTGCGGTCCTTTCATTTGGCGCCGTGCAGCAGAGTTCACTGCTGGAAAAAACGACTCAAATCTTTAACTTACAGTAGAGTAAAAGTTTCAATACTGCAACGTAGAAATTCTAGGCAGTCCGGAATTCAAAACTGACTTGAGTAAAAGTACAAAAGTATTGGTATCAAAATGTACTTAAGGTACCAAAAGTAGAACGTAATCATTAAATTACCATACCATATTTGTGTTGTGTATTGAAAATGTATCACTTGTTTCCCCTTTTCGTATGGAAAATAGCAGATTAGATTAACAAGCGTCGCAATGCATTTTGAGTTTATAGATGGATTTTCAATCAGTGAGGAGAAGAGTAAAGCTCCATTCATACTTGAGCTTGTAGATCAGAGTCAATCATGCTATTAGTTTACCAGGAATAAAGGGTTTGAAACCCTAGGTCAGCTTCTTTTCCCCTCTGCACAGCTGATCTAACACATGCCCAGAATGGGGGACACTTGTGGTTCACGTGGTTAATTAGCTGACTTCCTCTCACATTATTACTTTGTATGCAGTGAGTGCAATATTCCAATAGCTTTATAGACTGTACGTATAAAATACATGCCCCATTTTCAACTGTTTTTTATTTTATTTTGACCGTGCTTTGGCAATGTAAACATGTTTTCTCTTGCCAATAAAGCTCCTTTGAATGGAATTGAATTGAACTGAATTGAATTGATCAAATCAAATTACAGCACACTACATGCTACAGAGCTTGCGTGTCATTGGCCACTTGTTGAGCTACAGAAGCATGTCGTATAAACATGACACCCAGCATGGTCGCCAGAGATGGCAAACTGCCATGACCACTGGAGCATGAAACTCACTTCGTCAGACTGTTGGTGTTCGTGTTGCACTTTTATTTATCCTCTTTTCTTAAAATAGCAAATTTTGAGCTTGTAGATCTGCTGTTTTCAAATAGCCTACGTCTTCAACGTTTTCAGGCCAAGGGCCCCTTAGTTGAGAGAGATGAAGCAGGGACCCCCACAACCTGTTCATAGATTCCATATAGTTTCATTGTTTGACAGCACAATCTTTTGTTTTCAGATATTTAACCACTTGAACCGTCAATACTTAATAAACTTGACCTTTCACTCTGTACTTAGTCTGCTCTTTTTCCCCTCTACACCAAACCTTTTTGCCGAAAATAGCCCATCTACAAGCTCACGTTGTGCGTTGACTTGTAGATCTGCTATTTTTGGCTACAGATATATGGACAGAATATGGACACTAGGGTTAACGCTGTTAATATAAAAAATGATTGGAAGATTTGGAGGACCCCCTGTAGTAACTCTGAGGACCCCCTCAGGGTTGTTGAAGACCCCTGGCCTACACAAATAGCTTTGAAGTGCTCCTGTGGCCTTTAGTCATTTCTTTTTGGGCTTGTTTTAAATAGACACGGAACAAAACAACAACATGTACTCTGTGTGTGTGTGTCTGACAGAACACTGGTAGTTTGTGATGTGTCTTTGATTCAAGCTTAAAAAAAGTCTGAAACAATGTTTTTTTTTTGTCATTTGTAGTTTTCAGGAAAGCAAAGGAGAACAGAGATAGAAGGAAAGTACTGGGAAAACGGGTCAGAAATTCAAATATTCCTGATATGAGACGAATATATACACAGTACAGTACAGTACAGTACAGTACAGTACAGTACAGTACCTACATAAGGTGAATGGTTTAAATGGCAATGAAATGAGACCGTTAAAATAGCAGCAAATACTGTATAGTAAAAGATAACCGAGACTCGCGACGCGTTGTGAGCTTGTAAGATCGGCTGTTTTCAAATGGCTGATGTAATGTGTCACACTCAAGTGGTTAAAAAAAACAAAAAAACAAACAAACGATGGCTTCCTTTGAGCTTGTTTTCATAGACCTGGTCGCTTGTTTCACTCACTAAACCTGGCAAGACTGACGTTGTTGTGTGGCGGTCCTTTGATGTCAGTTAAGGCGTGGTGACAGTCAGCTGACGGCTGGCGACAGCGGACGTCAAATACAGATCAAATACATTCTGCTTGTTTCCTTCTGTTTGTTGTTGGATCCACCGTAGAATCAAGGCTTCCCTGCGAGGCAGAGGAACGCTATCTTAAACACATTGACTGCCATTGAGGAGTTTAGAGCAGGGGTTTCCAAACTTTTTTGTCTCAGGGCACCCCATGAATATTGTTTTAATCCGAGGCACTCCTACATTATAATTTCACTCCCAGCACCTTATATTTATAGCATATCGTCGTTGTCGGGTGGAAACCTTGTATGTCCAAAACTGTTCGTTTTGTATTTATCATCTATAAAATGTACTAAACTAGTGAAAACAGCAGATCTACAAGCACACAACGCCTCGCATCGCGCGGGGTTGTGTGCTTGTAGATCGGCTGTTTTCACTAGTTTTGTGCGACGGTCTTGTATGATGAAGCAGGGCTTTGCTTTACCAAAATACGTACACATTTGAAACTTGGAGATACAAGGTTTCTGCCCGACAGTGACGATATTTTAGTGATTATGTTGCGAGGAAAACGTTGAGATAATAGCCATTTTGGTTAGAACTGACTGAAAATAACTTTGTACTTCAAGTTTAAAATTATACTAAATATTTTTTCAAGTGTCCAAATAAATTTCAAATATTATCAGATTATCTCGCGGCACCCCAGGGTGCCCCGTCACCCACTTTGAAAACCCCTGCTACAGAGCATCGCAGCAGAAGTGGTTTACTGGTGCCACTAAAAATCTCCCATTCATTTTCCCCATAGACTTTTACAAAAATATTTATAACAATTATGTAAAGCCTCGAACCAAGCATCCAGGATCTGCAGTGAATCATGACCATACAACCTTTGATCCTAAATAAAAACATGTTTTAATATGTAATTATTTGATACACTTCATTTAATAAATACCCTTCTTTGTTTAGCGATTTTCAAAATGTTCTTTTCACAGAAACAAAGATTTCATGTCATCCTGGATGGCTTGGTTCTGGGCTTAACATAATTATTATAATATTTGTTAAAGTCTATGATGAGGAAATGAAGGGGAGTTTTGTGGCACCAGTAAACCACGCCCACTGCGATGCTCTATATCTACTCTTAAATTAAAGAGTACGATCTTTGATTCAAAAAGCCACGGGAGTTATGCAGGAACTCAGCTTCCCATGATGCCTTGGGAGATGACATCATCAGGAAGTGAACGCCTGCATTCAGTGCAATGCAATCCTCTGCACTGAAAATGGCTCAGAATTTATCTCCAGATTGCGTCGATTGTCGGGAAACACGTTTTTCCACCGGGCTGTATAGAAAGCGGTGGACCCTCGCAGTAACAATGATTCTTCTCTGGGTGGAAGAAGACGTGTGAGGTGGATGTGAGAGAGCGTGAACTTACACCACGTGGACACGCAGTGGCTTCCGTCCGTCCGTGGGTCTTCAGAATAAGGTCAAATCAATGAGAAACGCTGGCAGTCGTTATATATATTTTAATTGTTTTTTTCTATTTACATATAATACATAACGACAAAGACATTCACACACACACCACCTGATGCCTATTTAAAGTAATATTGATGATAATACATAATTCCCATACATTGTTTACAAAGATATTCTTTAACCATATATATATATATATATATATATATATATATATATATATATATATATTACATTAGATATTTATTTCCATGGCATTCATATACATCTCCCACAGTTGTTCAAAATCACTCTCTCTACCCCACACTTTATATGTCAACCTCTCCAGCCCGATGGAATTCATGAGTTCCCTATGCCACATCCTCCATGTTGGGGCTTCAACACTTTTCCAGCATAATGCCACCGCTCTTCTAGCTTGGAGAAGACCAAAGTCTAAGATTTTAGCTAGTTTCGCTGACTTGTGTAAAGTTCTTTGGATGAATTCCGAGTATACAGAGTTTAGCACTATCTAGGTAGAACTGTGATTTTAAAGATTCCTGACAGACACTTCATGACTTCATTCCAAAAAATGTGCATCTTAGAACATTCCCACATAAACCTTTCTCAGTTAAACACTTGGTACAGATATCTGGAATGTTGACGGACATATGATGTTTGACAGGAGTTATGTATGTTCTCATTAACCATTTACATTGGAGTAATTTAAACCTTGTATTAATTGTCTGTTGTTGTGCTTTTACACATGCCTGTTTCCACTCTGCGTCAGCTGGCAGTGGTTTACACCAGGGGTTTTCAAAGTGGGTGACGGGGCACCCTGGGGTGCCGCGACGGCAGTCCAGGGGTGCCGCGAGATAATTTGATAATATTTAAAATGTATTTGGACATTTAAAAATATATTTAGTATCATTTTAAACTTGAAGTACAAAGTTATTTTCAGTCAGTTCTAACCAAAATGGCTATTATCTCACTTTCCTCGCAACATAATCACTAAAATATGCTATAAATATAAGGTGCTGGGAGTGAAAATTAAGAATAATGCATAATTTTTATATAATAATGCAGGGGTGCCTCGGATGAAAAAAATATTTATAGGGGTGCCCTGAGCCAAAAAAGTTTGGGAACCCCTGGTTTACACACCTGAATGAATGAATACCTGGCAGTGATCGTGTTAACGTCTGTAACTCAAATGTTTACCATTCAGAATGGAGGCATTCAGTTAGCAGACAGTCTGGTTATGTCCAGTAGAGAAATGGAAATAAGCAGAGCAAGCTTATAAGCTCTAGACCAGGGGTCTTCAACAGGGGGTCCGGGACCCCGAGGGGTCCTCAGAGTTACTACAGGGGGTCTTCCAAATCTTTGTGTGATAGAAACTTGTTTTTTTCCCCCTTTTTTATATTAACCACTTGAACCCTAGCGTCCATATTCTGAGAACTTCTGAGCGCTGCGAGGCGTTGTGAGCTTGTAGATCGGCAATTTTTGGCAAAGAGCTTTGGAGGGGGAAAAGAGCAGACTAAGTACAGAGTGAAAGGTCAAGTTTATTAAGTATTGACGGTTCAAGTGGTTAAATATTTGAAAACACAAATTGACATGAATCCAAAATACACTGATGATTGTGTTGTCAAACAATGAAACTACAGTATATGGAATCTATGAACAGGTTGTGGGGGTCCCTGCTTCATCTCTCTCTCAACTAGGGGGTCCTTGGCCTGACAACGTTGAAGACCCCTGATCTAGACAGAGAACAACAAGATAAACTAGAAATACTGTTCCTACGAAACAGTGTGGGCTCGCATGGAACACCATATATGGACATAAAGATCTACCCAACGGGCACTCCACCATATATGGACATAAAGATCTACCCAACAGGCACTCCAACATATATGGGCATAAAGATCTGCCCAACGGGCACTCCAACATATATGGGCATACAGATCTACCCAACGAGCACTCCAACATATATGGACACAAAGATCTACCCAACAGGCACTCCAACATATATGGGCACAAAGATCTACCCAACAGGCACTCCTACATATATGGGCACAAAAATCTACCCAACGGGCACTCCAACATATATGGGCACAAAAATCTACCCAACGGGCACTCCAACATATATGGGCACAAAAATCTACCCAACGGGCACTCCAACATATATGGGCACAAAAATCTACCCAACGGGCACTCCAACATATATGGGCACAAAGATCTGACAGATCCAACATTACTTCTCCTACATTCAATCCCTCAGATCCCCATATAAAGATTTGGGAGAACAAACTACAAAAGGTTTCGTGTGGGTGGTGGTGTTATTTAAATCAGGTCGCGCTTGTCGCGGTCTGAAAAGGTTGAGAACCATCTAAGAGAGAAAAGCAGGAGAAGTGATCCCAGATATTTATCTGCAATTCTGCATGGTGAGCCACAGTCTGGCCCCAGGAAGGATGCGAGGGGAGATGCTGTTATTTAGCCTTATTTACCAGCAGCCTCTCACAGATATGGATCTGATTCAATGAAGCGCTGTGATTTAATCTGGAGGAATAGAAAGCCCTCCTGGTCCCATCCTGGCTCCATCAGCCTCCGCCATCCATCGATCCAACACGCCGTCACACACCGTCCGTCACACACCGTCCGTCACACACCGCCCGTCACACACCGGAGCTGATGGAGAGGATGGAAGTGACCGGACCCCCGGTCGTATTGATGTTGATCCTTCCTATAGCTGCAGTCAATGACCTCTCTCCTCTCCTCTCCTCTCCTCTCCTCTCCTCTCCTCTCCTCTCCTCTCCAGGCACATGCACACAGAGACATCAAAGAGGGCTTGAGCCCCTGCCCTTTTATCCGTCTGTAAAAAGTGCCCTTTCCAGACCATGAATGCAGTTTTTACTATGGTGAAATAAATGCAAATGCCCCCTCTTTCCATGCCATACCTGAAGGCAGCATTCAAGAGAATTACCTTGTCCAAACTCTGCTGAACTTGAATGCAGCATCTTATGTTGAAAGAATTGCCCTCTCTGTGTAGAAATCCATGCTGTATGCCTCGTCTCTAGTATTGACTAGAGTTCAGTGTGGTATCAAGCAGTGGATATAGCTGACCTCCAAGCTCACAAGGCGTCGCAGTGGAGGTCTGCTATTTTCACCAAAAGGCCCTTTTAGAAATGTAAGCCCCTGCCTCTCTAACATTCTCTGCACGTCCCTGCTCCTCTCCTCTGTAAGATGTACATTTGTATAGGAAAAGGTACAGTTTCATGAGGGGGGCGTTCCACATTTTAGCGGTATAGCAAGAGAACAAATTTTACCCTTTGAGTGTTGTGTTTGTAGTGATTATGAGATGGGTGATATGTGTTGTGTTTGTAGTGATTATGAGATGGGTGATATGTGTTGTGTTTGTAGTGATTATGAGATGGGTGATATGTGTTGTGTTTGTAGTGATTATGAGATGGGTGATATGTGTTGTGTTTGTAGTGATTATGAGATGGGTGATATGTGTTGTGTTTGTAGTGATTATGAGATGGGTGATATGTGTTGTGTTTGTAGTGATTATGAGATGGGTGATATGTGTTGTGTTTGTAGTGATTATGAGATGGGTGATATGTGTTGTGTTTGTAGTGATTATGAGATGGGTGTTGTGTGGAGAGAAGGGACATTGTGGACACAGTGCTTCTGGATGGTGATGTGTGGAGAGAAGGGACATTGTGGACACAGTGCTTCTGGATGGTGATGTGTGGAGAGAAGGGACATTGTGGACACAGTGCTTCTGGATGGTGATGTGTGGAGAGAAGGGACATTGTGGACACAGTGCTTCTGGATGGTGATGTGTGGAGAGAAGGGACATTGTGGACACAGTGCTTCTGGATGGTGATGTGTGGAGAGAAGGGACATTGTGGACACAGTGCTTCTGGATGGTGATGTGTGGAGAGAAGGGACATTGTGGACACAGTGCTTCTGGATGGTGATGTGTGGAGAGAAGGGACATTGTGGACACAGTGCTTCTGGATGGTGATGTGTGGAGAGAAGGGACATTGTGGACACAGTGCTTCTGGATGGTGATGTGTGGAGAGAAGGGACATTGTGGACACAGTGATCTGGATGGTGATGTGTGGAGAGAAGAGACATTGTGGACACAGTGCTTCTGGATGGTGATGTGTGGAGAGAAGGGACATTGTGGACACAGTGCTTCTGGATGGTGATGTGTGGAGAGAAGGGACATTGTGGACACAGTGCTTCTGGATGGTGATGTGTGGAGAGAAGGGACATTGTGGACACAGTGCTTCTGGATGGTGATGTGTGGAGAGAAGAGACACTGTGGGCACAGTGATCTGGATGGTGATGTGTGGAGAGAAGAGACACTGTGGGCACAGTGATCTGGATGGTGATGTGTGGAGAGAAGAGACACTGTGGGCACAGTGATCTGGATGGTGTTGTGTGGAGAGAAGAGACACTGTGGACACAGTGATCTGGATGGTGATGTGTGGAGAGAAGAGACACTGTGGGCACAGTGATCTGGATGGTGTTGTGTGGAGAGAAGAGACACTGTGGGCACAGTGATCTGGATGGTGTTGTGTGGAGAGAAGAGACACTGTGGACACAGTGATCTGGATGGTGATGTGTGGAGAGAAGGGACACTGTGGACACAGTGATCTGGATGGTGATGTGTGGAGAGAAGGGACACTGTGGACACAGTGATCTGGATGGTGATGTGTGGAGAGAAGGGACATTGTGGACACAGTGCTTCTGGATGGCGGTTGAGACCGTTTATTGGCTCACAAGTTCACACAGGTTCTGCTGCTGGCAATGCATGGCTATGGACTTTCCACTCCTTCCAAATACAAAGAAAAACATTGACAGTAAAATAGAACAGAACAATGTGCATGTCTGTGATCCACTGGGGAAGCCATTAAAATATGAACCTATTGACAACTTGGAGGGGGGAAAAAAATACCTGGCTGTTTGGCAGTTTGGTTAATATATTCTGGCAGTAAACGAGTTCGATTTTTTTTCTATTGATTACTCACCCCATGGACATGAAGACTTGAGTTCAACAATTGCTTTTTAGTTTTTTGTCGCATTCCTAAGACAAAAATGTCATTACAATAAATGTAACCCCATTGTTTCCGGGTGGAGACCCAAATGCATTTGCATCCGGAATCAACGGGTGTAAATTTACTATAAGGCATTTCTTTGTCGTAGGAATGCTAGAATTACAAAAGTCTCCATGGCGAGAGTAATCAATAGGAAAAAAATGTCACTTGGGGGGTGAACTACTCCTTTAATTAAGGCCACACCAATGCAAGTTACGCAACTCCATGAAACACTTTGCAACCATTTTTATTGCAAGGAGTTGCGACTCGTTGCGTTGGGCGGTCTGGCCTTAATGCTCATCAAACTGGCCAGCTCCAATATAAATACAAAAACTTAAGCGCACATTTCTCCTCTCCTCTCCTCTCCTCTCCTCTCCTCTCCTCTCCTCTCAGTATCAGTGTGTTTACGTTGTGTCAGTGTGAGACGGCGGGGCTCGCGGTGCGTTTCCCTCCCTGCTCAAAGATATGAGGCTCTAAAGTGAAACTAATTCAACACTCAAGATCTTTATTTGTTGTTGCGTCTCATAAACTGCTACAGCAGAGTCGGATGCTTTGGCTCTGTGGCAGCGATAACAAAACAAAATGAGAACGAGAAAAAGGAATAACAACTGAAGAAACTAGTAAGATAACACAATGTAAACATTTGAAATGGCTGCACTTTGAGGTGCCTTTTTGTAAGGTGCTGTGTGCAGGGTTCCTAGCAGTACATGTTAGCCTATCAGTGGTGTCAGCTCAGCGAAAGCTAAGGTATGGCAACATGACTTGCACATGTCTTCGTGCACGTGCAAGACACCAGTCATGTTGCCATACCTTAGCAACAGGCATGATGAATTTATTTTGAATTCTTTTTTTTTTTTTTACACATTGCCATACTCAATTGACACCTCTGGCCTACAGTGTATCGTCATTGTAGGGTGGAGGGTACAAAACCTTCCTTTTCTTGTTATTTTGTTATTTTAAAAACGATTTGTGTGAAAATAGCCGATCTACAAGCACACAACGCCTCGCGAGTCTTGTGTGATGAGCCACTGCCTGGGGTGGCAGTGGCTCAGGAGGTAGAGTGGTTCCCAGTTCGATCCTGGGCTCCCCCAGAGTTAGTGTTGAAGAGTCCTTGAGCAAGACTCTGAACCCCTAACTGCTCCTGATGAGCAGGTTGGTGCCAAGCATGGTTTCCTCTGACATCGCTGTATGAATGTGTGTGTGAATGGGTGAATGTAATGAATGTTTGTGTGTGAATGGGTGAATGTAATGAATGTTTGTGTGAATGTAATGAATGTGTGTGTGAATGGGTGAATGTAATGAATGTGTGTGTGAATGGGTGAATGTAATGAATGTGTGTGTGTGAATGTAATGAATGTGTGTGTGAATGGGTGAATGTAATGAATGTGTGTGTGAATGTAATGAATGTGTGTGTGAATGGGTGAATGTAATGAATGTGTGTGTGAATGTAATGAATGTGTGTGTGAATGGGTGAATGTAATGAATGTGTGTGTGAATGTAATGAATGTGTGTGTGAATGGGTGAATGTGATGCACAATCTATGTATAGCGCCTTGGATAAAGGCGATATATAAATACACAATTTTTACCATTCATGTCCAAAAGTGTTAACTTTTCAGGATTCACTTTCAGAAGTAGCAGATCTGCAAGCTACGGTAGGTCTGCTGCTTCTGTAGTACAGTATGATCAAGCAGCAACAATATGAGATATACAGTATGTGTGTTTATCATGCAATCATAAACCAAAGTGTCAGGTGCTTGTCAGGGCATTGTTTAAATCATTTAATAGCTGAGGGTCTTGCCTTCATAAGTGAAGCTTGTGTTTTTGATGTTCGCACATCTAGTGTGTGTGCGCGTGCGTGCGTGCGTGCGTGCGTGCGTGCGTGCGTGCGTGTGTGGTATAGCAGAGGCAGGCGTCAGGGCTTTTATCTCTTCATGTTGGAGTCATTTGGCAGCAAGTTATTCATAAACATGAAGTGTTGCATCCAGAGGTTGAGGAGGGCAGCATCCACCAGCCCACCAGCACAGTCACCAATAGGGATGGAGCCCTAAACAAGGGTAGCTCAATAACCCCATAACAGATTTATTGAGTACCCGGTATCAATAAGCTTTGGCTTATCAAGCTTGTTATGGAGCATAGCAGCCCATGATGTCATGTTTAAACAATCAGGACAAGAGGCCATCAAGACATTATTACAGTACTATTCATAATATAAAGCCATTTAACACTTATTGCACACCAATGAATGTTTTTTTTAATGATAATATGTGTTACTTTTGTCACTTGTCATTTAATGTCTTTTATAGAGGACTCAAGTTATGGTTGAAATCAAATCAACTGTGTTCACATGAATAGTTTCTGAATTTCTACCTGCTGTGTGAATTGACTGATTATGGCTATTTATGATGTTGTATGTCCCACAAGCTGATGGGTCAGATTGTGGTTCGTTGTTATTAGTTCTTATTAGTAAGCACATACTGTATTAATTGTTTGTACCTGACTGGGTTTTAGATTAGTATTATTGTTGTTGTACTTGATTGGGTTTTAGATTAGTATTAATGTTTATTGTACTTGATTGGGTGTTAGATTTGATTTTTGTAAAATAGAAAAGCCTCCTGTGGACAGGTGATGAGAATTAGCACTTATAATCACTTATATCAATACATCAGGTTCGTCCAATGTGATTGTGATGTCCATGACAAATAAATAAAACATAACATAACATAACATAACATAACATAACATAACATAGATGGCCACAAACTGTCATGTCATGTCTTTCCACAAAATATTAGAAAACGCTCAACAGTGGGCTCGATAAAAGCCCGGCTCAATAAGCAGGATCGATAAGGTGCTCATCATTATCAATAAAAATGTACGAGCTCCATCTCTAGTCACGAACACCCCTCCAATCAACACAGTGTTAGGAGGAAGTATTGGAAAAGCTGTAGTTGTACCACAAGACCTCTGTGTGGAGACTGAGAGACTCTGGTTATCTCTGGTCCAGGTGTTATGTTAGTGAGTTCTCTCTAACACTGTTAGGATACGGTGCTGTTCTATTCCCATGGAGCAGAACTTCCACTGCCCTGCCAGGTCTACAACTGTAGTGGAGAGAAAGGAAACTGTTTTGCTACTCTGTGCTGGGAACAGACTGAAGAGCACTGGATCCTGACATGACTCTTTACACTACTGTAGATCCTGACATGACTCTTTACACTAGATCAGGGGTTCCCAAACTTTTTTTGTCTCAGGGCACCTCATAAATTTCTTTTTTAAATCTGAGGCACAACCTTACATTATAATTTTCACTCCCAGCACCTTATATTTAAAGTTGTACCATGTAACTTTTTTTATAAAACAAATCTTAAAATTGTCCTAACTGTTAAATCGCTAAAGTTTTAGAACACCCACTCCGTTATTTTCAGCTTCTGAAGCCTTCTCTTTATATGTTTTCTATGATCCTGGCCGTGGACCGGATTTCGCGCCAAAATGACGTAATCTGCATCATCTGTATACGTTGTGTATACGTTGCCCAATCACATCGCCGATCATGCACACATGGTACACTACCGGCCAATCACAGCGCATCTTGAAGTGGGGTCGCCATATTTGTAGTCGCCCGTGTGTCTCTTTACTCAAAAGGTAATCTCGCCTACCAGGCAGGGTGAAGTAGTCCGTTTCTCCGGAATGCCTGAACGCACAGGAACCAGGGACCCCTCTAAAGATAGCTCTCGGCGTTGTGGAGGCAGACGTGGGGGTATGAAGGTACGAAAAACGGGCGAAAGACGCGAACGCGACCGCGGTTTGCTATAGGGCTACTGACCACTAGTTGAGCATCTTACACAGTATAGCTTTAAAGCATATTGTTGTTGTCGGGTGGAAACCTTGTATGTCCAAAACCGTTCGTTTTGTATTTATCATCTCTAAAATGATCACACAGCGCCTCGCATCTCAATGCGTTGTGTGCTTGTAGATCTGCTGTTTTCACTAGTTTTGTGCGACAGTCTTGTATGATGAAGCAGGGCTTTGCTTTACCAAAAGACGCACACATTTGAAACTTGGAGATACGAGGTTTCTGCCTGACAGTGACGATATTTTAGTGATTATGTTGCGAGGAAAACGTTGAGATAATAGCCATTTTGGTTAGAACTGACTGAAAATAACTTTGCACTTCAAAAATTGATACTAAATATTTTTTCAATTATCCTAATAAATTCCAAATATTATCAAATGATCTCGGGGCACCACTGGACTGCTGTCACGGCACCCCAGGGTGCCCCTTCACCCACTTTGAAAACCCCTGCACTAGATACTGACGTGAATCTTTTCAGTACCACTGGTGGTACATCATGGACATCAAATAAAGTGAATTATTTATATTCTACTACAGGTAGATCTTCTGTCCAAGCAATTGGTTGAAATATAGGCTCTGTAGCCGTGCTGAAATGAGCATGAGGGCACACCTAGCTGTTAATAGAGGATTTGATAACGGATTAATCACATTAGAAATCAGTTTGCAAGTTTACAAATGTAGTTGCTAAATCTGCCTGATGACATCAAATTGTTGTCTTAGGTTAGGAATGCAACAAAAACAAGGAATACATTGGGTCTCCTGTGTTAACTGTGCATGGCTGAATAGGATGGGGTCGTCTGGTCTACACACATGTATTTTAACATCAGTTACCAGTAAGACTCCCTTACTGCCAGGTCGCATACACAAACTTTGGACCGCGCTGGGTGGACCACCGCGCTGGGTGGACCACCGCGCTGGGTGGACCACCGCGCTGGGTGGACCGCACTGGGTGGACCGCACTGGGTGGACCGCGCTGGGTGGACACATTTGCATGTTAAGCCAAACGCTTTGCTGATCCCCGGGGAGCATTAATCAGCACACAGCAATTAATGAGTCCGTTTGCCCCCCCGGTGATTAATTATATCTTGCTCTACCCGACACAGAGGATGAGAGAGAGAGAGAGAGAGAGAGAGAGAGAGAGAGAGAGAGAGAGAGAGAGAGAGAGAGAGACAGAGAGACACAGAGAGAGAGAGAGAGAGAGAGAGAGACTGTTTGTTTCCTGTCACAGTGTTTTTATGTCATTCTGTAATATTTACCCAAGTTGAGACGAGAGAAAACGGCTTTGCTGCGGCGATCACTGACAAATTGAGTGTTTTTCTCTGGCAATTATGTTATGAGAGGAGAGCTGAGACTGAGAGTGTTTTTGAAACCGGACTGGTCGGCTGCTGTTGCCATGCTGGCATCATGCCTCCTCTGTGCCAGCAGCAGCTGTGGTGGCACGACTGGCATTGTTACCTTCCTACCCTCCTCAGGATGGCATTGTTACCTTCCTACCCTCCTCAGGATGGCATTGTTACCTTCCTACCCTCCTCAGGATGGCATTGTTACCTTCCTATCCTCCTCAGGATGGCATTGTTACCTTCCTACCCTCCTCAGGATGGCATTGTTACCTTCCTATCCTCCTCAGGATGGCATTGTTACCTTCCTACCCTCCTCAGGATGGCATTGTTACCTTTCTACCCTCCTAGAGGGACTTGTATTGCCCTGGTGGTGGGCATCAATGTGCCCGTACACATCAATGTGCCCGTACACATCAATGTGCCCGTACACATCAATGTGCCCGTACACATCAATGTGCCCGTACACATCAATGTGCCCGTACACATCAATGTGCCCGTACACATCAATGTGCCCGTACACATCAATGTGCCCGTACACATCAATGTGCCCGTACACATCAATGTGCCCGTACACATCAATGTGCCCGTACACATCAATGTGCTCGTACACATCAATGTGCCCGTACACATCAATGTGCTCGTACACATCAATGTGCCCGTACACATCAATGTGCCCGTACACATCAATGTGCCCGTACACATCAATGTGCCCGTACACATCAATGTGCCCGTACACATCAATGTGCCCGTACACATCAATGTGCCCGTACACATCAATGTGCTCGTACACATCAATGTGCCCGTACACATCAATGTGCCCGTACACATCAATGTGCCCGTACACATCAATGTGCTCGTACACATCAATGTGCCCGTACACATCAATGTGCTCGTACACATCAATGTGCCCGTACACATCAATGTGCCCGTACACATCAATGTGCCCGTACACATCAATGTGCCCGTACACATCAATGTGCCCGTACACATCAATGTGCCCGTACACATCAATGTGCCCGTACACATCAATGTGCCCGTACACATCAATGTGCCCGTACACATCAATGTGCCCGTACACATCAATGTGCCCGTACACATCAATGTGCTCGTACACATCAATGTGCCCGTACACATCAATGTGCCCGTACACATCAATGTGCCCGTACACATCAATGTGCCCGTACACATCAATGTGCCCGTACACATCAATGTGCTCGTACACATCAATGTGCCCGTACACATCAATGTGCCCGTACACATCAATGTGCCCGTACACATCAATGTGCTCGTACACATCAATGTGCCCGTACACATCAATGTGCCCGTACACATCAATGTGCCCGTACACATCAATGTGCCCGTACACATCAATGTGCTCGTACACATCAATGTGCCCGTACACATCAATGTGCCCGTACACATCAATGTGCCCGTACACATCAATGTGCCCGTACACATCAATGTGCCCGTACACATCAATGTGCCCGTACACATCAATGTGCTCGTACACATCAATGTGCCCGTACACATCAATGTGCCCGTACACATCAATGTGCCCGTACACATCAATGTGCTCGTACACATCAATGTGCCCGTACACATCAATGTGCCCGTACACATCAATGTGCCCGTACACATCAATGTGTCCGTACACATCAATGTGCTCGTACACATCAATGTGCCCGTACACATCAATGTGCCCGTACACATCAATGTGTCCGTACACATCAATGTGCTCGTACACATCAATGTGCCCGTACACATCAATGTGCCCGTACACATCAATGTGCCCGTACACATCAATGTGCCCGTACACATCAATGTGCCCGTACACATCAATGTGCTCGTACACATCAATGTGCCCGTACACATCAATGTGCCCGTACACATCAATGTGCCCGTACACATCAATGTGCTCGTACACATCAATGTGCCCGTACACATCAATGTGCCCGTACACATCAATGTGCCCGTACACATCAATGTGCCCGTACACATCAATGTGCTCGTACACATCAATGTGCCCGTACACATCAATGTGCCCGTACACATCAATGTGCCCGTACACATCAATGTGCCCGTACACATCAATGTGCCCGTACACATCAATGTGCCCGTACACATCAATGTGCTCGTACACATCAATGTGCCCGTACACATCAATGTGCCCGTACACATCAATGTGCCCGTACACATCAATGTGCTCGTACACATCAATGTGCCCGTACACATCAATGTGCCCGTACACATCAATGTGCCCGTACACATCAATGTGTCCGTACACATCAATGTGCTCGTACACATCAATGTGCCCGTACACATCAATGTGCCCGTACACATCAATGTGTCCGTACACATCAATGTGCTCGTACACATCAATGTGCCCGTACACATCAATGTGCCCGTACACATCAATGTGCCCGTACACATCAATGTGCCCGTACACATCAATGTGCCCGTACACATCAATGTGCCCGTACACAGACACATGTGACTTGTCCTTGGCACATTTTAGATTTTCTTTTTTACACAACATTATGATTATGATCTTATTTTGATTACGAGAGCCAATTACTGGATGGAGGTCTGCAGGTTTTATTCAGAATATGTATGACACTGATTTACTACGACTCTATGGCATATACTGTATATTCAGGAGTCCTACAGTAGTAGGCCTACACTTGGTTCTCAAAGGTTTTATTTGCAAAGACCACCATAACTGAGAGTGTACAAATGGAATGTTTGAACACTCTCAGAGTTACAGAGCTGTTATGATCATTCAGGTTTAGCTCCGTCTGTGTTTCTGGTTATATTATTGTTCATTGTGTATGTTTGTGTGGAAAACAATCATTTTGATAAGAATGTCCACCACAAGCCAGCATGGTGATGATCCCTGTTCCCTTGGAATACGCAATCGTTCTTTATGTGGAAGCTAAAAAGTCGGACCCTCCAAAAAGATATAATGTATGGCCGCCGACCCCCACATCTGAAAATGTTTTGTTCCAGGAACCCCCAGAAGTTTTGTGTTAAAAATGTTCACTTTAAAAAGTATACCGGTATATGTGCTCCATCTTTTTAAGATTTGAAGTTTGGAAACCACATTATTTTCCATTCATCTCAGTGAAACTACTGGACCCCATGCTGGCCATGGCCTCGGCTCGGACCCGCTTCTATTTCTGTAGCTGAGATTGCACCGTATACCACAATACTTCTTCTGCTAGCCTGCTGCAGTCCGAGGGGATTGTGGTGGGAGTTTGATTTGAGCCTAGCCTTCATTATTAACCCATTTAGGCCTAAAATTATTGAATGCTTTAACTTTTGAAAAATAGCAGATATACAAGCTCGCAGCGCGGCACTAGCTTGTGGATATGCTATTTTTGAAAAAATAGTGAAAATGTGTGCAAATCTTTGAATATGTGTATTCAAAGAATATGTGTATGTATTTTCAAAGCGAACGTTTGTAACTCAAATTTTGCTTCTGGGTGGTCCCTGGAACTAAATATTTTGAGATGGGGGTCCATGGCCAAATAAATATCATTTTGGGGGTCCTTCACATGAAAAAGTCTCTCAAGAACAGACTAACTGAGCTCCAGTTAAGTGAAAAGGACCTTTTCTTTGACGACGGCTGGCCAGATTGCTGACACAGAAACATAGGTGTTTCCAAAACACCTTAGAAGGATTCAAAAGACACTTATAGAATCGGGTCAAAATTCTAATTTTCACGATTTTTCAAAAATAGCAGATCTACTGTACAAGCTCGCAGCGCGGCACTCGGTGCCGCGCTGTGAGCTTGTATATCTGCTATTTTTCAATAGTTAAAGCATAAAATAATGATACACTATAATGTGTACCCGTTCTGAATGGGTTTTAACCGTATTCAATTCATTTCTCCAGGAGTGCCTCCAGATAATCCATGGAGCTCTGCAGAGCCTGTGGAGAAGTAAGCTTTATTCAACAGTCTTCTTTCTACAGCAGAGATGAGCTGAAATCCATGCTGTGAGGAGTTGAGATTTCCTTCTCTATTGTTCTGCCCTCCTCATCGTCTGAGCTGTAATTATTAGATTTGAGCCGTGCGTCGTGTTTATTCTATGGAATATGACGTGTAGATACGATAGCAGTGGTGTAAAGTAACTAAGTACATTTAGTTAAGTACTGTACTTGAGTACACTTTTGAAGTATTTGTACTTTACTTGAGCATTTTCAATTTCCAATACTTTTACTTCTACTACACTACATCTCAGATCCAAATATTGTACTTTTACTCCACTACAATTACGGTATTTGAAAACTTACGTTACTTTGCAGACATATAATATTATAAAACATACATAAACCACTTTAGCCCTATTTCATACCTAGGCTGTTTGAAAATAGCCGATCAACAAGCTCACAACGCATCACGATGCGATGCGTTGTGAGCTTGTAGATCTGCTATTTTCAAACATTTTGTACTTTTACTTTTGGTACTTTTTTGATACCAATACTTTCGTACTTTTACTCAAGTACATTTTGAATTCTGGACTTTTACTTGTAATGGAGTACATCTACAGGGCAGTATTGATACTTTTACTTAAGTACAAAATGTGAGTACTTTTCCCACCTCTGTACGAGTGCATGTTGTATCGTCTCTGTAGGCTGGCAACCTCTCAGGTCAGACTGATCATTGGCATCTCTTCATTTATAAACCTCTCAGGTCAGACTGATCATTGGCATCTCTTCATTTATAAACCTCTCAGGTCAGACTGATCTTTGGCATCTCTTCATTTATAAACCTCTCAGGTCAGACTGATCATTGGCATCTCTTCATTTATAAACCTCTCAGGTCAGACTGACCATTGGCATCTCTTCGTTTATAAACCTCTCAGGTCAGACTGATCTTTGGCATCTCTTCGTTTATAAACCTCTCAGGTCAGACTGATCTTTGGCATCTCTTCATTTATAAACCTCTCAGGTCAGACTGATCTTTGGCATCTCTTCGTTTATAAACCTCACAGGTCAGACTGATCTTTGGCATCTCTTCATTTATAAACCTCTCAGGTCAGACTGATCTTTGGCATCTCTTCGTTTATAAACCTCTCAGGTCAGACTGATCTTTGGCATCTCTTCATTTATAAACCTCTCAGGTCAGACTGATCTTTGGCATCTCTTCGTTTATAAACCTCTCAGGTCAGACTGATCTTTGGCATCTCTTCATTTATAAACCTCTCAGGTCAGACTGATCTTTGGCATCTCTTCATTTATAAACCTCTCAGGTCAGACTGATCTTTGGCATCTCTTCATTTATAAACCTCTCAGGTCAGACTGATCTTTGGCATCTCTTCATTTATAAACCTCTCAGGTCAGACTGATCTTTGGCATCTCTTCATTTATAAACCTCTCAGGTCAGACTGATCATTGGCATCTCTTCATTTATAAACCTCTCAGGTCAGACTGATCATTGGCATCTCTTCATTTATAAACCTCTCAGGTCAGACTGATCATTGGCATCTCTTCATTTATAAACCTCTCAGGTCAGACTCTTTGTGTCTCCATAGGGAACAAAGCAGGCTCTTTGTGTCTCCATAGGGAACAAAGCAGGCTCTTTGTGTCTCCATAGGGAACAAAGCAGGCTCTTTGTGTCTCCATAGGGAACAAAGCAGGCTCTTTGTGTCTCCATAGGGAACACAGCAGGCTCTTTGTATCTCCATAGGGAACAAAGCAGGCTCTTTGTGTCTCCATAGGGAACAAAGCAGGCTCTTTCTGTCTCCATAGGGAACAAAGCAGGCTCTTTGTGTCTCCATAGGGAACAAAGCAGACTCTTTGTGTCTCCATAGGGAACAGTATTGCGACACAAAACAAAACATTTTTGTTCTTTTCCCACCACTGCTTATTTCACCCATGCAACACCGACTACCAAAACCAGAACGTAAGATCGGCCGAATTCCCAAAACGCTGTCAGCGCAACAGCAGCGACCTTGACCCGATGTGTTCTCCTTCTCTGCTGCTATTTATATTAGATTAGTTCTAAGTGTCTGTTCTGTGCTGATAGTGCAGACCAGTGCTGTGCTGAGCTGTTGGTTTGTTGATGTTGTGTGTGTTTAGAAAAAGAGTAAATAAATAGCTTTGGCAAATAGTGTCTGTCGTCTACACCCCAGGAATCTGTAGGACTGACCATGTGAATTATTAGTTTAGAGAAGAAGACAACCGCAATTCCTGCAAAACCCCAAAATACATCAGAGACAAATTTCAGACTCAACAGGACTGTCTGCATCAGGGGCGTTGCAACCCACTTTGGTGCCCGACGCACAACTGGCTGTTGGGTGCCTCCCTGTGTGACAGTCTAGTATGATGAAGCAGGGCTTTGCTTTACCAAAAGACGTACACATTTGAAACTTGGAGATACGAGGTTTCTGCCCGACAGTGACGATATTTTAGTGATTATGTTGTGAGGAAAACGTTGAGATAACAGCCATTTTGGTTAGAACTGACTGAAAATAACTTTGTGCTTCACGTTTAAAATTATACTAAATATTTTTTCAAGTGTCCAAATAAATTCCAAATATTATCAAATGATCTCGCGGCACCCCAGGGTGCCCCGTCACCCACTTTGAAAAGCCCTGCACCAGGGAACATCTGGAAACAGCTGGTACGGAGGCAGGACAGCTGTGCAACAAAGAGCCAGAGGCTAGCAAACTTTAGTTTTCAGTTTCCTACACTGTTCCTATCATTATTATTCCAAAAGATTTTCTAACATGTTTTCTCACATTTATCTTTTAAATTCCATGAAATAGAAAAAAGAAGGGCAACGACAGTTTAAGTAGGCCTACTACTAGTGGAAATAGCAGATCTTGTGAGCTTGTAAATCTACTTTTTTGGGTCCCAGGGAGACTCGAGCTAAAAGGTTTTTCACACGTGACCCAAAAGAGACATTGGATGTTTGCCCAGGACCCAAACTATGTGAGAATAGTAGATCTACAAGCTCACAATACTTATGAAACATTCGTTTTCTAATTTATGGAATTCCTTAGATTTATCTTTTTATTTCTTCTTGAAAGCACTGAAAGAAAAAAACACATTGAATTTTGTTTTAATTCATGGAAAATGTTGCTTTTTGGGTAATGTTTTTAATATTGTTCTGAAATAATAATTCAAGTTATACTATGTAACTTTTTTAATAAAACAAATCTTAAAATTGTCCTAACTATTAAATCGTTAAAGTTTTAGAACCCCCACTCTGTTAATTTCAGCCCCAAAAGCCTTTTCTATATATGTTTTCTACTGAGCCGTGAGGGGGGTTGCATTTCCCGGCAAAATTACGTCATCTGCATCATTCCGTATACGTGTCTCCCAGATCATACATTACCGGCCAATCACAGTGCGGATCATCCACTGCCGGCCAATCACAGCACGTCTTGCTGTCTTCTCAGGAAGTAGCTTGCCTCAACATAACAACAGCATTTACTCTGGTGAAGGAGTCCGTATCTCCGGAATGCCTGGACGCACGGGAACCAGGGACCCCTCTAAAGATGCATCTCGGCGAGGTGCAGGCGGACACAGTGGTATGAGGCCCGGTCCACGGCGAAAAAAGCAGACGCGACCGCGGTTTGCTATACCGGTCCGCTACTGACCACTAGTTGAGCAACTTACACAGTATAGCTTTAAAAACTAATTGTAGTAAACATGGGACCCATAACAATGTGATCCAGTGTTTGTGAAGGAGAGGAGCGCTCCATTATTCCCACTAGTGCTCCAGCAGTGTGAGCATCAAACATCCATCCTGTAGCTAACAGAGCACTGGAGGCTGCTTGGCAAGAGGCCTGAATAATGAACACACAAAGGATTCATCAGTGTTGTTGTCGGCCTCCTCGTGCACCAGGCTTTCAGACTCCGTGCACGAGGCTTCCAGACTCCGTGCACCAGGCTTCCAGACTCCGTGCACCAGGCTTCCAGACTCCGTGCACCAGGCTTTCAGACTCCGTGCACCAGGCTTTCAGACTCCGTGCACCAGGCTTTCAGACCCCGTGCACCAGGCTTCCAGACCCCGTGCACCAGGCTTCCAGACTCCGTGCACCAGGCTTCCAGACTCCGTGCACCAGGCTTCCAGACTCCGTGCACAAGGCTTCCAGACTCCGTGCACCAGGCTTTCAGACTCTGTGCACCAGGCTTCCAGACTCCGTGCACCAGGCTTCCAGACTCCGTGCACCAGGCTTCCAGACTCCGTGCACCAGGCTTCCAGACTCCGTGCACCAGGCTTTCAGACTCCGTGCACGTGGTGGCCCTTAAACACGTCCAGCCCCTGCTGTCCGCAGCACAGCGTGCGATGCTCCAGCCAACACCTCTACTCCTGAACAGGGGCGTCACACCAAACTCTGGGCCCTGAGTACAAGGATTCAATGCGGGGGCCCCCATGAATGTTTTTCAAATGCGTTCCCATTTAGACTGGAAACGCATTCTTTTGTGCTTTAACTATTGAAAAACAGCAGATCTACAAGCTCGCAGTGCTCGGTGCCGCGCTGCAAGCTTGTAGATCTTGTAGATCTTGTAGATTTTTTTTAAACCATGAACATTTTTACCCGATTCTGTAAATGTCTTCTAAATCAGGGGTTTTCAAAGTGGGTGACGGGGCACCCTGGGGTGCTGTGACGGCAGTCCAGGGGTGCCGCGAGATCATTTGATAATATTTGGAATTTATTTGGACACTTTAAACTTGAAGTACAAAGTTCTTTTCAGTCAGTTCTAACCAACATGGCTATTATCTCAACGTTTTCCTCGCAACATAATCACTAAAATATCGTCACTGTCAGGCAGAAACCTCGTATCTCCAGGTTTCAAATACGTCTTTTGGTAAAGCAAAGCTCTGCTTCATCATACAAGGCTGTCATCGACTGTCATCATACAAGACAGCGCGGCACTATTTTTCAATAGCTAAAGTATGAAATAATGAAGGCCCCTCCACCTTGGGCCCTGGTAACTCATTCCCCCCCCCCACACACACCATGTGACGCCCCTGGGTCCAGCCAACACCTATCCTCCTGAATCACTGCCCTCCCCTCCACCCCCTCCCTGCCAGCCATCAGTTGTGGGTGCCTGAGCCTGGCACAGTGCCAGCCCTGCCAGGCTGTGCCAGGCTCACCCTTCTCTGTGTCTGACCTTTGTTCTGTGACCCGCACTAGAGGTCCCCTGTAGGGGTCCACGTTAATGAGGTGGTCCGTCCCCCTGTAGGGGTCCACGTTAATGAGGTGGTCCGTCCATTCCTAGCATTATTTATTTTTCTCTAAATGCTCCCTCAATTCCCTAAAGGCCTTACATCTAACAAGTTTGAAAAGATTTCGGACAGATTCGTAAAGATTTCTAAAAGACTATACCCTCTCACACTAGAAGATTTGAAAAAGATTTTCCAAAGACTTAATGATGATTTTTAAAAGATTTCAGTTGTTAGATGTGAGATGCCTCTAAAGATTTGGTAAAGACTGGTTCAAGATTCCCTTTTATTTGCTGAAATCTGTCTGAAATAGGCCTATTATAGCCATTGTGTTCCTATTCCTCTGACATTCAGACTCAGCCCCGATTTGTGAAAATATCAAACCAGTTTGATAATATAACGACCGAATCACGGGAGCGCGCCGCAACTCGTCTTGATTTTATTACGACTGCGACCCCCAAAATAATAACATTTTAACTTGGGACCCCCCCCCCCCCCCCCCACCCACCCTGACGAGCACTAAGAGTTGAGGCATTACATTTTGTATAACACATTCCTATTGTGAAAATAGCAGATCTACATGCTCACAAAGCCTAACGTCGCAAGACTTTGTGAGCACGTAGATCTGCTATTTTCACAATTTCTGCCTCTAATATTTGACAGTATGGCCAAGGTTAAATGTGTCATTTTAGAGGTATTAAAAAGTCCTGAAATTGTCATTTTAGTATCGGGAGACACCCTCTATGCACTTAAACTTTATGTTGGTTTGTTTACTGTTGAGTGAGAAAACAATGTTGCACATTAAATTAATCATCTGGGGACCCCCCAAAATAATTTGGCGACCCCCCTGAGGGTCCCGACCCACAGGTTGAGAATCACTGCCCTAAGCTGTAATCCTGGGCTCTGCTCTCCCTCTGCCAACCTGAGGAGAGCCCTGAACTGAGCTCATGCATGAGGAGTGAGCAGGCCGCTTCTTATCACCTCCCCACGTTATTTCAACCAGTTCCTTTCCCCTCCATCAGGCGCCCTGGCTGGCCAGGGGGAGGCAGTATAGAGATCAGGATTACTGCGTGTTTTTTTGTGAAGGTATCTACCCTAGGAGACACGAGGAGAACATTCAAACCTCCACACAGAAAGTCTCTTTTGCCAACCCCACCTATAGGGTGTGGGCGCTGATGACGTGGAGGAGAAAACACAGCGTCCCCCGGCAAGAATCGAACCCAGGACCTTCTAGCTGTGAGGCGACAGCTAGGCCTGGATCGGTATCATTTTTGGTTTTAGTCCTCGCACTCCGCCCGTATGAATAAAAAAGAAACTGCCACAAGGTATATAAACATACTTGTGTGAGTTGTGTCGAGTGGATTATGGAGACACCCATAAGGGACTGCCCATACAGGTCCATGTCTCATACAGCAGGGTGAGGGTCCATGTCTCATACAGCAGGGTGAGGGTCCATGTCTCATACAGCAGGGTGAGGGTCCATGTCTCATACAGCAGGGTGAGGGTCCATGTCTCATACAGCAGGGTGAGGGTCCATGTCTCATACAGCAGGGTGAGGGTCCATGTCTCATACAGCAGGGTGAGGGTCCATGTCTCATACAGCAGGGTGAGGGTCCATGTCTCATACAGCAGGGTGAGGGTCCATGTCTCATACAGCAGGGTGAGGGTCCATGTCTCATACAGCAGGGTGAGGGTCCATGTCTCATACAGCAGGGTGAGGGTCCATGTCTCATACAGCAGGGTGAGGGTCCATGTCTCATACAGCAGGGTGAGGGTCCATGTCTCAGTTTAGTTTACAGTTTACAGTTTAGGCATTTAGCAGACACGTTTAATCCAAAGCGACTTACAATAAGCAGATAATACATCAATATAATAAACAAGATAATATGTCAGAACACCAGCAACAATATGACAAATGCATAGGAATATCAATCTAAAAAAACAATATAATCAATAATACAATATAATAAAATCAATCTAAAAAACAATATAATCAGTAAAGAAAAAAAGGTTCTAATAAACCTAAAAAACAAATGCTAACTAGCTTCATGTATTGTCATTGAGTGTTTCAGTAGTGCTAAGGGTTTAGGTGGAGTCTGAAAAGGTGAGTCTTAAGTCCACAGTGAAAGCTAGCGAGTGAGTCCGTTGTTCTAAGTGCGACAGGGAGTTTATTCCACAGCTTGGGGGCCAGGAGGGCAAACTGTCTCGGACTAGTGGATTTTTTGTCCTGGGGTTTTTAGCGAGGGTTCTGTCAGCATCCCTGTGTTGGCTGATCTAAGTGAATGGGTGGGGTTGTAGGGGTTGATCAGGTTTTGGAGGTATGGAGGAGCCGTACCTTTGGCTGCTTTGAAGGTCAGCATCGGTGTTTTGTATTCTGTGCGGGCCGCAACCTGGAGCCAGTGGAGGGAGTGGAGAAGGGGGGAGACATGTGAGAACTTAGGCTGGTTGAAGACCAGTCGTGCCACGGCCTTTTGGATCAGTTGGGTTCATACAGCAGTGTGAGGGTCCATGTCTTGGCTCCATACAGCAGGGTGAGGGTCCATGTCTCAGCTCCATACAGCAGAGTGAGGGTCCATGTCTCAGCTCCATACAGCAGTGTGAGGGTCCATGTCTCAGCTCCATACAGCAGTGTGAGGGTCCATGTCTCTGCTCCATACAGCAGTGTGAGGGTCCATGTCTCAGCTCCATACAGCAGTGTGAGGGTCCATGTCTCAGCTCCATACAGCAGGGTGAGGGTCCATGTCTCAGCTCCATACAGCAGTGTGAGGGTCCATGTCTCAGCTCCATACAGCAGTGTGAGGGTCCATGTCTCAGCTCCATACAGCAGTGTGAGGGTCCATGTCTCAGCTCCATACAGCAGGGTGAGGGTCCATGTCTCAGCTCCATACAGCAGGGTGAGGGTCCATGTCTCAGCTCCATACAGCAGGGTGAGGGTCCATGTCTCAGCTCCATACAGCAGTGTGAGGGTCCATGTCTCAGCTCCATACAGCAGTGTGAGGGTCCATGTCTCTGCTCCATACAGCAGGGTGAGGGTCCATGTCTCAGCTCCATACAGCAGGGTGAGGGTCCATGTCTCAGCTCCATACAGCAGGGTGAGGGTCCATGTCTCTGCTCCATACAGCAGGGTGAGGGTCCATGTCTCAGCTCCATACAGCAGGGTGAGGGTCCATGTCTCAGCTCCATACAGCAGAACGGCTGCTTCTTGAGTTTTATCTCCTGTGTCAGAGTTTCTCTCTCCTCATTCCCTGCAGGGCTTTTCATTTAAAGCCCTCCAGACTTGCGTAGAAAAGACTCATAACGTTTCAGACATGTTGCTGCCGATAAGCTACACATTCTGCCCTGGCAGCATAAGACCATCTTTTACAATCACCACAGCTTAAAGCAATGGTTCTCAACCTGTGGGCCGGGACCCCTAGAGGGTTACAGATGTTTAGCTAAATGTTAACATTGTTTTCTCACTCTACAGTAACCAGACCAACATACAATATGCAGTAAAGTGTAGGGTATCTACACATTTCTGAAGTGACCATTTAAGGACTTTTTATTACCTCTGGTCAAACAATGGTCAAATTGTCAAATATTAGAGGCAGAAATTGTGAAAATAGACGATCTACATGCTCACCACGCCTCGCAATGCGAGGCGTTTTGAGCGTGTAGATCTGCTATTTTCACAACGGAATCGATCGAGTCAAACTAAATGTAACGCCAACTCCTACAATTCCAAGTGCTTATGCAGGTTGGGGGGTCCCCAGTTCAAATGTGATTATTTTGGTGGTCGCGGCCAAAAAAGTTTGAGAACCACTGGTTTAAAGGCGCGCCCAGTGTTTGTCTTTGAGCCATACTCAATACGCTGTAGTTTTTCTTATCTTTTTTAAACATATATTGACTATGATGGATTATGTCGTAGGAACCAAAATGAAAAGCGAAACAAAATAACTGTTTTTTTTTTATCCATGTCGACAGTTTCCTCAAAGCTGTCTGCACTAATTAAAGTAGAGCGAAAGTAAACAAATCTGTGTGTACGCTTGATCCCAAGTGGAGCCGTGTTCAGCGCACAAACGCACGCACAGACGCACGCACACACGCGCGCGCACACACACACAAACACGCATAGACATTTAGCCCTTACAAGTATAGTACGTGCACACACACACGCGCGCACGTGCACCTTGGCATGCACACACTTACATTTACATGTGCATTCATCGGAGGATTTCATTTCAGCAGGGATTTGTGCGCCCCTTTGTGAGTCCTTCCAAGGGCGTCACAAGGGGGGGGGGGGGGAGTGGGACTGAGTTATTTGGGCCCAAGGTGGAGCTAGGGGCCTTGATTATTTCATACTTTAGCTATTGAAGAATAGCAGATCTCCTGAAGCTCGCAGCGCGGCACCGAGTGCCACGCTGCAAGCTTGTAGATCTGCAATTTTTGAAAAGTTGTGAAAATGTTTGCAAATCTTTGAATATCTGTATTTGTTAAGCGAACGTTTGTAACTCAATCCTGGAACTAAATATTTTGAGATGCCGTGGTCCGTGGCCAAATACATATCATTTTTGGTCCTTCACATGGAGTCATACATGGAGTCATACTGAGTCATACTGTAGAAACATAGGTTTCCCCCCCCCCCCCCCCAAAAAAAAAAGAAAAAGAAAAAAACCTTAGAAGGATTTAAAATATTCAGACTGCACACATTTTCACGATTTTTCAAAAATAGCAGATCTACAAGCTCTGCTTGTATCTGCTATTTTTCAATAGTTAAAGCACGAAATGTGAGTGAATCCTTGTACCCAGGGCCCAGCATTTGGTGTGACACCCCTGATGGAGTTAAACTGCAGAGTGAGATCCCAGCATGAGTCCTCTTCCATTCTGTTTAATCCTGCCTGCTCTCCTCTCCCTCTGAATCCACCCGCTATAACCTGTGGTGATGATAACACACGATACGCACGCTTTCAAATCGACAAGATTCAGATCGCTGCGATAGTGGTACTATTTAACGGCATGAAGTGCAAAAAATATTAATCGCCAGAAATAGGCCAAGCACACTGATTATATAATGGCCTGATACCAATATATTCAAGGTAATCGCAATTGCTTTGCATAAATCGTAGGGGTGTAACGATACATTTTGATAGTGATTCGATACATATCACGATACATGGTTGACGATACGATACGATTCGATTTAATTATTTAAAATCGATATAGTTACTATTAAGCAAAGAAATGTAATCTGTGTGAAAGGTGTGGATAGTGCAGGTTTTTAAGGGGAACATGTATTATTATGGATATAAATAAGTAAACACAGTGATTATCTGCCAAATACATGGACATTGTATATTGACAAACCTGCACCTTGACATGAACCCAGAGATTACACACATTTATCCATAGACCAGTGTAGCTAGGTAGTATCGATACAATCGATTCTTTGCACTGCCGATTCGATACGATACAAAATAAAACGATACGATTGATTGATTGATTGATTGATTGAAGACTTTATTAGAAGTTTGCATAGGAAAAGGTACAGTTTCATGACGGTACAGTTCACTGGTACAAGGTCTACTAAAAGGAGATCCATGAAAAGACTAAGCTTATTTCCACTGGAAACCATTGAAGTATCTCATATAACATTGAATGACAGACAAATAGAACACAGTACTATGCAGTAGATATGTAAAGAAAAACAAAAAAAAACAGTAAGTCTAAATAAACAGTATATACAAAGAAGGGGCAGGGGAGGGTAGGGTTGGGCTAGGTTAGTTTTTTACCAGTTGCGAATGGCTGCTGCCTGTAAGTGATTCTTCAGGGCAATTTTAAAGGATGCTAGTGATCCACACTCCTTTATGACCTTCGGTAAGGCTTTCCACATTTTGGTGGTATAGCAGAAAAAAGAGTTTGACCCTTTGTTGGTTTTGACTCTGGGTTGAAAGTGATCTGTGGCGCTGCCTCTGGTGTTGTAATTATGGACATCCTTAATGTTTATAAAGTATTTTGACAGGTACTTGGGTATCATAGTGGTGTAGTGTATCTTGTACACCAGGCCCATTGCAAGTTGCTGTACTCTGTCATCTACTCTGAGCCACCCCACTCTTAACTGGTGAGTAGCGGTGAGGTGAGTCTGATAGGGAAGGTGAAGTAGGACCCTAATTAGTTTATTTTGGGCTGTTTGGAGTTTAGTTTTCAGGGCTTGTGGGGCGTCACAATACCATACGTGGACTCCGTAGTCAAAGAGGGGCTGGATTATTGCACCAGCTATGGTCTTCAGTGTGTTGAAATTGACCATTGGGGCGATCCTCTGTAGGAAACGAGTTCGTTGGTTGATTTTATTTATTACTTTAGAAGTCATCTTTTCACTGGAAAGATTAGCTTCAAGGATACATCCTAAGTAAGAGATTTTGTTTTTTCGTGTTATGACCTTGTCACCCACTTTGATTGTGAAGTTATCGACTTTTTTGAGGTTATGATTTGATCCAAAGAGGATGGACTCAGTTTTTCCCAGGTGAATTGATAATTTGTTGTCATTAAGCCATGTGCAGATCTTACTTAGTTCAGAGTTAAGTGTCTTTTCAACCTGCAAGTGGTCCTTGCCCGAGACTAGGAGAGCCGAGTCATCCGCGAACAGGAACAGGTTGCAGTCACAAGCAGATGCCATGTCGTTCACGTATATTAGGAACAACAGAGGTCCCAGTATGCTACCTTGAGGAACACCACAGCTTACTGGGAGGGGGGGGGACAGGGTACCGTTAATCTCCACCACCTGTTCCCTCCCCACCAGGTAAGATTGCATCCAACTCACTGCTGCGCTGTCAAGACCGATGGCTTTTAGTTTCTCAATCAGAATAGAGTGATTTACGGTGTCAAATGCCTTCTGGAGGTCCATCATGACCATGCCACTATATTTGCCGTCATCCGCCTCGCGTTTGATTTGGTCAGTCAAATACAGAAGGCATGTGTCAGTGGAATGAGATTTTCTGAATCCAGATTGGAACTCGTAAATCAGATTATTCTCATCGAGATATCTTGCTATCTGTTCGTAGACTATTTTCTCCATGACTTTGGATATGGAGCTAAGAATGGAAACGGGACGGTAGTTTCCAGGGTCTAGTTTGCTACCTTTTTTATGCAGGGGGGTTACTTTTGCTAGTTTGAAGTCCTGTGGGACATGACCCTGTTCGATGGAAAGGTTAATTATGTGGGTAATGATCGGTGCAATGGTGGCGGCTGAATCTCTGAGAAATCTAGCTGGAATTTTATCAAGGCCAGTGGCCTTGTGTTGAGGTAGGGCGCTCAGTTTTTTAAACACTTCATCAGTTGTCACTGTGGCAAGTTTAAAACTGTCTTTTCTGACGCCCAGTTTATTGTAGAATTTCTTAACAAATTTTACACCATACACGATTCAATTTTAGATGTTTTCATTTCAATATACTTCAATTTTCTAAGTTAAAACGATATTTCAATACAGTTACTATATCGTTACACCCCTAATAAATCGTCATAGTCGTTTCCATGTTTCATTGGTTGAAGTAGCCGGTCTATAAGCTCACAACGTGACTATGCTATTATTGCTAAGCTATTATTTTTTTTTAACATGTCTGAAAGTATTAAAAATGATCATAAATATACGGCCTGTTTGTTTGGGTCGTGGCCACGTCGGTGACAGCGGAGTAAAAATCAAGTAGCGCTGCCTGGTGCTCTGTGCTTTATGGCACCACAAACACACTGTCTGTGACGTCCGGAGCTCATAAGCTGCGCCTCAAACTGAAGTGAACACAGACCAACACTGTGACGTCCGGAGCTCATAAGCTGCGCCTCAAACTGAAGTGAACACAGACCAACACTGTGACGTCCGGAGCTCATAAGCTGTTCCTCAAACTGAAGTGAACACAGACCAACACTGTGACGTCTGGAGCTCATAAGCTGTTCCTCAAACTGAACTGAACACAGACCAACACTGTGACGTCCGGAGCTCATAAGCTGCGCCTCAAACTGAAGTGAACACAGACCAACACTGTGACGTCTGGAGCTCATAAGCTGTTCCTCAAACTGAACTGAACACAGACCAACACTGTGACGTCTGGAGCTCATAAGCTGTTCCTCAAACTGAACTGAACACAGACCAACACTGTGACGTCTGGAGCTCATAAGCTGTTCCTCAAACTGAACTGAACACAGACCAACACTGTGACGTCTGGAGCTCATAAGCTGTTCCTCAAACTGAACTGAACACAGACCAACACTGTGACGTCTGGAGCTCATAAGCTGTTCCTCAAACTGAACTGAACACAGACCAACACTGTGACGTCTGGAGCTCATAAGCTGTTCCTCAAACTGAACTGAACACAGACCAACACTGTGACGTCTGGAGCTCATAAGCTGTTCCTCAAACTGAACTGAACACAGACCAACACTGTGACGTCTGGAGCTCATAAGCTGTTCCTCAAACTGAAGTGAACACAGACCAACACTGTGACGTCCGGAGCTCATAAGCTGTTCCTCAAACTGAAGTGAACACAGACCAACACTGTGACGTCCGGAGCTCATAAGCTGCTCCTCAAACTGAAGTGAACACAGACCAACACTGTGACGTCCGGAGCTCATAAGCTGTTCCTCAAACTGAAGTGAACACAGACCAACACTGTGACGTCCGGAGCTCATAAGCTGTTCCTCAAACTGAAGTGAACACAGACCAACACTGTGACGTCTGGAGCTCATAAGCTGTTCCTCAAACTGAAGTGAACACAGACCAACACTGTGACGTCTGGAGCTCATAAGCTGCTCCTCAAACTGAAGTGAACACAGACCAACACTGTGACGTCCGGAGCTCATAAGCTGTTCCTCAAACTGAAGTGAACACAGACCAACACTGTGACGTCTGGAGCTCATAAGCTGTTCCTCAAACTGAACTGAACACAGACCAACACTGTGACGTCTGGAGCTCATAAGCTGTTCCTCAAACTGAACTGAACACAGACCAACACTGTGACGTCCGGAGCTCATAAGCTGTTCCTCAAACTGAAGTGAACACAGACCAACACTGTGACGTCCGGAGCTCATAAGCTGCTCCTCAAACTGAAGTGAACACAGACCAACACTGTGACGTCCGGAGCTCATAAGCTGTTCCTCAAACTGAAGTGAACACAGACCAACACTGTGACGTCCGGAGCTCATAAGCTGTTCCTCAAACTGAAGTGAACACAGACCAACACTGTGACGTCTGGAGCTCATAAGCTGTTCCTCAAACTGAAGTGAACACAGACCAACACTGTGACGTCTGGAGCTCATAAGCTGTTCCTCAAACTGAAGTGAACACAGACCAACACTGTGACGTCTGGAGCTCATAAGCTGTTCCTCAAACTGAACTGAACACAGACCAACACTGTGACGTCTGGAGCTCATAAGCTGTTCCTCAAACTGAACTGAACACAGACCAACACTGTGACGTCCGGAGCTCATAAGCTGTTCCTCAAACTGAAGTGAACACAGACCAACACTGTGACGTCCGGAGCTCATAAGCTGCTCCTCAAACTGAAGTGAACACAGACCAACACTGTGACGTCCGGAGCTCATAAGCTGTTCCTCAAACTGAACTGAACACAGACCAACACTGTGACGTCCGGAGCTCATAAGCTGTTCCTCAAACTGAACTGAACACAGACCAACACTGTGACGTCCGGAGCTCATAAGCTGCTCCTCAAACTGAAGTGAACACAGACCAACACTGTGACGTCCGGAGCTCATAAGCTGTTCCTCAAACTGAAGTGAACACAGACCAACACTGTGACGTCTGGAGCTCATAAGCTGCTCCTCAAACTGAAGTGAACACAGACCAACACTGTGACGTCTGGAGCTCATAAGCTGTTCCTCAAACTGAAGTGAACACAGACCAACACTGTGACGTCCGGAGCTCATAAGCTGCTCCTCAAACTGAACTGAACACAGACCAACACTGTGACGTCTGGAGCTCATAAGCTGTTCCTCAAACTGAACTGAACACAGACCAACACTGTGACGTCCGGAGCTCATAAGCTGTTCCTCAAACTGAAGTGAACACAGACCAACACTGTGACGTCTGGAGCTCATAAGCTGTTCCTCAAACTGAACTGAACACAGACCAACACTGTGACGTCTGGAGCTCATAAGCTGTTCCTCAAACTGAAGTGAACACAGACCAACACTGTGACGTCTGGAGCTCATAAGCTGTTCCTCAAACTGAAGTGAACACAGACCAACACTGTGACGTCTGGAGCTCATAAGCTGTTCCTCAAACTGAAGTGAACACAGACCAACACTGTGACGTCTGGAGCTCATAAGCTGTTCCTCAAACTGAAGTGAACACAGACCAACACTGTGACGTCTGGAGCTCATAAGCTGTTCCTCAAACTGAAGTGAACACAGACCAACACTGTGACGTCTGGAGCTCATAAGCTGTTCCTCAAACTGAAGTGAACACAGACCAACACTGATCTTATACTGTACAAACTGAAGTGAACACAGACCAACACTGATCTTATACTGTACAAACTGAAGTGAACACAGACCAACACTGATCTTATACTGTACAACCTGCAATACAAGCAGTGATGGAAGTACTGATGTGTTTTACTTAAAGGACAACGTTGTCTTTTTACAATAAGGGTTCATATTTTAGAACATAATTAGAGAAAAGAAAAGATGAGTGTTAAAATATTTATACTTTCTATAGTTTTAGAGATTTTAATGACTTTGATTTCAGTGGGTGGGGGCATGCGTGCAAGTGGCTAAATATGTCTTTTTAGACACAATAAGCCGGTGGTTTCTTTATTACTATTTACAGTAACACTATTAGCCTCCATAAGTCACATCTGACCATGAAAGATTGCAGTGCATCTTGGGAATGGGCTTGTTGTGTCTAAAAATGTAGTGCAGTTTACTTGAGTAAATGTTACTTTACACCACGTGCGTGCGTGCGCGTGCGTGTGTGCGTGCGTGCGTGCGTGCGTGCGTGCGTGCGTGCGTGCATACGCGCGTGCGTTAGAGGATGACATTTGACAGGAATTCCCGTGGGTCCCGTGGGTCCTGTGGGTCCTGCAGGATTCCCGCAGGACAGGAGCCAAATTTGTAACATTGCCGTGATCGGGACGGGACATGAATGAAAATCACCGGGAGTGGGCAGGAGGGGGAATCATCCCAGAACAGGTCATCAAACCGCAGAAATAAACAGTGCTACTTTATTAGCAGTTTGGGAGGAAAAAAGCACAGGAAAGTGAGGTCTTCGAACTGCGAACATTATACAATTATACATTATATAATAATAAACATGATATCAAATATAATATGGATCAAAAATGGAACAACATATTTTTTTCGGGAGCGGGAGCTAAACGGGAGTGATTTTGACCAGGAGTCATTGTACAGGAGTGGGACAGGACGGGGTTTATTTGTTTACTCTGGCCCAGGATTGAGATGAGACAGGATTTTTTTCTGCAGGAGTGGGACGTGACAGGAGTGAAAATCCACTCCCGTGTCATCCTCTAGCGTGCGTGTGTGTGTGTGTGTGAGCGTGCGTGTGAGCGTGCGTGCGTGTGAGCGTGCGTGTGTGTGAGTGTGAGCGGGCTGGGAGTGAGAAGGTGTGGATGACAACACGGAACACGCCTCACGTCTCTGAGGATGTCTGCTTGTCTGCCGTCGTCAACACCTCCTCCTCTCTGCTGCTAGAGGTGTGTTTGTCAACACCTCCTCCTCTCTGCTGCTAGAGGTGTGTTTGTCAACACCTCCTCCTCTCTGCTGCTAGAGGTGTGTTTGTCAACACCTCCTCCTCTCTGCTGCTAGAGGTGTGTTTGTCAACACCTCCTCCTCTCTGCTGCTAAAGGTGTGTTTGTCAACACCTCCTCCTCTCTGCTGCTAGAGGTGTGTTTGTCAACACCTCCTCCTCTCTGCTGCTAGAGGTGTGTTTTGTCAAATCCACGCGGCTGGGTTTTATTTTCCTTCTCACCTGAGCAGATCTGTCTCCTGCAGCCTCTAAAGCAGCGCTACTCAACCCGCGGCCCGCGGGCCGCATGCGGCCCTTTCCGCATGTCTGTGCGGCCCGTCATGATCATACATATAAAAAATAATTTAATTTTCTAAGCCTGTCAAAGGCGGTGATGTTTGAGCCTCGGTGCACTCCGTAGTCAGGAAGCGAATGCAGTCAACACACAGAGCGCAGCCATAGCGCAGCACTGACAGCAGTGCGAGATGCAGCTGCACTAGAGCTAGTACAACGAGACAGTCAGACAGACAAATTTGCGGAGATTTTGCAGCAGATAACCGCAGTCGGGCTCACTGGAGACTGGGCGCATGGCGGTCGTGCGATATGAACGGTCGCGACTGTCATGTTTCAGGCTAATGAAGAGGGGACTGCCCGTAGGCACGTTACACCTAGCCCTTGTCTCTGCGGCTCCGCCGTCATTGAAATAAAGTCAGCACCGCATTCCAACAGATATCATCAGCCAGGGAACTATGCTACCACAAATCTCCTCCAACGAGATGTTGTGTTTTACAAAGCTCAAAGCATCAAACTGTTTCATAAGTACAGTGTAACTGAGGCAGAGTTGAACTGAGCTTAAGTTATTTATTTTTTTACTCTCTTCAAAAATAGCCGATCTACAAGCAACACATCTTGTGGTGAGCTTGTAGATCGGCTATTTTTGGGGAATGTCCCCCCAAGAATAGGGATACTGGGGTTTGAGTGATTGAATAATAAGTATAAACGTCTATTTACAGGTCTGGATCAATAACAGCCTGTCAGGTCATGGCTACAGCTTCAAGCCAAATTAGCCTATGTCATTTTTAGAGACTTGAAAAACAAGATTTGTATTTTATTTTATACTTTATCTTATTTGTTACCTAACCCAAGACTTAGTTTAATTTCCAGGATATTATTTGAGTAATTGATTTGAATTGTTGCACTCTGACTGTTAAAATCTGTTCAATTCAATTCAAAGGAGCTTCATTGGCATGAGAAAACATAGCTTTACATTGCCAAAGTTCACAAGCATTGCATTCCCAGACACTGTTGTGGATATTAGTCTGGTCCTTCTCAGTGTTATTTAAGGGGCGGTTACAAAAAGATTGAACCAGATCTGTTCATTTTCACTTCACATTTTGTGAATGAAGCCTAATTTGATAAAATGTGATAATTTCATCATTCCATCCATGACAATCTTTTGGTTCAATGAGGTTTGGCCTGGCTTTATAGATGGAAATGTGTCTGTTTTCTGTGCGTTTCCTTAATTATTAGACTTGTCATGAAGTGTGTTACAAAATCATTGTGAACGTCCAAAATACAACATCAGTCATTTTTAGCTTGCGGCCCTTTGGACTTTTGGCATTTTGCTGAGTGGCCCCTGAGCCATCTAAAGTTGAGTAGCCCTGCTCTAAAGCCTCGAACAGAGTCGGGTCCGCGGTGGAAGGCTATCCGCGGTGTAGTGCGGTGTAGTCTTTTTGAGTCATACAACTACAACGTTAACGCTCAAAAAGACTACACCGCGATCCACCGCGGACCCGACTCTGTTCGAGGCTTAACTCTCACAGCAGGCAGCGAGAGGCAGCCTGACGCCCACTTAGTGATGTTATCGTCTGTGCTGGGCCAGAAACCTCTTAACTCCCTGTTCTAAACTCAGTGGTTTTCAACCTTTTTTTCATGTCGATGTCCCATCATTTATTCAGCATTTGAGCCACACAGAACCACCATTTGAAGACATTAGAAGCAGAATATTTTGTTGGTACCATTATAGGACAGATAATAGGCAAAAGTTGATCAGAATAACTCATTCTAACAGCGACAGACAGCCCGCTGTGTTTTCCGGAAGTAGTCGATTATTTGTCGACGGGACCCGGCGACTTGCGGCGACACCAGGCGATGAGGCCATGGTTGAAAAGTGAGGCAGCTTGTAGATCTGCTACTTTTTGCTGTTTTTTTTTTTTTAATCGTGAGAAGTAACAGTATGAGATTTCCACCTGACAGAGACAATATGCTAATTCACACAATTACCTGCTGTGTGTGTGTGTGTGTGTGTGTGTGTGTGTGTGTGTGTGTGTGTGCGTGTGTGCGTGCGTGCGTGCGTGCGTGCGTGCGTGCGTGTGTGATCCATAAATAGTAGCATTAATATGTTTCACTAAGTGGATGTGTCAGCCTTTGTTGTTAAACCCACTTAGGCCTAGAATTATTGAATGCTTTAACTATTGAAAAATAGCAGATATACAAGCTCACAGCTTGTAGATCTACTATTTTTGAAAAATCATTGTTTGTTTTTGCAATCTTGAATATTATCTATTTAAAAGCGAACATCAAATATTTGCTTCTGGGTGGTCCCTGGAACAACATATTCTGAGCCAAATGCCTGTAATTTCGGGGGTCCTTGACATAGAAAAGTTTCAGATCAACTGATTCAGAGGAAGGATTTTGAAGTCGGGTCAAAGATATTCAAAGACTTGCACACATTTTCATGATTTAAGAAAAAATATAGCTCGCAGTGCTGCTATTTTCCAATAGTTAAAGCAAAGAATAATGGTTAAAGTGGTTAAAATCTAACGCAACGTGGGTGCGTTCCCAGGACTTGAAGGCCTAAAGAAGTCTGCGTTGCGTCTTGGCTTCCGTCTCCTCCGACAACGGAGCCTGTAATCTATAATCTCATGCAGCGACGAGGCTATAATTATGGAAATGTCGTGTCACTGTTATTGTTGCCAAAATAATTGTGATTAACAGTGCAGAGTAGCGACGTTGCTGACGTCCAGTGTTGGGGAAGTTAAAGTTAAATGCAACTGAGTTACGTAACTAAGTTACATTTTGCTGTAACTTGCTGGTAACTGAGTTACATTCATATTTCTGTAACTCGTCAAGTAACTGAGATACTTTTTGGGTAATTTTTGGCTCAAGTTACAAGCGGAGTTATAATTTTACATTAAAGTTTTGTTAAGATTGACGATCAAATGTCATGTAACAGTTTAATTAATATGTATAGCAAAGATGTAGTTATCACTATACCAGTTTGTTTACTGTTAAGTTACAGTTTTACAATTGTGATGTGATAAAATTGATGATCACATGCACTCAGTTGAGAGGCATATTTCTGCTGGCATGTGACTTTTTTTGTAGGATATTATATTTTGTTTCATGTATACCAAATGTGCATTCTCAATTTAACACTGAAAAAGAAACTTTTTACTTACTACGAAGAAGTTACTTTTTCTATGTAGCTTGAAACTTTACAAGTTACATTTCTCCAGCAGGGGTATAACTGTAACTTGATCAAGTTACTGCCATGGTGAGTTACTTGTAACTGTACAAGTTACACTTTCAAAGTAACTTCCCCAACACTGCTGACGTCACTCCTTCAGCCCCCTGCGTCGCAGAGGTTTTTTCTCTATGGAGAATGAATAACACTGTTGGGTCATCTTAAAATGGTCTCACATGAGAATTGTGTTCCAAAAATAAACAAACTGTCACTGTGGTATCGTCAGGGGAAGAGGAGTGGCTCTGTATGGTTTATGATCGTCAGTCACTCATCGGTCTGGTTTATAAAGTTTCATGATTGCGACCGAAGGTCTCAGTTTACCATGAGAAATGTCGCAGCTTGTCTCCGACTGTCTGTCTGTCTGTCTGTCTGTCTGTCTGTCTGTCTGTCTGTCTGTCTGTCTGTCTGTCTGCGTCAGTACACATTTTTACAGTCTATGGGTTGGTTCCCTTGTCACTGTGACATCACAGGTGATATCACAGGTGACATCACCTATGTAAAAGTCCATATATGGGTATTCCCCAGAATTCCTTTTATGTCCATATTTGAAGATCCCTGATGTCATCGATATATCACTGGCCAGATGGCCAAGACATGGCCCATATCTGTGTGGCTGGTTCAGATAGGGATCTCCATGTATGGGCATCAAATATATTGTATGCATATGGATACATATTATTACTAATAAAGGATAAAAGAAAAGAAAAAAGTCCATAAATATGGGCATTCCCAGAAACAAAATCCCTTTTATGCCCTTATATGGAGATTTCTGATGTCATCGCCCTTTGGGGCGAGGTCGCATGTCGCCCTGAGGCGTCTTACTTCGTACAGTATATTGAAATCTCTGATTCATGTGAGTTTCTTCTTCTCTCTCTCTCTCTCTCTCTCTCTCTCTCTCTCTCTCTCTCTCTCTCTCTCTCACGTCTTACTACTAAAACACTGTGACGTGTTTTGACTTAAACTGTGTGCGTGTGCATTCATTGTGATAGACTATATCTATTCCCATCCTTTTTTATCTTCTCTGTGAATTCCAAGCGATTTGCATGACAATGTGTTCATATCTTCATCCATTTAACATGAAATAATGTCATTAAGTAGCCTCTATAATGACTGGCCTCACTTACAGTAGGAACTTCCTCGTATCGTTGCTGGCTGGCAGAAACCTTGTAACTTCATATTTCAACATAAATGAATGAACTACTTCATCATGTAACAGTGTCGCACAAAGGAGGGGAAATAGCCGATCTACAGAACAAGCTCACAACGCCTCGCCATTGCAAGTAGCTGTACTCCATACCTGTAGATCTGCTATATTCAGAGCTCAACCAAGGCCTAGAGAGTAAGCCTATATTTAGTCATAGTTTTAGTCATCATAGCTTAGCTCTTATTTAGTTTTCGTCAGTGAAAAAAAGGTAATCGCCGAAAGATTTTCGTCATAGTTTTAGGCCCCGGCTACACGGAGCTGGATTGTTGCTGGATTGTTGATATCTAGACACTTTTTTGTGCTGTTGGGGCATGTAGCCACACGAAGCTGGATAGTTTGGCAGTGAATCTGGATAGTTTTCAATCCGGATAAATAAGTGGAGACACTGAAAACTATCCGCTTCACTGGATCCGTGTAGTCAAGATAGGCGGATATTTCTGAAGACAATGACATCACCGTAATCTTCGCGCATGCCCATTGATTCTTTTGGCATGTAACACGAATCCCAGTCAACACTCTCTTGTGCTCTCATGGCCTTGTATTATACGGCGATATTAAGCAGCAACTCAACCTCATCGTCGGTCCATATAAAAATTTTATCACTTTTTTCACTTTTATCTTTTTTCTTCTTGCTCTCCATGACTTCACTCACGTGTTTTCAGTAGCTGTTTGTTTTTGTTTTTGATTCACTGCCGGTGTTCCGGCTTAGTACTGCGCATGCTGAGATGCTGAGCCTATTCTTCTATGGTAGAGCACTCTGGGTATTACTTATCCCTTACCACCACGGCGCCACCTACTGGCCTGGCATGCTTGTTGGAGCCTATAATTATAGACCTCCCTCCATGCCTCCCTCTAGTGGAGGTCTGGGGACTCATATTTTAGACCTAGATATCCAGCTCCGTGTGGACCTAGATAGTTTTCTATCTGGATATCAACAATCTATCTGGATATCAACAATCCAGCTCCGTGTAGCCGGGGCCTTAGTCGACCAAATCAACACTGTTATGTGCATTTGTGATTAGTAGGGGTGTAACGATACATTTTAATAACGATTCGATACATATCATGGCGATACGATACGATTCGATTTAATTATTTAAAATCGATATACCGGTAGTAACTATTTAGCAAAGAAATTAAATCTGTGTGAAAGGTGTGGATAGTGCAGGTTTTTAAGGGAAACATGTATTATTATGGATATAAATTAGTGAACACAGTGATTATCTGCCAAATAAATGGACATTGTATATTGACAAACCTGCACCTTGACATGAACCCAGAGATTAGACACATTTAGGCCCTATTGTTAGACCAGTGTAGCTATATGGAAAGGAAAAGTAATTAAACCCCTCCTTTTAAAATGTTCTTCTTAAAAATGCTAAACAATGTAGGTAGTATCGATACAATCGATTCTTTGCACTGCCGATTCGATACGATAAAACGATACGATTCGATTTTAGCTGTTTTCATTTCGATATACTTCGATTTGTTATCTTAAAAACGATATTTCGATACAGTTACTATATTGTTACACCCCTAGTGATTAGGGCTGTTAAAATATGACATTTTACATGACAATTAATTGTCACTCAAATAATTGTGATTAACGATTTAATTGTGTTTTTGTTGTTGACAATTACATTTCTGTTTGGCTTTTAGGCTTTGAAGTTGCAAGTGGCAGATATGACACATAACCTGAATATACAAAGAAATTACTGACAATTATTTGACAACTTTCTACTAAACAACTAGACAACTTTCTGCTAAAAAATAGCATTGATAGTGGAAATAGCCGATCTACAAGCTCACATCGTGTTGCGATGCGACACGTTGTGAGCTTGTAGATCTGCTATTTCCACATGAACTGATAATCATGTTTTAGGGGTGAAAAAAAATCATGGCACCCCATCTTTAAGGAGGTTCTTGCAAATAGAACGTATGAGAACCACTACCACGTTGTGAGGTTGTAGATCTGCTATTTCCACTATTTCTGAGAATGTATGAACATTTTTCAACATTCACGATTATGACAACAGAATTGCGATTATGTCAAATAATTGCATTTAGACGATTACGTAATAATTGTGACAGGCCTATTGGTGATCACTGAGCCTACATAGCGTTCTGAGCTCCATCGGAATCAGCAGGGAACACAAAGCCAGTCTGGCTCGCCATTGTCAAAGAAAAGTTCATGGTTTTCCTCTTGTGTAGCATCAGAGAGTCTGTTCTTCTTGAGAGATTATCACAACGCTGGTGTGTGGTGGACATTTCTGTCGAGAGAGACGGACAACTGAGTGGACAATAATGATACCAGAAACACACAAAAAGAGCTAGCACTGAATGACCATGACAGGTCTGTAACTCTGAGAGTGTACAAATGGAACCAAATACCTTTGGTTCCATTTGGACACTCTCAGAGCTACAGAGGTGGTGCCATAGTTGTGTACTTGTTTCTGCTTTGTATATGTCTATGGAGTTAACATTACTCTAATACAGGGGTTTTCAAAGTGGGTGACGGGGAAGTTGGGGGAACCCTGGGGTGCCTTGACGGCAGTCCAGGGGTGCCGCGAGATAACTTGATAATATTTGGAATTTATTTGGACACTTGATTGAACACTTTTTAAACTTGAAGTACAATGTTATTTTCAGTCAGTTCTAACCAAAATGGCTATTATCTCAACGTTTTCCTCGCAACATAATCACTAAAATATCGTCACTGTCGGGCAGAAACCTCGTATCTCCAAGTTTCAAATGTGTACGTCTTTTGCAATGCTTCAACATATAAGACTGTCACACAAAACTAGTGAAAACAGCAGATCTACAAGCACACAACGGCGTTGTGTGCCAATAAAGCTCCTTTGAATTGAATTGATTGGTCCAGGTCCTGACTGTGCTTGCTGGGTTATAATGGTGTGTAAAAAAAAAAAAATCAAATGATGTGCCACGGACATTGATTGATTGACGCCTGCTCAGACTCTCCATCAGAAGCAGCAGTGCAGAGTGTTCTCCTCTCACAGTGTTTATTGACCAGCAGGGGCGTCACAAGAGAGGGGGGGGGACTGAGTTACTAGGGCCCAAGGCCCACACTTGGTGCCACAGTGCGGCACCAAGTGTCGCGCTGCGAGCTTGTAGATCTGCTATTTTTGAAAAGTCCTGAAAATGTGTGCAAATCTTTGAATATGTGTATTTTTTAAGTGAACATTTGTAACTCAAATTTTGCTTCTTGGAACTAAATATTTTGAGATGGGGGTCTGTGGCCAAATACATATCATTTTGGGGGTCCTTCACATGAAAATGTTTGAGCACCACTGACATAGAAACATAGTTTAAAAAAAAAAAAAAAAAACCTTAGAAAGATTAGAAATATTCAAAGACTTGCACACATATTCACAATAAAAAAATAAAAAAAAGCAAATCTACAAGCTTGCAGCGCCGCACCTGCAGTAAATGGTAAATGGTGCATTGATATAGCGCTTTTATCCAAGTCGCTTTACATAGATTGTGCATTACATTCACCCATTCACACACACATTCATTACATTCACCCATTCACACACACATTCATTACATTCACCCATTCACACCCACATTCATTACATTCACCCATTTACACACACATTCATTACATTCACCCATTCACACACACATTCATGCACCGATGGCAGAGGAAACCATGCAAGGCACCAACCTGCTCATCAGGAGCAACTATAGGGGTTCAGGGTCTTGTTCAAGGACTCTTCGACATTAACTCAGGAGGAGCCCGGATTCAAACTGGGAACCCTTCGGGAACCCTTCGTGCTCTAATGACGGTTTCTCTACCCCTGAGCTATGCCGCCCCTATAGCAGTGAATCCTTGTACCCAGGGCCCAGAATGTGGTGCGACGCCCCTCTTGCCCAGGCCAGTGGTGATGTAACAGTCACAGTGCTGTTGACCAGACCAGTGGTGATGTAACAGTCACAGTGCTGTTGACCAGACCAGTGGTGATGTAACAGTCACAGTGCTGTTGTCCAGGCCAGTGGTGATGTAACAGTCACAGTGCTGTTGACCAGACCAGTGGAGATGTAACAGTCACAGTGCTGTTGACCAGACCAGTGGTGATGTAACAGTCACAGTGCTGTTGACCAGACCAGTGGTGATGTAACAGTCACAGTGCTGTTGACCAGACCAGTGGTGATGTAACAGTCACAGTGCTGTTGACCAGACCAGTGGTGATGTAACAGTCACAGTGCTGTTGACCAGACCAGTGGTGATGTAACAGTCACAGTGCTGTTGTCCAGGCCAGTGGTGATGTAACAGTCACAGTGCTGTTGACCAGACCAGTGGAGATGTAACAGTCACAGTGCTGTTGACCAGACCAGTGGTGATGTAACAGTCACAGTGCTGTTGACCAGACCAGTGGTGATGTAACAGTCACAGTGCTGTTGACCAGACCAGTGGTGATGTAACAGTCACAGTGCTGTTGTCCAGACCAGTGGTGATGTAACAGTCACAGTGCTGTTGTCCAGGCCAGTGGTGATGTAACAGTCACAGTGCTGTTGACCAGACCAGTGGTGATGTAACAGTCACAGTGCTGTTGACCAGACCAGTGGTGATGTAACAGTCACAGTGCTGTTGACCAGACCAGTGGTGATGTAACAGTCACAGTGCTGTTGTCCAGGCCAGTGGTGATGTAACAGTCACAGTGCTGTTGACCTAGCCTGATTTCAAGACTCTACGCTGGAGCTTAAGAGTCTGAGCCTGTCTGCATACTATTTGATTGAAAAGGGGAGGGGATTTCAAATTTGAAATTCCCAATCACAAGCGATCTGGTGGGAGGGGTTGTGTTTGACTTTTGCACACAAAACAATCCCTCCTCCCCCTCCCCTCAATGACATGCACCCAACAGGTCACTGTCTTTGATGTTTCACTGATTAGAGAGAATCACTAACGAGCTATTCGACACTTGTATGGCTCAATCAATGACTGCCCTTTTGAAGTTCAAAGGGAGCAATTAAGAACTCTGGTGAGCCACGCAGCCACCCCTCCCTCCACTGTTTCTGTTGATTTTCACCCCACCCCCCCTCTCTCTTGCTTTGAATTCATTGGTCGGTTTCGCTCGGTTTGAGAGGTTTTCGTTAGCAAGAGCCACGTCATATGACACATCCAGACCAAGAGATGCAGTTCACTCAGAGAGTGGGCGGGTCTATTGGCTGGAGCCAGGCTACTGTTGACCAGACCAGTGGTGATGTAACAGTCACAGTGCTGTTGACCAGACCAGTGGTGATGTAACAGTCACAGTGCTGTTGACCAGACCAGTGGTGATGTAACAGTCACAGTGCTGTTGACCAGACCAGTGGTGATGTAACAGTCACAGTGCTGTTGACCAGGCCAGTGGTGATGTAACAGTCACAGTGCTGTTGACCAGACCAGTGGTGATGTAACAGTCACAGTGCTGTTGACCAGACCAGTGGTGATGTAACAGTCACAGTGCTGTTGTCCAGGCCAGTGGTGATGTAACAGTCACAGTGCTGTTGTCCAGACCAGTGGTGATGTAACAGTCACAGTGCTGTTGTCCAGACCAGTGGTGATGTAACAGTCACAGTGCTGTTGTCCAGGCCAGTGGTGATGTAACAGTCACAGTGCTGTTGACCAGACCAGTGGTGATGTAACAGTCACAGTGCTGTTGACCAGACCAGTGGTGATGTAACAGTCACAGTGCTGTTGACCAGGCCAGTGGTGATGTAACAGTCACAGTGCTGTTGACCAGACCAGTGGTGATGTAACAGTCACAGTGCTGTTGACCAGGCCAGTGGTGATGTAACAGTCACAGTGCTGTTGACCAGACCAGTGGTGATGTAACAGTCACAGTGCTGTTGACCAGACCAGTGGTGATGTAACAGTCACAGTGCTGTTGTCCAGACCAGTGGTGATGTAACAGTCACAGTGCTGTTGACCAGACCAGTGGTGATGTAACAGTCACAGTGCTGTTGACCAGACCAGTGGTGATGTAACAGTCACAGTGCTGTTGACCAGACCAGTGGTGATGTAACAGTCACAGTGCTGTTGACCAGACCAGTGGTGATGTAACAGTCACAGTGCTGTTGACCAGACCAGTGGTGATGTAACAGTCACAGTGCTGTTGACCAGACCAGTGGTGATGTAACAGTCACAGTGCTGTTGTCCAGGCCAGTGGTGATGTAACAGTCACAGTGCTGTTGTCCAGGCCAGTGGTGATGTAACAGTCACAGTGCTGTTGACCAGACCAGTGGTGATGTAACAGTCACAGTGCTGTTGACCAGACCAGTGGTGATGTAACAGTCACAGTGCTGTTGTCCAGGCCAGTGGTGATGTAACAGTCACAGTGCTGTTGACCAGACCAGTGGTGATGTAACAGTCACAGTGCTGTTGTCCAGGCCAGTGGTGATGTAACAGTCACAGTGCTGTTGACCAGACCAGTGGTGATGTAACAGTCACAGTGCTGTTGTCCAGGCCAGTGGTGATGTAACAGTCACAGTGCTGTTGTCCAGGCCAGTGGTGATGTAACAGTCACAGTGCTGTTGACCAGACCAGTGGTGATGTAACAGTCACAGTGCTGTTGACCAGACCAGTGGTGATGTAACAGTCACAGTGCTGTTGTCCAGGCCAGTGGTGATGTAACAGTCACAGTGCTGTTGACCAGACCAGTGGTGATGTAACAGTCACAGTGCTGTTGTCCAGGCCAGTGGTGATGTAACAGTCACAGTGCTGTTGACCAGACCAGTGGTGATGTAACAGTCACAGTGCTGTTGACCAGACCAGTGGTGATGTAACAGTCACAGTGCTGTTGTCCAGACCAGTGGTGATGTAACAGTCACAGTGCTGTTGTCCAGACCAGTGGTGATGTAACAGTCACAGTGCTGTTGACCAGACCAGTGGTGATGTAACAGTCACAGTGCTGTTGACCAGACCAGTGGTGATGTAACAGTCACAGTGCTGTTGACCAGACCAGTGGTGATGTAACAGTCACAGTGCTGTTGTCCAGGCCAGTGGTGATGTAACAGTCACAGTGCTGTTGACCAGACCAGTGGTGATGTAACAGTCACAGTGCTGTTGACCAGACCAGTGGTGATGTAACAGTCACAGTGCTGTTGTCCAGGCCAGTGGTGATGTAACAGTCACAGTGCTGTTGACCAGACCAGTGGTGATGTAACAGTCACAGTGCTGTTGACCAGACCAGTGGTGATGTAACAGTCACAGTGCTGTTGTCCAGGCCAGTGGTGATGTAACAGTCACAGTGCTGTTGACCAGACCAGTGGTGATGTAACAGTCACAGTGCTGTTGACCAGACCAGTGGTGATGTAACAGTCACAGTGCTGTTGACCAGACCAGTGGTGATGTAACAGTCACAGTGCTGTTGACCAGACCAGTGGTGATGTAACAGTCACAGTGCTGTTGACCAGACCAGTGGTGATGTAACAGTCACAGTGCTGTTGACCAGACCAGTGGTGATGTAACAGTCACAGTGCTGTTGACCAGACCAGTGGTGATGTAACAGTCACAGTGCTGTTGTCCAGGCCAGTGGTGATGTAACAGTCACAGTGCTGTTGACCAGACCAGTGGTGATGTAACAGTCACAGTGCTGTTGACCAGACCAGTGGTGATGTAACAGTCACAGTGCTGTTGTCCAGACCAGTGGTGATGTAACAGTCACAGTGCTGTTGACCAGACCAGTGGTGATGTAACAGTCACAGTGCTGTTGACCAGACCAGTGGTGATGTAACAGTCACAGTGCTGTTGACCAGACCAGTGGTGATGTAACAGTCACAGTGCTGTTGACCAGACCAGTGGTGATGTAACAGTCACAGTGCTGTTGACCAGACCAGTGGTGATGTAACAGTCACAGTGCTGTTGACCAGACCAGTGGTGATGTAACAGTCACAGTGCTGTTGACCAGACCAGTGGTGATGTAACAGTCACAGTGCTGTTGACCAGACCAGTGGTGATGTAACAGTCACAGTGCTGTTGACCAGACCAGTGGTGATGTAACAGTCACAGTGCTGTTGACCAGACCAGTGGTGATGTAACAGTCACAGTGCTGTTGACCAGACCAGTGGTGATGTAACAGTCACAGTGCTGTTGACCAGACCAGTGGTGATGTAACAGTCACAGTGCTGTTGACCAGACCAGTGGTGATGTAACAGTCACAGTGCTGTTGACCAGACCAGTGGTGATGTAACAGTCACAGTGCTGTTGACCAGACCAGTGGTGATGTAACAGTCACAGTGCTGTTGACCAGACCAGTGGTGATGTAACAGTCACAGTGCTGTTGACCAGACCAGTGGTGATGTAACAGTCACAGTGCTGTTGTCCAGGCCAGTGGTGATGTAACAGTCACAGTGCTGTTGACCAGACCAGTGGTGATGTAACAGTCACAGTGCTGTTGTCCAGACCAGTGGTGATGTAACAGTCACAGTGCTGTTGTCCAGACCAGTGGTGATGTAACAGTCACAGTGCTGTTGTCCAGACCAGTGGTGATGTAACAGTCACAGTGCTGTTGACCAGACCAGTGGTGATGTAACAGTCACAGTGCTGTTGACCAGACCAGTGGTGATGTAACAGTCACAGTGCTGTTGACCAGACCAGTGGTGATGTAACAGTCACAGTGCTGTTGACCAGACCAGTGGTGATGTAACAGTCACAGTGCTGTTGTCCAGGCCAGTGGTGATGTAACAGTCACAGTGCTGTTGACCAGACCAGTGGTGATGTAACAGTCACAGTGCTGTTGACCAGACCAGTGGTGATGTAACAGTCACAGTGCTGTTGACCAGACCAGTGGTGATGTAACAGTCACAGTGCTGTTGACCAGACCAGTGGTGATGTAACAGTCACAGTGCTGTTGTCCAGACCAGTGGTGATGTAACAGTCACAGTGCTGTTGACCAGACCAGTGGTGATGTAACAGTCACAGTGCTGTTGACCAGACCAGTGGTGATGTAACAGTCACAGTGCTGTTGACCAGACCAGTGGTGATGTAACAGTCACAGTGCTGTTGACCAGACCAGTGGTGATGTAACAGTCACAGTGCTGTTGACCAGACCAGTGGTGATGTAACAGTCACAGTGCTGTTGTCCAGACCAGTGGTGATGTAACAGTCACAGTGCTGTTGACCAGACCAGTGGTGATGTAACAGTCACTGTGCTGTTGACCAGACCAGTGGTGATGTAACAGTCACAGTGCTGTTGACCAGACCAGTGGTGATGTAACAGTCACAGTGCTGTTGACCAGACCAGTGGTGATGTAACAGTCACAGTGCTGTTGACCAGACCAGTGGTGATGTAACAGTCACAGTGCTGTTGACCAGACCAGTGGTGATGTAACAGTCACAGTGCTGTTGTCCAGACCAGTGGTGATGTAACAGTCACAGTGCTGTTGACCAGACCAGTGGTGATGTAACAGTCACAGTGCTGTTGACCAGACCAGTGGTGATGTAACAGTCACAGTGCTGTTGACCAGACCAGTGGTGATGTAACAGTCACAGTGCTGTTGACCAGACCAGTGGTGATGTAACAGTCACAGTGCTGTTGACCAGACCAGTGGTGATGTAACAGTCACAGTGCTGTTGACCAGACCAGTGGTGATGTAACAGTCACAGTGCTGTTGACCAGACCAGTGGTGATGTAACAGTCACAGTGCTGTTGTCCAGGCCAGTGGTGATGTAACAGTCACAGTGCTGTTGACCAGACCAGTGGTGATGTAACAGTCACAGTGCTGTTGACCAGACCAGTGGTGATGTAACAGTCACAGTGCTGTTGACCAGACCAGTGGTGATGTAACAGTCACAGTGCTGTTGTCCAGGCCAGTGGTGATGTAACAGTCACAGTGCTGTTGACCAGACCAGTGGTGATGTAACAGTCACAGTGCTGTTGACCAGACCAGTGGTGATGTAACAGTCACAGTGCTGTTGACCAGACCAGTGGTGATGTAACAGTCACAGTGCTGTTGACCAGACCAGTGGTGATGTAACAGTCACAGTGCTGTTGACCAGACCAGTGGTGATGTAACAGTCACAGTGCTGTTGACCAGACCAGTGGTGATGTAACAGTCACAGTGCTGTTGACCAGACCAGTGGTGATGTAACAGTCACAGTGCTGTTGACCAGACCAGTGGTGATGTAACAGTCACAGTGCTGTTGACCAGACCAGTGGTGATGTAACAGTCACAGTGCTGTTGACCAGACCAGTGGTGATGTAACAGTCACAGTGCTGTTGTCCAGGCCAGTGGTGATGTAACAGTCACAGTGCTGTTGACCAGACCAGTGGTGATGTAACAGTCACAGTGCTGTTGACCAGACCAGTGGTGATGTAACAGTCACAGTGCTGTTGACCAGACCAGTGGTGATGTAACAGTCACAGTGCTGTTGACCAGACCAGTGGTGATGTAACAGTCACAGTGCTGTTGACCAGACCAGTGGTGATCTAACAGTCACAGTGCTGTTGACCAGACCAGTGGTGATGTAACAGTCACAGTGCTGTTGACCAGACCAGTGGTGATGTAACAGTCACAGTGCTGTTGACCAGACCAGTGGTGATGTAACAGTCACAGTGCTGTTGACCAGACCAGTGGTGATGTAACAGTCACAGTGCTGTTGACCAGACCAGTGGTGATGTAACAGTCACAGTGCTGTTGACCAGACCAGTGGTGATGTAACAGTCACAGTGCTGTTGACCAGACCAGTGGTGATGTAACAGTCACAGTGCTGTTGACCAGACCAGTGGTGATGTAACAGTCACAGTGCTGTTGACCAGACCAGTGGTGATGTAACAGTCACAGTGCTGTCGCTCTGCTGGATTACAGCAACACAGGAGGAAGCAGATCTGAATCAACCCATTTAGGCCTAGGATTATTGGATGCTTTAACTATTACAAAAAAATGCAGATATACCGAGTGCCGCGCTGCGAGCTTGTAGATCTGCTATTTTTGAAAAAGTCGTGAAAATGCATGTGTGCAAATCTTTGAATATATGTGTTTTCAAAGCGAACGTTTGTAACTCAGATTTTGCTTCTGGGTGGTCCCTGGAACTAAATATTTTGAGATGGGGGTCCGTGGCCAAATACATATCATTTTGAGGGTCCTTCACATGAAAAGGTTTGAGAACCACTTATATAGCAGTCTATCAAGAACAGACTAACTGAGCTCCATTTAAGTGAAAAGGACCTTTTCTTTGATGATGGCTGGCCAGATTGCTGACATTATAGAAACATAGGTTTTTAAAAAAAACCTTAGAAGGATTCAAAAGACACTTATAGAATCGGGTCAAAATTCTAATTTTCAGGACTTTTCAAAAATAGCAGATCTACAAGCTCGCAGCGCGGCACTCGGTGCCACGCTGTGAGCTTGTATATCTGCTATTTTTCAATAGTTAAAGCATAAAATAATGATACACAATAATGTGTAGTACCCGTTCTAAATGGGCTAAACCCTGCTGCGCCTTGGGTTCTCTGGCAGCAGGTCGCCTCCAGCACACAATGTGTCATGAAGGAAAAAAAAACGAATCAAACCAAAACAACCCCCAAAAAAACAAGCACACGAAAAATACACTCATGACATTCCTCTCTTTCCCTTTTCACTCTTTCCCTTCGTCTGGCTCAAATGCCTTTTCTTTTCTTTTTCTTTAAACTTTAAACTAGGGTAAAATTATTTAAACTAGTGAAAACAGCCGATCTACAAGCACACAACGCCTCGCACCGCGAGGCGTTGTGTGCTTGTAGATCTGCTGTTTTCACTACTTTTGTGCTTGTAGATCTGCAGTTTTCACTACTTTTGTGCGCCTTGTATGATTTGCGAAAGAACGTACAAATTTGGAGATATGAGATTTCCACCCAACAACGACGATATACTAGTGTTGTTGCTGCTCTTATACCACCATTATTACTGGGGTTGGTGGGGGCCAGACAGTAGTCCCCCGCGGGCCGCAAATGGCCCGCGGCCCGCCTATTGGGGAACCCTGGTGTAGGGTGAAGCGACGGCGTCTTGCACAGGGACGCGTCGACGCGTT
>NC_137818.1:2390328-2448369 GCF_963921795.1 Nannobrachium achirus | reverse complement strand
AATCATATTTTACACCCTGACGATCACTAAGAGTTGAGGCATTACATTTTGTATAACACGGTTCTATTGTGAAAATAGCAGATCTACATTCTCACAACGCCTCGCGTTTGCGAGGTGTTGTGAGCATGTAGATCTGCTATTTTCACAATTTCTGCCTCTAATAGGCCTATATGACAATTTGGCCAATGTTTAATTTGTCATTTTAGAGGTATTACGAAGTCCCCACTGAGCATTTTGAGGTGTATTAGTTGCCTAATAGTCGTGTTTTAATCTTCTACACCACGCGTTGAAAATCAGTGTTGTAAAGGTATAGATTTGATATTTTTGACTAGTTGTTTAGTCGGCTATATTTACACGGGTTGCTACATAGACCACTATTAGTCGGATACAAAAAGTCTACATTTCGCCGTTAGCGGCCGTCGAAAGTAGTGAAAAGTAGGGCGACGGTGAGATTCGATCTAGGATCTCCCACACTCAAGTCGGCGACGCTATCCACTCGGCCATCAATGCTGATATGATAGTAAAGACTTTCTGGCCGTATTAAAAGGTGACATTGGCCACCTGTGTTCATTTTAGGGTATGTGCGCATTGTTGAGGAGACTACATGTATTGGGCGCCTAATAAGGCTATAGCGATTAGATTACAATTATTTTGTTTAATCAATACGTATGTGGCGGGAGCGGCGCCGCGGCTGTGTTTTGACTGTGTGTGTTGCTGTCAGAAATGTAATTCAGAGTAGCTGCAGTAGCATGCTGTCTGACTCTGGACGTTTCCACTTTACAGTGAGTGACTACACACAATCACGGTAACACTCTACCGGCTTACCGCGCCTTAGTAGCCTACCAAGGATAACTTTTACATGGTCTAAAGATAGTCGTTGAAAAGCTGTATTTAAAACGACTACACCCAGACCGTCCAGACGTATACCTTATAGTGATGAATGGCTATTAAAATCATTTTACACCAATATTTCGAGATCAGTTCTGCAACGTGGAGTTGTTTTTTAAAGAAATGTTTTATTGAAATATGGATTAAATCTAATTGTCTAAATTCGGTGTAAATATAAACGTTGATACGGCGACTATAATTAGTTGGCTAAATCACGGCTAGATCTAAACTATACTTAATAATGATCAACGGATATTATAATTATGTTAGTCCAATATTAGGAGATCAGTTAAGCACCTTAGTGTTGTTTTTTTTTAATAAATTGTTATCGAATCATGGAATAAATTGCAAAGTATATTTTCGGTGTGAATATAACCGGAATCTAGCCGGGTGAAATTAAGGCTAAAAAAAAACTAGTGGTGTAAAAAACGACTATTGCTCAGTGGGTCCTTAAATTGTCACTTTATAAATGTGCAGATACCCTCTATACACTTAAACTGTATGTTGGTTTGTTTACTGTTGAGTGAGAAAACAATGTTGCACGTTAAGGTAATCATCTGGGGACCACCCAACATAATTTGTCCCGACCCACAGGTTGAGAACCACTGATGTAGATCTGTGCTATTGTTTTATACAAGGGCAAAAGGACTGGCTGTAAAAACGGTGGATGATAAATGTGCATTTTGAACAGCGCCTTCCTCCACGGGGCTTTACAACGTGCTTTACATTCACACGCACGCACAGTGCACACGCACACACATGCACACGCACTCACACATGCACGCACACACGTGCACACGTACCGTGATGGCAGAGGAAGCCATGCGAGGCAGCAACCTGCTCATCAGGAGCACTTAAGGGGTTAAAGCCAGTCAAGGACTTGCTCAAGGACACAGAGGGGGATGGAACCTGAGACCTCTGCCCCGCTGAGAGCCCTGTTTTCACTGGTCCTCAAGGTGGGGTCCGGGGACCCTCAGCTGGTGGGGGTCTCCGGGTAAAACTAATTAATATAGCATCAAAATCTGTTTCACCTCTATCGTACATCGTCCTGGCATCACCAGTGGTGATGCCAGTGGTGAGCACACCTCATGGTATAGGCCATAAAGTATAGGCCAGGGGTTCAACGTTTTCAGGCCAAGGACCCCTTAGTTGAGAGAGAGATGAAGCAGGGACCCCCACAACCTGTTCATAGATTCCATATAGTTTCATTGTTTGACAGCACAATCATCAGTGTATTTTGGAATCATGTCAATTTGAGATATTTAACCACTTGAACAATCAATAGGCTACTTAAAAAAAAACACTTGGATTTTCACTCTGCTCTTTCTCGACTCTACACCAAAGCTCTTTGCCGAAAATAGCAGATCTACAAGCTCACAACGCCTCGCAGCTTTTCTGAATATGGACGCTATAGGGTTTAAGTGGTTAATATAAAAAAGGAGAAAAAAATGTTTCTATCACTAAAAGATTTGGAGGACCCCCTGTAGTAACACTGAGGACACCCTAGGGGTCCCGGACCCCCTGTTGAAGACCCATACAGTAGGCCATACAGTAGGCCATACAGTAGGCCATACAGTAGGTCATACAGTAGGCCATACAGTAGGACATACAGTAGGACATACAGTAGGCCATACAGTAGGACATACAGGACATACAGTAGGACATACAGTAGGCCATACAGTAGGCCATACAGTAGGCCATACAGTAGGCCATACAGTAGGACATACAGTAGGACATACAGTAGGACATACAGGGCATACAGTAGGACATACAGTAGGACATACAGTAGGCCATACAGTAGGACATACAGTAGGACATACAGTAGGCCATACAGTAGGTCATACAGTAGGCCATACAGTAGGACATACAGTAGGCCATACAGTAGGCCATACAGTAGGTCATACAGTAGGCCATACAGTAGGACATACAGGACATACAGTAGGACATACAGTAGGACATACAGTAGGACATACAGGACATACAGTAGGACATACAGTAGGACATACAGTAGGACATACAGTAGGACATACAGTAGGACATACAGTAGGCCATACAGTAGGCCATACAGTAGGACATACAGTAGGCCATACAGTAGGACATACAGTAGGCCATACAGTAGGACATACAGTAGGCCATACAGTAGGTCATACAGTAGGCCATACAGTAGGCCATACAGTAGGACATACAGTAGGCCATACAGTAGGTCATACAGTAGGCCATACAGTAGGACATACAGTAGGACATACAGTAGGCCATACAGTAGGACATACAGGACATACAGTAGGACATACAGTAGGCCATACAGTAGGCCATACAGTAGGACATACAGTAGGCCATACAGTAGGCCATACAGTAGGACATACAGTAGGCCATACAGTAGGCCATACAGTATGGACATACAGTAGGACATACAGTAGGACATACAGTAGGCCATACAGTAGGACATACAGGGCATACAGTAGGACATACAGTAGGACATACAGTAGGCCATACAGTAGGCCATACAGTAGGACATACAGTAGGCCATACAGTAGGCCATACAGTAGGTCATACAGTAGGCCATACAGTAGGCCATACAGTAGGCCATACAGTAGGCCATACAGTAGGACATACAGTAGGCCATACAGTAGGCCATACAGTAGGTCATACAGTAGGCCATACAGTAGGACATACAGGACATACAGTAGGACATACAGTAGGACATACAGTAGGACATACAGGACATACAGTAGGACATACAGTAGGACATACAGTAGGCCATACAGTAGGACATACAGTAGGACATACAGTAGGACATACAGTAGGCCATACAGTAGGCCATACAGTAGGACATACAGTAGGCCATACAGTAGGACATACAGTAGGCCATACAGTAGGACATACAGTAGGCCATACAGTAGGTCATACAGTAGGCCATACAGTAGGCCATACAGTAGGACATACAGTAGGCCATACAGTAGGCCATACAGTAGGTCATACAGTAGGCCATACAGTAGGACATACAGTAGGACATACAGTAGGACATACAGGACATACAGTAGGCCATACAGTAGGCCATACAGTAGGCCATACAGTAGGCCATACAGTAGGACATACAGTAGGCCATACAGTAGGCCATACAGTAGGTCATACAGTAGGCCATACAGTAGGACATACAGGACATACAGTAGGACATACAGTAGGACATACAGGACATACAGTAGGACATACAGTAGGACATACAGTAGGCCATACAGTAGGACATACAGTAGGACATACAGTAGGCCATACAGTAGGACATACAGTAGGGACATACAGTAGGACATACAGGACATACAGTAGGACATACAGTAGGACATACATTACCTACTTGTACACAAGACGCAAGTTGACACCTGGACAGAGTGCAGTTCTAGTTGAGCCAGGATTGGGTGATGGAGGCTTGGACTTCATCCTAAAGTAGGAGAATACGTTCACGCTACGTTGTCCACCACGGGCCCTCTGTTAGTGGGTTTTCTTAGCCCTTTTAGTGCCTATCCCGAACTAGTTCGGGATATTCGGGATCAAAAACATTTTTTATTTGCTATTTTACTTACCCCGAGCTGCTTGGAGCAACGTGGGTGGTCCCGGCTCGCCCAGCGCTCACCAACGAGAGACGCTAGATGCTCCGACGATTTTATTCCATTGAAAATGGTTTAAAATAAAGTTTAGACCCCCCCCCCCAATGTTCACCAAATGTTCATTGTAGGCGGCGCAACGTATTCCAGGGTGCCTATCCCGAACTAGTCCGGATATTTAATAAAATGAATTATTTTATCGGAGGCCTCAACGAAGCCCCGGTCTAGACGTCCATCCTTGGCTGGGACTTAGACTCGGCCATCCACGGGCCGTATTCGCGCTAACGGCCGAATCGCGCCGCCCACTCCAATAATAAAGCACATCTTTAGACAGGATTTTCTCCGGATTGTGTCCCCAGACCCAAAGAGAAAGTTTTTTGCGGCTGAAATAGCTTTAGATCGGGCTTCTCAATGGGTTAGCATTTTGGCTACGTGTCAGCTAGCTTCCTCCTCTGGACACCCATAGGATTGACCAGAGTGAAAACACAGGCCAGTTGGGAGAGGGTCGACGAAAGCTATAAAGAAGGTCAATGGAGAAATTTCTGGCACTCTAGCACCCCTTGTGGCCGGATGGCACTGTATGAGTTAACAAAAGGATCCAAACGAAGCGGATAAAAGCACCAAACTTTTTTTTTTAGGCTTCTTTAGGACCTAACGATGGATTTTAGCCTTGGATACCAAACTTTATTTTGAAAAGTACCCATAGAATTATCCATAATCCAAGTTGGGCTCCCATCGACTTTCTATACAGGAGAAAAATACCCAGAAAAAAAAAATCTGCTTTAAGTAGGATGTGAGGGGTCTAACTAGGGGTTTGACATGATGCTGAATCAATTGCAAGCATTTGTTTTGCACAAAAAAAGAAATGGCCCCACAAAATGATGGTTTAGTGATGAGACATCACTTTTCACAGTTTTTTGAGTGTTTTGGGGGGGCATTTTGTAGCCCAAGGAAAGTTTTTTGTGCAAAACAAATGCTTGCAATGGATTCAGAATCATGACAAACCCCTAGTTAGACCCCTCACATCCTACTTAAAGCTGTTTTTTTCCTGGGTATTTTTCTCCTGTAGGCCTATAGAAAGTCGATGGGAGCCCAACTTGATATGGATAATTCTGTGTGTAATTTTCAAAATAAAGTTTGGTATCCAAGGCTAAAATCCATCGTTAGGTCCTAAAGAAGCCAAAAAAAAAAAGGTGGTGCTTTTATCAGCTTCGTTTCGATAATGTCAAAAACCAGGGTTAAATAACCCCGCTATGTGGGGGTGGATGGGTGCGGTGTGGGACCGGTGTGGATAGAGACCATCTCCTGGTGGTAATGATAAGAGTAGCTGTACATCTGTGAGTCATCATCAGAGCAGTGCTGTGGTGAATACTGAGCAGGACAGAATGATCCTACAGTCTGCACACATCCTCGTCCAGGTGACTTTGCAGAAGACAACGCTGCCAAGAAGAGAAGAGGGCCCTGATTTATAGTGCCTTTGTTGCGGGCCATGCTGCTGGTTTGTCGTGCGGACGGGGAAACTAGACGATCTACAAGCCTGCAACAACTCGTTGCAGCATGTGATGGCTATGTTCAAATGGTTTATGTATGCTTTGCAATAATAATCTACCCCTGCCGAAGTACCCAGTAACTAAAGCTGTTATAAGAGGCAAATATAGATGCCAGGTTCTAGCTGACCTGTTGTGACATCACATTGTTGACCCATATTTGGCAATGCCCATATATGGACCCTCCATATATGGCCAATACAGAATTAATTTACAAATGCCTCAACGTCTATAGCAGACCTGCCCATATATGGAGATCCCTGACGTCATCAATATTAAGCCCATATAGCTTGGAATGCCCATATATGGACATATTGTGTGAGTCTCATGTGGTCTATGATTATAATTACATCTAACGATGCTTCTCCATTCACGTTTTGTGAATGTAGCCTTGGCCAGGAAAATTTGATGTCTTCAGGCGGTAACCATCGATCATCAGGTGTTTCGACCCGTGAACCCTCCGCTACACCCTCCTGATGGCCGGGTCAGCAGTGGTGGCCAAATGACTGCCCATCTCCTCCTCCTGGCCAAGGCTAAACTCCCCTCTCCTGCTCTATTTGTTTTTTTCCCAACAAGAGCTCCTCTGGGGAGGTATTGGGTGGGTCCCTCCTGAGGTCTTGAGGTGACACAGGTGCGTAGAGTTCTCCAGTAACCTAAGACATCTATGATGTCACACGTCAGTCATATCCATATTTGGGGAAATATTGTGTTTTTTATTCTGTTTTTAAGTACAATATTTGCCTATAGATTCAATGGACTGCAAATATAATGTAACAGACTAGGGGTGGGTGATATGGTGATAATTATCGTTGAGACGATACAATGTCTCCACGATATGCCTTTTCAGAGGTATCCTATATATCGTGATACAATTAAGGGAGCCTTGTAAAAAATCCTGTTGAATTGTTAATACAGAGATTCATTGCAGAACTCATTTAAACCTGCATTTTGGTCTTAACCAGTAGTATTCAAATACAATGTCATGGTCTCCCTTTAACTCTGACAGTATACAAATGAAACCAAATGGACCTGTTTCATTGTATAAATGTCAGAGTTACATACTGGTAATGGTCAATTTACAGTTTACAGTTTAGGCATTTAGCAGACGCTAAATGCCTAAAGATTTCCCTTTAGGCCTAAAGATTCCCCAAAAGATTTGTGTTACCTTGTAGGTGGTTGAGTAACTTGAAAAATAACCATAAAAACCAACATGAAAAAGAAGATTGTGTATCGCGATACAGCTTGGAAAACATATTGTGATATTGTATTTTTCCATATGGCCCACCCCTAGTACACACTCAAGTAAAGATGTCCCTCAAAATTGCGATACTTGAGTAATGTTCTCCACTGCTGCATTTCCTACCAAACACTTTCTCTCCTGTGTTTCTTCCTTTGTTCTCCTGCTTTCATTTCCCCTCGTCCATCTCTGTCATCTTCCCTCTCTCTCTCTCTCTCCCTCCATCTCTGTCATCTTCCCCCTCTCTCCTCTCTCCCTCCATCTATGTCATCTTCCCTCTCTCTCCCTCTCTCCCTCCATCTCTGTCATCTTCCCTCTCTCTCCCTCGCAGTGGCGTCAGTCCAGAAAAAGCTAAGGTATGGCAACATGACTGGTGTCTTGCACGCGTGCCTTCGCGCTCGTGCAAGACACCAGTCATGTTGCAGCTAAATATGTTAGTAAACGTGTCACAATTAACAATAATGAATTGCATCTGTGCATCTGACCTGCGGAACCTGGGAATATAGGCTACCATTTTGTCAAGATGAGGAGAATAAAAGTGTGGAGAATATAGCCTAATTATAATACCTAAGTGATACATAAGTGACCATTGTGTTAAATTTAGCATTTGTAGTTATTTACTACAGTAGTAGTAATTTAACAACATAATAACCAGCACAGAAATTCATGGATTTATATTTAAAATGAACTTTTATTTTCCCCTCTGGAACCAGGGTATGGCAGCTGCATACCCCTGCCATACCCAATTGACATCCCTGCTCCCTCTCTCCCTCTCTCTTGCTCCCTCTCTCTCTCTCTCTCTCTCTCTCTCTCTCTCTCTCTCTCTTTCTTTCTCTCTCTCTCTCTCTCTCTCTCTCTCTCTCTCTCTCTCTCTCTCTCTCTCTCTCTTTCTCTCTCCCTCTCTCTCTCTCTCTCTCTCTCTCTCTGTCTCTCTCTCTCTCTCTCTCTCTCTCTCTCTCTCTCTGTCTCTCTCTCTCTCCTCCTCTCTCTCTCCTCTCTCTCTCTCTCTCTCTCTCTCTCTCTCTGTAGAAATGCTTGACAGGACAACTCTTCTTCTCTGGGTGTCGTTTTGTCCTGCAGTCATCCGTCTGTGTCCTCCGCGCGCCGCCTTCTGTTCCTAACGTATTTCTGTCTCCCATCGTGTGTCACACGTCGTAACCACTCTGTCGTTCCATCGTGTGTCACACGTCCTAACCACTCTGTCGTTCCCAATCGTGTGTCACACGTCGTAACCACTCTGTCGTACTCAAGAGCTCTGCGTTTTCCTTCTCTCTTTCTCTCTCGCGTCGGGGGGGATTTTAATTAATGTCGTCTTTTGTCAGTTTGAAGGACTAACGCTCCTGTGTCGTCGCTCTCCTTAAAGGAACACTTCTTCTTCAACTCCCCCCAAAAATGAGCTCATATCTTGGAACATTTTCATTTCTGTTAACATGCCTTTATGACAGGGTCTGCAACCACTGTGCCTGGGGACCTTTGGTGTGCCCCTGAGAAGGGTCAAGTGTGCCCCTTGAAACTGCTTGAAAGCCAGTATTGTATTTATCATTTTAAAAATGATTTAAACTAGTGAAAACAGACGATCTTTGAAACTTGAGAGACAAGGTTTCTTCCCGACATTGACGTTATTTACACCCCCGTATTATGTTGGTGTGCCCATGGATTCTTGGGACATGAAAAGTGTGCCCATGCAGAAAAAAAAGGTTAGAAACACTGCCTTAGCTGATCAGAGAGATCAGCTAAGGCAGGGGTCGGCAACCCAAAATGTTGAAAGAGCCATATTGGACCAAAAAAACCCAAAACAAATCTGTCTGGAGCCGCAAAAAATTATAAAAGCCTTATATAACGTCGTTGTCGGGTGGAAACCTTATACGGTATGTCCAAAACTTTGTTTTGTATTTATCATTTAAAAAATGAACTAAATTAGTGAAAACAGCCGATCTACAAGCACACGTGCGAGGCGTTGTGTGCTTGTAGAACTGCTGTTTACACTACTTTTGTGCGTCAGTCTTGCATAATGAAGCAGGGCTTTACTTTGCGAAAAAAACACACACATTTGAAACTTGGAGATACAAGGTTTCTGCCCGACAGTGACGATAAAAAAATTGTTAAAAAAAAAATACATATACTTTTTCCATTTTCATACATTTTTGAAAAAGCTCCAGGAAGCCACTAGGGCGGCGCTAAAGAGCCGCATGCGGCTCTAGAGCCGTGGGTTGCTGACCCCCGAGCTAAGGGGTCTGTTTTCAGGCCAAGGACCCCTAGCTGAGAGGGAGATAAAGTAGGGACCCCCACTATATATTGTATAAAATTGCAGATTTTCACGGATTTCATAGACTTGTTTGACAAACAGCACTCTCATCAGTCTATGTTGGAAGTGTGTTAATGTGGTTTTCTCAGACATTTAACCACTTAACCTCTACTCCAAACCTATTTGGCAAAAATAGCAGATCTACAAGCTCTCAAGGCCTTGAGCTCTCAAAGAGTTGAGAGCTTGTAGATCTGCTATTTTTTGGCTAAAGTTCTCCTCAGAATAATTGATGCGAGGGTTCAATTAGGTTAAGGTTCATTTAAAAGAATGATCCTATCACACAAAGATTTTGGCGGCCCCCTGTAGTAACTCTGAGGACCCCCCGTTGAAGACCCCCTGGTATAACATTTGTATTTCTTTTTTTATTGCGTATTTAATGCTCAGGAACCGAACCCGCTTCTCCCGTGTGGAAAGTGAACATCTTAATCGCTAGTCTAAAGGGAATTCTTTCCAACTCGGGGGAGATATTAGACTTTTAGGCCTCTCTCTGTTACATATATTCATCATCACGTAACTTTTTGTTAGACTTTCAAATTAGCACATTTAAAGGACAACTTTAGTTTTTTTACAACAAGGGTTCATATTTTAGATTGTAATTAAAGAATATAAAAGATGAGTGTTACATTTATTTCATTTACTTCTTTCTATTGTTTTAGAGATTCTTATTTCAATGGTTGGGGGCATGCGTACAAGTGGCTAAATATGTCATTTTACACAGAATAAGCACATTCCCAAGATACCTTTCATGGTTGGATGTTAAAGGGGTTAAATTAGGTCTGGGACTTTAATTTTGGGATTAATTTTGATTCATTAATTATAGAAAATTAATGCGATTAAAAAAACGAACGCATTTTAATCACACATAGTTTTTACAGCATAGAAACCTTCCCACTTACACAATGGGAGAAGCTGCCGGTCAGACCGAGATGGGAAACGCTGATTTAAAAAAACTCAATCTTATACCAAAAATGCGTTTTAATTGAAATGAAATTGCTTCTCCGGTCAAATAATTGCGATTAAACATGCGATTAATGTCGATTCGTTAATTACAAACAAAGACAGACAGACAGACAGACAGACAGGCAGGCAGGCAGGCAGGCAGGCAGGCAGGCAGGCAGACAGACAGACAGACAGACAGACAGACAGACAGACAGACAGACAGACAGACAGACAGACAGAAGGGGTGTCAATTGGGTATGGCAGGGGTATGCAGCTGCCATTTATTCTCCAGGGGGGAGAATAAATGTTACTTTTAAATATAAATCTTTTTGTCTATCTGTTCAGGTTATTATGTTGTTAAATTACAGTAAAACAACTGCAAATGCAAAATGTAACAAAATGGTCACTTTAACAAGGTATTACGATTATATTCTCCACACTTGTATTCTCCCCATCTTGACAGAATGGTATATTCCCAGGTTCTGCAGGTCAGCTGCACAGGAGCAATGCATTATTGTTAATTGTGGCACGCTTACTAACAACCATTTCAGGCTGCCATATCCAGCCCAAGAAACCGTAGAAACCTGTGTAAAAAACTGAAAAAAATATCGTTTTTTTTTTTAGACATTGTGGAAATACCCCAAAAACATGCTCACAACGCCTCGTTGTGAGCATGTAGTGTGGCGTTGTGAGCATGTAGATCTGCTATTCTGCTTGTGAGCATGTAGATCTGCTATTTTCACAATAGAACCGTGTTATACAAAATGTAATGCCTCTTTTCCATGAGGACTCCTGTCTTTGCCATACCCTAGCTTTTGCTGAACTGACACCACTGAGAGAGAGAGAGAGAGAGAGAGAGAGAGAGGGAGAGAGAGAGAGAGAGAGAGAGAGAGAGAGAGAGAGAGAGAGAGAGAGAGAGAGAGAGGATGAGAGAGAGAGAGAGAGAGAGGGAGAGAGGGAGAGAGAGAGGGAGAGGGAGGGAGAGAGAAGAGAGGAGAGGGAGAGAGGGAGAGAGAGAGAGAGAGAGAGAGAGTGGCCCCCCTGCCTTGCCCCTGACATGAGCAGTGTTGCCGCTGTCTTAGGGTCTTAGGGGGTCTTAGGGGGTCTTCGGGGGTCTGAGTGGTCTTGACAAGGCAGGACAGGCTCATCTGTCAAGACCCCCACCGTGCACCAGATGAGCTCTCCAAGCCCACACAGACCATGTGTACAAATCAATGCACCCGGGGTATTTGTACTTTACTTGAGTGTTTCCCATTTCCAGTACTTTTACTTCTACTCCACTACATCTGGGATCCAAATGTTGTACTTTCACTTCACTACAATTATTTGAAGAAAACCTTAGTTACTGCTCTGCTACTTTCAAACATTTTGTACGTTTACTATTTGGTACTGTCGTAGATTAGAGGTTATCATGATTGATTATGTTATGTATGACGTTATAGAGTAGATGATGTGTTCATTGATTATATTAATATCTAGGTCTGTATGATGATACTAATACTTGATAGTTAGGAGTCGAGAGGTCTTCTGTAGGCCTCAGTAACTATTGTTTTGGTAAAGCCTATCTTGTTATGGTACAGCTCGTTCCAGAGGCCTTGAAGCCACACAGTATAACTATAGTGTTTGACTAACCTCGCCTACCAGGCTTTCTCCCGGGAGAGAGCCTGGTGTTCGTTCACAACAGACCGTTTGGTTTCCGCCTAAAGCGCGGAAACCACTAGAAGAAGCGGCGTCGCTTTGATTTGGTTCCCACCGTTTGTTTCCCCAATCCCTATTAAAATGCTCGAGTAGCCTAGTGTGGTTTTGCCGGTCGCTAAAAGTTGGACTAAAACATGCATATACCAAACTAATTTTTCAAAAGCAAAACTACTCCGCATCGAGGAGTTGATTAGGTAGGCCATAAAAGTATGTCCTTGAGCGCAGGGGAATTATTTTGGGTTAAAACTGTTTCCGGTGGATAGTTCTGGCCAAATTGTAGTCCTTGAGTACTACAACATGACGTTTTGTGGTTTCCGCTCCAGACCGGTTACAAACCCGAAAAGTGAAGTGATCCCAGACTAGTGTTTGACCATTCTTCTTGGCAGAACTACTTTACCACTGTCCAGAGTGTTAATTGTACTTCTGTCCATGATATCATGTTACATAAACCTGACCACCACCACCACCTAATATAATTGTCTTGTCTCCTCATTTTCTTATGATTATTGATTGATCTGAATTCCACCACAGTACTTTAATTATACTAGTCTTGTAGCCGGGGTATACATGCACACTTAGGTGCCCTCTCCACTAGGCGCGGTCACCGCCTCCTAGCAATTCATTGTCAATGAGAGGCGGGCGGCTTTTTCGGCTGCGAGGCGAGCGGGCGCGGTCCCGTGAAATCCACCGTGAGCGTGCTCGTTTGTGCATGCGTACGCGGGCGGTGAGAGATGGATAGTGTTCATCTTTGTGAAATACCGCGTGGCGTTTACTCACTGAGCGAGTGTGTTTGTGTCTCACCGCGGTGCGGCCACCGCTGATCCTAGCGGCAGCCCCGACGGCAACCGCGTAACGCGCCTAGTGTGGAGGGCACCTTACACTGTATGAGGCATTGAATGAAGGAGTCTCAGACGAAATGTAGGAGAACCCAGACCGGTGTCCGTTGGGCAGAACAGTCACCATCCATGTCCAGTTGTACCTGTTGTATCCGTCTGTGATGTCAGTACTATTACGTCAGAGTATGACATCAGCATTAGGGGTGTAACGATACATTTTAATAGCGATTCGATACATATCTTGATACATGGTTGACGATACGATACATGTACAATATTGGTTCATTCATGGCGATACGATACGATTCAATGATTTAAAATCGATATAGTAACTATTTAGCAATAAAATTAAATCTGTGTGAAAGGTGTGGATAGTGCAGGTTTTTAAGGGAAACATGTATTATTATGGATATAAATAAGTAAACACAGTGATTATCTGGAAAATACATTATATATTAAAAAGAAAATACATTGTATATTGACAAACCTGCACCTTGACATGAACCCAGAGATTACACACATTTATCCATAGACCAGTGTAGCTATATGGAAAGGAAAAGTAATTAAACCCCTCTATTTAATTTTATCTTCTTAAAAATGCTAGATACAATTCCAAGTAGGTAGTATCGATACAATCGATTCTTTGCACTGCCGATTCGATACGATACAAAATAAAACGATACGATTCGATTTTAGCTGTTTTCATTTCGATATACTTTGATTTTTTTAAGTTAAAAACAATATTTCGATGCAGTTACTATATCGTTACACCCCTAATCAGCATGCAGACAGACAGCCATGGTGACAACACTGTTTATTATCAGTGTCAGTATGCTCATCTCCAAATTTGGGCATTCATCTCTAAATGTGGGCATTGTTTCAGCATGCGGTGGCGACACCTTTTAGTATCAGCGATGTCAGAATGCAGTCAGACAGTTGGTCAGACGGCGGACGACAGACGGATGGACAGACATTCGCTAAAGCAGTGTTTCTCAACCTTTTTTCTGCATGGGCACACTTTTCATGTCCCAAGAATCCATGGTCACACCAACATAATACAGGGGTGTAAATATCGTCACTGTCGGGAAGAAAACCTTGTATCTCCAAGTTTCAAATGTGTACGTTTCTTTGCAAAGTAAAGCCCTGCTTCATCATACAAGGCTGTCGCACAACAGTAGTGAAAACAGCAGATCGGCTGTTTTCACTGTTTAAATCATTTTTTAAATGATAAATACAATACTGGCTTTCAAGTAGTTTCAAGGGGCACACTTGACCCTTCTCAGGGGCACACCAAAGGTCCCCAGGCGCACTGGTTGAGAAACACTGCGCTAAATGAATAGTTATATTTCCATACCAATACAAGGCCAGGACAGGCTTATCCGGCATGGCACAAATCAATGCATCTCTCAGCTCTGTCTGTCATCGCTTCATCATCAAATCCATTCTGCTTGCTTATTGAGAGAACGTCAGAATCAATGAAATGTAAACACAAGTGCAACACTACAGTAGATGTTCGGATGCGACGGTTACTTGAGTCAACCTCTTGAACCCTATAGTCGATCTACAAGCTCACAACGCCTGGCATGGCTGCGCTTTGTGAGCTTGTCGGTCAGCTATCTTTGAGCGGTGCCAACCGATCCTACATCTGGCTTTGTGTGTAGGAGCACGGAATTAGCAGGTGTGAACTGATATTGTGGACAGAACGGCCCATACATGGAGATATGCACATGTGTTGTGTTTGAAAAGAGCACGGCAAGACTTTAATTTGTCCAGCCCAGCTTACTAAAAGTAAAACGATGCAAGTTGGGAACGATGCAAATACTGAACGCATGCCCCCACCCTGTTATGCAATACCCATTAGAAACATCTCACTGTGTCCCTTTTGTGCCCATATATGGAGATGCCTATGCCTATATCTGTTTGTGCTTATCACTTATGCCCATATATGGAGATCCTTGATGTTGTCAGAATATGGCCATAAATGGGCATATCAGGGATTGGCTTGCATGTTAATAAGTGCATCCTGTGTAGTGCACGTATGTTCAGTATCATGCAAATTAAATCACTTGTAGTGCATGTCACTATGGTGTAAATTAAAACGCATCGCAGTGCATGTACTGCGTGTCAGTGTCATGTAGCTTAGACAGTCCCACATGACGTGCTGACAGTGTGTATGTGTGTGCATCAGTGTGTATGTGTGTATGTGCATCAGTGTGTATGTGTGTATGTGCATCAGTGTGTATGTGTGTGTATGTGCATCAGTCAGTGTGCTGCAAATCGATTAAAGCTCCTCCAACGTGCTTAGGGTTTATTCAACAGCCTGACATCTGCTAGATAAAAACTGTGCCACAGGCTCTTGTTCTGCCTCTGGATATACTGTAAGATCTGTAAGATCTGTAAGATCTGTAAGATCTGGATATACTGTAAGATCTGTAAGATCTGTAAGATCTGGATATACTGTAAGATCTGTTAGATCTGTTAGATCTGGATATACTGTAAGATCTGTTAGATCTGGAAACCCATTCACTGTTTATTTTCTTTGTTTTTTCCACCTCCTTTTTTGATGTAAAATATAAACTTGGTTTAGCTCCTCCTTTTTCTTTTCTTTCTTTTTTTTTTTTAAACTTTTTTTATCCCACGATTTTGTAACCCATGTTTCACCCGGTGTCAATTATCTAATGTAATCCTGGGCTCTGCTCTCCCTCTGCCAACCTGGGGAGAGCAACGGACTGACCTCATGTTTCCTTCTATGCATGAAGAGTCCAAGTTGCTTCTTTTCACCTGACAGGGGGAGTTTCCCCCGGTTGGACGTAGAGAGTTTTGCTTATTATTTGAAAGGTTTGTTTGGTATATCCATCTTTTAGTTCAAATCGTAGAGACTGGCAAGACTACACTTCTCTAGCATTCAGTTAGTAGATCAGCAGTTGCAACTCAGGTCTGTTTTATAAAGTCTAGAATCTAGAGGGTTTGAGATGGGGTCGATCTGCTGGCATTCATTCAGACTCAGAGGGTCTGTAGATCTGCTGGCACTCATTCAGACTCAGAGGGTTTGTAGATCTGCTGGCATTCATTGACATGAAAAGGTTTGAGAATCTCTAGGGTTCATCTGTCCTCAGACGAACCCGCTTGGCATTTGGGTCAGCAGTACTGAGAACTGAAGTGAAATCTCTTTGAACATGCATTAGAAATGTACATGCTTTATTAATGCATTAGAAATGTACATGTTTTATTAATTCAGTGCATTTGGGGCGGCATAGCTCAGGGGTAGAGAAACCGTTATTAGAGCACGAAGGGTTCCCAGTTCAAATCCGGGCTCCCCCCGAGTTAATCTCGAAGAGTCCTTGAGCAAGACTCTTGCATGGTTTCCTCCGCCACCGGTGTATGAATGTGTGCGTGAATGGGTGAATCTAATGCACAATCTATGTAAAGCGCCTTGGATAAAAGCGCTATATAAATGCACCATTTACCATTTATTTGGTCCGGCAGGTTCTGCCTGCTATCCTTCTCCATCCCACTCTTTCTCCCACTCCAGTAGGACTATTTCCTGAATTTCACCCACTTTTTCCTTATTACTGTACGTGCGCAAGCAGAGCACGCAACTACTGTAATCGGCTGGGTAGTTGACTGGGTTTTTCGAAGACTGTAGCCCTGAAATGGCTGGGATTCTGGGAATGTGTATGTATGTGTGGTCTGCTTGAGCGTAAAGGCGAAAGTTGGCACCTCGACAGAGTGCAGTTCTAGTTATTATTATTGGTATTGCAGTAGTAGGAGTTTTGTCAGCAAAGCAAGAGCAAAACAATGTCATCATCTCATCATTTAATCAGTCAGTCAGGGAGTCGCAACATTGTTTTATTTTAGATAATGTTAGGAAACAAGACCAAATAAGCAACTACACTTGAGAAACAAGTAAAAAAAAAACAGCAACCTACCACCACCAATATTTACAAGCCACTTAACAGAAAATAATACAAAAATAATAAAATCCCTGAATAATAAGCGGACTTGGCAACCCCAGCCAGCCTCCTTCTCCTGGCTGCTATCTTCTCACTCATCCTTGGTTTCGTCGCACTCATCCTTGGTTTCGTCTCACTCATCCTTGGTTTCATCTCACTCATCCTTGGTTTCGTCTCACTCATCCTTGGTTTCATCTCACTCATCCTTGGTTTCGTTTCACTCATCCTTGGTTTCGTCTCGCTCATCCTTGGTTTCGTCTCGCTCATCCTTGGTTTCGTCTCGCTCATCCTTGGTTTCGTCTCGCTCATCCTTGGTTTTGTTTCGCTCATCCTTGGTTTCATCTCACTCATCCTTGGTTTCGTCTCACTCATCCTTGGTTTCGTCTCACTCATCCTTGGTTTCGTCTCGCTCATCCTTGGTTTCGTCTCACTCATCCTTGGTTTCGTCTCACTCATCCTTGGTTTCGTCTCACTCATCCTTGGCAAACAGACAGATGCTTGTTTGGTAACATTTTTCTGGATGATGTTCAGTGTATTAAAGTGATCCCCACATAGCTGACACCTTGACGTCAGCTAGTCTTCCTCGGGTCCAAGACATTAATATACAACACAGACAATTATCTGTCTGATCCAAGGATCCGCTGCAACAGCCACAGCCTCGCCCGCTGGGGGAGAAAAAGAAACGCTGATCTTAGCCTCACTGACTGATGTCTCCTTGAAAAAGACAAAGTGTAACTTCTTGCATTATGTATGCGCTTAGCGTTGGCTATGCTAATAGGGATGCTTTAGTGTGGTTTTATTTTTCCCTGTGACATCTGGCCTGGTCGTAATCCCAACGGATACGCTGTGGTCTAACGGTCCTCCATGATGACAGGGACCCTGCCAATGTTTCTGACACTACAGTACAGTACAGTACACTCCTGGGACAGGACAGGAGAGGACAATGTTTCTGTTTCGTTATTTTTATTATTATTATCCTTGAGGTAAACGTCCAGCAAGACTGCAAAACTTTTGTTTGTAAATCGGTGGTTCTCAACTTCTTTGACCTCTGTTTATTCTCTAAAATCTGTGTGTAACAATTTACAATTTAGGCATTATTAGACACCAGGGTACAGAACATTAAATATTAGACACCAGGGTACAGAACATTAAATCTAATTTTTATAATTTTTATCCCACGATTTTGTAACCCATTTTCATCCAGTGCCAATGTAATCTTGGGCTCTGCTCTCCCTCTGCCGCGCCTGGGGAGACAACGGACAAACCTCATGCTTCCTTCAATGCATGGGTAGTCCAAGTTGTTTCTTTTCACCTGACGGGGGATTTCCCTGGGATGGACGTAGCGCGTGGAAGGAACACGTTATTCCAACCAGTTCCTTTCCCCTCCATCAGGCGCCCCGGCTGGCCAGGGGGAGGCATTATTGAGACCAGGATTACTGCATGTTTTTGTGAGGGTATCAACTCTAGGATACATGGAGAGAACATGCAAACTCCACACAGAAAGGCCCTATCGCCAAACCCACCTAGGGTGTGGACGCTGATGACGCGGAGGGAGGATGAACATTAAATATTAGATACCAGGGTACAGAACATTCATATATTTTTTTTTTCTATTTCAGGTTAACTCATAGCAAAACTGCAAAGTCAAACTTTGAAACGGTGTCTTTTGGCTTTTTGTAATCTATGCTTTAGGTATTGGTTGACAAGCACTACAGTGATAATGTAATACCATGTGTGGTCTTTAATGCCACAAACACTTCTGGGTTGTATCCCCGCAGAACCCAACCATATGTTGACTTCTTTGTCACATATTGTTGGTTCTGTTGTAAGGCATATTTTATTATAATTATACAGATGTTAAACTGTATTCAACATGTATTTCGTACGTCTCTCTAATGTTCAAGACTAAGATTTTCTGGCGTCGGTTCCTCATCGTTGTAGTTGTGGGACGGGTGATCCAGTATGTCCAATGGCGTGCGAGCTTGCTGGAATTACTTTACTTGTGAGCAAGTTTAGTATAATTTGAGAAATAGACATCGTCTTTGATAAAACGTATTACTGGCTTTAGATGTAACTGTCAACTCATTGTCCTTTAGGGCCATGTTTACAGACTTGGCAGTTTCGGCAGGATTAAAAAAACAACAACAACAACAACAACGCAGAATTGGCTAAACATCGTTCAACCTCAGCTATTATAGGCATCTGGAGAAGACAATGTTTCATAATTACAGTATATCCCAAGTAATAAATAAACACATCTCTTCTCTTCTCTTACTTGCGGATTATAGCATCTACTTTGTGTGGATTATGCAGTTGACAAGCGCTGACATTTTGCACCTTAATAGCACACATAGCGCACTGAACTTTCCTCTTGTTTTATATTTTCTAGCACCGTAACCAACACCCATAAGTATGACATGCACGGTACAGATCTGCTGCTGTGCTCACCAGTGTTTAGCAGTAACGATTTACTAGTATATAATATATTACTGTAATGTTATACCACATTACTTTGTAAATAATTAGCCTAGTTACACATTACTCTGGTTTTGTCAGCAGTCTTTTGAAAACATTTAGTTTAACAGGTCAGGAGAGATTGTTGCTATTTTACAGCCATTCAATACAGTGATTATTGCTATTGCATGATTATTATGAAAACAAAAAAAAGATTCTGTTCTAAAAGGAGCTGGCTAAACAGATTGTGTTGTCGTACATTTTCTAGGGTTACTCTAACCCTAACCCTTTTATATATATATATATATATATATATATATATATATATTTAATATTATGTAATATATTGATTCCAAGTAATAAGTCATGTAATAGTATTACTTTTTCAAAGGAGTAATAAGTAATAAGTAACATATTACTCTCCTAAGTCAGTATTTCTCAAAGTGGATTCCAGAGACTCCGTGGGTTCTTTTAGGAGGGTCTAAATTGACCCTTACAAGTCTGTAACTCTGACAGTCCCTTAACTCTGTCAGAGTTAAGGGACCTTGAAATGTGAAAGTTTGAGAAACACTGTCCAGTCCCATCCTAATTTACACTTTAAGACAGAATAAGACACAATAAAGCCATAATAAGAAATAATGTGTTGGTAATTAGAACTAATATGTTTTATTAGACAGAAACAAAGACAGAATAGCAGAAAGAGCGAATACATTCTCTGGCACCGGCACCTGCCGACCGACAGTTCGACCATCAGTCGTGCTGCATCGCCCGGCGACAGGACTGGCGGCCGCCGCACGGAACTGTAGGTAGGACCGGCATCGTTGTTAACTGCCACCACCGCACGGACCGGCAGTTTACCGCGGCGGTACCTGCCGGTCCTACTGCCGGGACTGCCATTCGAACTGCCGGGCGTGGGCGGTACCTGCACTGAAAAACATTTCTAAAAAAAAAAATCATAAATCATAAAAAAACGAAAGCTCAAAGGGGATAAAAAGATGCTTCGGAGATCCAAGCACTCAAAAAGATGGAGGAGAGGATATAGAGTTAAAGGAGTAGTTCACACATTTCTTTTTTTTTATTTCATTTATCAATCACTGAGTGGCTCAGGGGGTAGAGTTGCCGTCTTAGAACACGGAGGGTTCCCGAAGGCTTCCCAGTTCGATCCCGCGCCCCCCCCCCCCCCCCCCCCCCAGAGTTCTTGAGCAAGACTCTGAACCCATAACTGCTCCCGGTGAGCAGGTTGGTGCCTTGCATGGTTTCCTCCGCCATCGTTGTATGAATGTGTGTGTGAATGGGTGAATGTAATGAATGTGTGTGTGAATGGGTGAATGTAATGAATGTGTGTGTGAATGGGTGAATGTAATGAGTGTGTGTGTGAATGGGTGAATGTAATGCACCTTGGATAAATGCGTTGTATAAATTCACCTTTTACCATTTACCATGAAGCCTTACTGAGCCTCTCCATTGAGTCATCATTGTTGACTCAGGTATGTGACAAAAACAAACAAACAAACAAGAAATATCAATGGATTCAAGGCTTCGTGGGTGTGTAATGGCTAGATTTTCTTTAAGGGGGGGGGGGTAGTCCTTTAAAATAAATAAACAAAGCTTGGTCAACCTGATGTAGGTCAGATGTAGGCCAGATGTAGGCCAGATGTAGGCCAGATGCAGGTCAGATGTAGGCCAGATGCAGGTCAGATGCAGGCCAGATGTAGGCCAGATGTAGGCCAGATGCAGGTCAGATGTAGGCCAGATGCAGGTCAGATGCAGGTCAGATGTAGGCCAGATGCAGGCCAGATGTAGGTCAGATGCAGGTCAGATGTAGGCCAGATGCAGGTCAGATGCAGGTCAGATGCAGGTCAGATGTAGGCCAGATGTAGGCCAGATGCAGGTCAGATGTAGGCCAGATGCAGGTCAGATGTAGGCCAGATGTAGGCCATATGTAGGCCAGATGTAGGCCAGATGCAGGTCAGATGTAGGCCAGATGTAGGCCAGATGTAGGCCAGATGCAGGTCAGATGTAGGCCAGATGTAGGTCAGATGCCGGTCATAGAGTGGAGGGGGAGGGGGGAATACATACAGACTCGCCTGATTGGCTGAACCACAGTTACTGGGGGCTTTACCCAGGTTTTCTTTCTTGAATGAAATGCCTGGATCCCGAGGCCACCGTAGCAGAGCGTCACATCATCAGAGTGCGGTGGTGCTCATCAGAGTGCGGTGGTGCTCATCAGAGTGCGGTGGTGCTCATCAGAGTGCGGTGGTGCTCATCAGAGTGCGGTGGTGCTCATCAGAGTGCGGTGGTGCTCACGCCGGTGCGTCTTCAGGTCGAACACGCTAGGGAAACACACGTCACAGCGGACACACATGTAGGGTTTGAGCTGACGTGGTGCCCTCACTTCTCCAGGTCGGGCCAAAGCGCTGGTAAACTGCTGCTGATGATGGTGAGCTGCTTGGGGACAAGGGTAAGATCTGGCCTGGTCCTCCGGGTGTCCTCCTTGCATGGGGCCACTGCTGCCACCGGCGGTGGCGCTGGCTGTGTATGCAGAGCGCTGCCTCACCTGCTGGCAGGCTAGCGGGTCCACCTGCCCGCTCCTCACCATCTGCCAGTAGACGTCGCTGTGGCTGCACTTCAGGTGGCGGTAGAGGTAGACGGCCGACACGAACGCGTAGGGACACTCGGCGCAGGTGAACACCTGGGTGGTCGGAGACAAGGCTTGGCGGACTCCGGCTCCGCTCCGGTGCTCGCCACTCCTCCTGACGCCGGCAGTCGCGCCAGCGCCATCTCCCGGCGTGGCGTGCGAGCGCTTGTGCGCCTTCACCTGACCCAGGGAGCTGAAGCTCTGCTCGCACTGCCTGCAGCCGAACGGCCTCTCGCCGGCGTGCACGACGCGCCGGTGCAGCGTGAGGTTGTTCAGCCTGTCGAAGGTCCTGTCGCACTGCGTGCAGGCGTGGCCACCCCTCTTTCTCTGCGTCGAGGTCTGTTGAATGCCGTGAAGAGGCCTCGGAGTCTGGACGGTTACGGAGCTGGTGGAGGCGGTGTCGACGGCGGTGGTGCTCGGCCCACAGGCCGCCTCCGAGTCCATCTGCGTCTGGTCGTCCGTTATGGAGCTGCCGGAGATGATGATGTTCCCCGCCGTGTCGATCCGGCCGTCCTGCACCATCTGCCAGTAGAGGTCGGAGTGGCTCCTCTTCAGGTGGCGCTGGAAGAAGAGCTGGGCAGAGAAGGCGTAGCGACACCAGGGACAGTGGAACCGGGCCTGGGACTGCTGGGAGGAACTGATGGTTCCATCCTGGGTCTGCTGGAACTGAGAGGAACTTCCGGTCCCCTCCTCGGTCTGGCACTGGGAGCTGCTGGTCCCCTGCAGCTGATCGTCGAAGCTGCCGCTAGCCATGGTGTCTGGGGTTAGAAGGTTCGTCCTTAATGTTATTTGAAAATGCTTGTAGCCAGGAGACGCCCACCTGCACTGGTGATTCCGATAAGCGGAGATATGGATCCCTTGCAGTCAGGTGGTTGGCGGTACAGGGAGACTGGTAGCTGGATTCGAGGATTGTATCGAGGCGGAGATGTTACAATTTCCGACAATGGAAGTCCAGGGATTTTCTCCTCTGATAAATGTGTCCTTCAAGGTGATGTATGCGTCTTATCTCTATGGATCTGTCCCTCTTAGCTCTGTATGGATAAGTCCCTCTGTATCAGTGTCCTATGTGTCCTCTGCTGGTCAAACAGTGTCCATGTGGACACGCGAAGGTCTCTCCACACCTTAAATATGTTCTGGTCTGACATCACTCACAACATAAACTGTCCTACCTAACGATGCCGATTTGTGCACTACTACTCGAGTAAAAGTAGAAATACCAACATGTCTGATCACTCAGACATCCAGACCCTTTTACTTAATTTCACTTGAGTAAAAGTACCAAGGCATTTGCATCAGAATATATTTTCAATTCAAAAGTAAAGGTACTCAAATCAGTCAACTTTTTTTGAAAATAACAGATCTCCGTGAGAGTGTCTATTGGATATTTTGGAACAGGCCAACTCTACAGACTGGCCTGGACACGGAACACCATATATGGACATAAAGATCTGCCCAACGGGGCCTCCAACATGGAGCACCATATATGGGCATACACACCATATATGGGCATAAACTCCAACATTACTTCTGAGACTCCTACATTCAATCCCATACTGTGCTCACCCCTGGGAAATGACTTGCATTATACAGTACGTCTAGTCGGCGACCTGGCCAACTCGGAACAATGTAAATAGGGAATGAATGCCCCGCCCTTTAATGCAAACCCCATTATACCTGTTTTCATAGGACCCGTTTTGACCATCTGTCTGCCTGTGTCCATTTATGCCCATATATGGAGATATCTGTATCTGTCTGTCTGTCTGTCGGCGTCCATTTTATGTCCATATATGGAGATCACTACAGTTATAGTTCTGGGTCCATTTTATGTCCATATATGGAGATCACTACAGTTATAGTTCTGGGTCCATTTTATGCCCATATATGGAGTATCTGTCTGTGCCTCCAACTGTGTTGCAGACACAGTGCCGGTTCCCCCTTTAATGCAAACCTCATTATACCTGTTGTCATAGGACCCGTTTTGAACATCTGTTTGCCTGTGTCCATTTATGCCCATATATGGAGATATCTGTATCTGTCTGTCTGCGTCCATTTTATGCCCATATATGGAGATCTTTGACCACCTGTTTGCCTCTGTCCATTTATGTCCATATATGGAGATATCTGTATCTGTCTGTCTGCAATCCATTTTATGCCCATATATGGGGGCATTCATTTTATGCCCATATATGGAGAACGCGCGTGCCCGTGGGACGAACCATATATGGAGATCTCTGTATGAGTCAGCCCTTGTGCCGATACGTCCATTTATGCCCATATATCTGTGTCCCCTTTATGCCCATATGAGTCAGCAGTGCCCATATGCCCATATATGTAGCCCATATGGAGATCTGCCCATATGCCCATATATGGAGATACATAACCATGGCATTTTGTGTTGACTCATGTTGCGTACGCGATGTCCCCTTGTGTTGACTCATGTTGCGTACGCGATGTCAGAGCCTTTTATGAAATGATGTCACAATGAGTCAGCGCTTGCGCCGATTTCCTCCGGAACAGCCTGATGTCAACAATCAGCTCCGCATAAGGAGATTCCGAACGTTTTGCGCCGTGAGTCAGCAGAAGTGATGTCAGATTGCCCATATGCCCTGCCCATATGCCCATATATGTAGCCCATATGGAGATCTGCCCATATGCCCATATATGGAGATACATAACCATGGCATTTTGGGTGCAGTCAGCGCTTGCGCCGATTTCCTCCGGAACAGCCTGATTTTTATGAAATGATGTCACAATGAGTCAGCGCTTGCGCCGATTTCCTCCGGAACAGCCTGATGTCAACAATCAGCTCCGCATAAGGAGATTCCGAACGTTTTGCGCCTTTTCGGAAAGAACGCGCGTCGGGTCGGGTCGAGGCTGGGCACTGCACTCCGCGCCGCGGCGGAGAACGCGCGTGCCGAATCTGAAGCCGGTGGGACGAACGGTTCTCGAGATACGCGGATTACATACACGCAGACACGCAGAGACTTCTCGCATTTATAGATAGATATGTCATGTGAAGCATGACAACAGTGACAAAAGTGTTGGGGCGGCATAGCTCAGGGGTAGAGAAACCGTCATTAGAGCATGAAGGGGTTCCCAGTTTGATCCCGGGCTCCCCCAGAGTTAATGTCGAAGAGTCCTTGAGCAAGACTCTGAACCCCTAGTTGCTCCCGGTGAGCAGGTTGGTGCCTTGCATGGTTTCCTCTGCCATCGCTGTATGAATGTGTGTGTGAATGGGTGAATGTAATGCACAATCTATGTAAAGCCCCTTGGATAAAAGCGCTATATGAATGCACCATTTATCATTTAAGTGTGTAAAGCATGACCAAAAGCTTCACTTTTACGTTTGTGCAAAAGCTTACAAAAAGCAGGTTGAGAACCCCTGCTCTATAGAACCATCGGAACCGACCGACTTGGTTCTGGACAGCCGTGTCCGAACCGACCAACGCGCCCATATCATCAATTAGGCATATTATATGGAGATCTGTTTGCCCAGAACTGCCCATCGACCACTATGCCCATTGCCCATATATGGGCCACAGTTCCATGTGCATGCATGCACATGGAACTGTGGACCCTTAATATGGGTCTGTGTTACTCCACATTAATACAGATCTGGTGGGTGTGTCTATTGTGACAATTATGGGAGACCGGGCCTTCGGTTGTACAGATCCAGGTCTGTGGAACGCCCTCCCCGAACACTGGAGAGCACCACAGTCCACTGATGTTTTTAAAAACGGACTAAAAACCTACCTCTTTAACGAAGCGTTTTCTTAATCTTTTCTGGGCCTTGTACTTTTATTGTTCTTGCCCTGTATCGCTTAGTTTTAGTCTTGACTCGTTTTAGTATAACAAATTGTCTGCCTATTGCTGCCTTGTTTTTAACCCTGTACTGTAGCACTTTGAGATTCTTTTTGAATGTAAAGTGCGTTATAAATAAAATGCATTATTATTATTATTATCATTATTATTACTAGAGCGTCTAGTCGGCGACCTGGCCAACTCGGGAACGATGTAAATAGGTAATGAATGCCCCGCCCTTTAATGCAAACCCCATTATACCTGTTGTCATACTACCTGTTTTGACCATCTGTTTGCCTGTGTCCATTTTTGCCCATATATGGAGATATCTGTCTGTCTGCGTCCATGTTATGCCCATATATGGAGATCTCTGCCCTTTGGGCGGCCAAGCGTCTAGTCGGGTGCCGGCCTACTGGGGAACTATGTAAATAGGGAATGAATGCCCCACCCTTTAACGCAAACCCCATTTATCTGTTTGCCTATTTCCTCCAGAACAGCCTGATGTCAACAATCAGCTCCGCATAAGGAGATTCCGAACGTTTTGCGCCGGTTCCGGAAAACCATGCATCAGGTCCGGTCGAGGCCCGGCACTGCACTCCGCGCTGCGGCGGGGAACGCGCGTGCCGAATCTGAAGCCGGTGGGACGAACGGTTCTCGAGATACGCGGCTTACGCGGCTTACATACACACACACGCAGAGACTTATCGCATTTATTGTAAGATTATTATTATTACTAGAAGCTGGGCCGCCCAGCGTCTAGTCGGCGACCTGGCCAACTCGGGAACGATGTAAATAGGGAATGAATGCCCCGCCCTTTAATGCAAACCCCATTATACTGTTGTCATAGGACCCGTTTTGACCATCTGTTTGCCTGTGTCCATTTATGCCCATATATGGAGATATCTGTATCTGTCTGTCTGTCTGTCGGCGTCCATTTTATGTCCATATATGGAGATCACTGCAGATATAGTACTGGGTCCATTTTATGCCCATATATGGAGATATCTGTCTATCTGCGTCCATTTTATGCCCATATATGGAGATCTCTGTATCTGTCTGTCTGTGTCCCTTTTATGCCCGTATATGGAGATCTTTGTGATTCTGCGTCCATTGTATGCCCATATATGCCCATATATGGAGATATCTGTTTATCTGCGTCCATTTTATGCCCATACAGATCTCTGTTGCTTTTTGTTTGTTTCCTCTTTAAGCAGAATACGCAGCCTCCTTAAATCTGCATCATTCAGATCTCTGTTTTATGCCCATATATGGAGATCTATGCAGACACAGTGCCAGTTCCGTAAAATCCTGATGTCAAACATCAGAATCCGAACCTTTCGTGCTGGTTCCAGAAAATCGTGTATCGGGTCGGGTCGAGGCCGAGCACTGCACTACCTGCTGCGGTGGGGAACGAGCGTGCCGAATTTGAAATAGGGAATGAATGCCCCACCCTTTAATGCAAACCCCATGAATGCCCCACCCTTAAACCCCAATATACCTGTTGTCATAGGACCCGTTTTGACCATCTGTTTGCCTTTGTCCACTTATGCCCATATATGTAGATCTCTGCACACACAGTACCGGTTGCGGAAAACTCTGATGTCAGACATCAGCTCCGCATACAGGCATTCATTTTATGCCCATATATGGAGAACGCGCATGCCGGTGGGACGAACGGTTCTCGAGATACGCGGATTACATACACACAGACACGCAGACAGAGAATTGTCGCATCCATAGATAGATTATTAATTGTGACAATCCTCTCAGCTGTTGCTCATTGGTGTGTTCCTCTTTCCGGTTGTATTTAGCCTGCTTGCCTACTGTGTACTTGTTACCAGACCTGATGAAGACCCCGAAGGTGGTCGACACGTTGTCGATGCTTTAAATAAATGTCCTCTGGGAGCGACAAGTCAGTGCACGGACATCCTCTTCTTCTTCTTCTTCTTCTTGTGTATGTATTTTTGTCCACCTGTTAAAACACATCTGGTGCCAACCCCGAGTTTCCCGAGTTTGTATTGGTACTAGTGCTGTGCCAACCCCGAGTTTCCCGAGTTTGGGCCGTTTTTGATTTTTTTTTTTTTTTTTTTTTTTAATTTTTGGACCTCCAGAAATGTGTTAGGCATGATCGCGATCGCGAAATTGCATGTTTAACCCCCATACCAACCCATTCTTTCAAACATGGCAGCCATGTTTGTTTACATCTGAAGAAAACATAATGGCTCATAAATCATGAATGCCTGAACGGATTTCCAAGCGGATTTTTTTGTTTGAAAGCTGTGAACAGCCTGCACACACGTGGTGCATCATCTAGGCATGGGCGTGCACTTTTTACACAATTGCACAATTACATGGAAGTCTATGGTAACCATGGCAACGCGGGACATTGGCCGGAAAAAATCATTGCAACATAAGTGTTAATATTTCTTGGGATGTGCGGTGCCTCCCCTTGAACTCCGTACACATACATACACATACATACACATACGTACACATATGGGCAACGACCCGAGGGTGTGATGCACAAAGTGGGAAGACGGTCGGATCAGTGGATGACCCATAAATATCGATAAACCTACCAATGATAGCCATGGTAGCTCCGTATCTTCCATTGAAGATAAATCATAGCCTGTTTGTAGGGCTGTCTTCTAAAAATCGCCGAATCGACGCGTCCTTTTAGCCTCCGGAATCGACGCCAATTGTTTGTGTCGAGGAGTCGAAAATATATTATTTTACCAGTTAATACTGCGGTGCGGTGTGTTATAGCGCTGGACTGGTGTCATGTAGTACTTCCAATTGAGTCCATACTTCCTACTTCTTACGTGTAAGTAGACTTCAAAATAAAACCAGTTAACGTGACTTGAATGTTGCCTTGATCGTTTTACAGGCAGCTCTTATTTTGAAGTTGGAGAGGAAATACGCCAACGTGTTGTTATTCTACTTGTTGCAGCTAGCCAAGCGCAAGAAGCAGCAGCAGCAGCAGCCACTCTTTCACACACTGGCTGCCTGCTGCTGAGTGGTCTCAGGCAGAGAAGTAGCAATGGGGGAAACGTTTTTTATTGTCTCGCACCAGCGACGACTTGATCGGCAACATACTGTAGTTCTTTTGATACAGCAGCGCTGCGCTCTGAGAAAATACAAGCTGTGGAAATAATAAACGCCACGCAGTTGTGTTGACAGAGAGATGCGTTATTCTTGTCTCCGTCTTTCTACTCTGCTCCACGATTCACAATTACGCACGGCTGGACGCAATCTTAGCGTCATTATGTCCACCGCTACCATGTCTCATTATGTCATATGCACAGTAGTTTGTGTATCTATTTCAAGGCTTAAAACAATGTTTATCTTAATGTTTTATTGTATTATGTTGACTTGGTTTAAACTAACTTTTTTTTTTTTATGTATTTTTTTTACATACAGTATAAAACGCCCTACCAGCCCTACCTGTTTGTAGCTGGCAGTGAGAACCGGCCCATCTCTCTGTTGACAGTTGATTTACTCCAGAATGGAAATGTCAGTTTTGATTTAATAACGGCAGGGACATTTATCATGTTAACCACATGAAGGAATGACATCATCGGCTCGTCTAATTATCAGCTTCTAATGTGAATAATCGCCGCGCTGCTTGTAGCGCTCGTATTAATCTATGGGCGTTTGGCATCGATTTAATATCAGTAGCTGTTGTTTACCGTGTGTGCGTGTGCGTGTACGTAGATCTGCTATTTTTGAAAAAGTCGTGACAATGTGTGCAAATCTTTGAATATACTGTACTGTATGTATTTTTTAAGCGAACATTTGTAACTCAAATTTTGCTTCTGGGGGGTCCCTGGAACAAAATATTTTGAGATGGGAGTCCATGGCAAAATACAGGGTCCTTCACATGAAAAAGTTTGTGCACCACTGACATAGGAACATTTTTCCAAAAAAACAGATCTACAAGCTCGCAGCTTGGCAGCATTCAATGGTTAAAGCACAAACAAATTGAAGTGAATCCTTGTACCCGTCCCGGGGCCCAGAGTAATCCTTGTACCCGTCCCGGGGCCCAGAGTTCGGTGTGACGCCCCTGGTTCCATTGATACAGCACATCATCCATCTATTCTCGGCTGTTAGCTTGCGAAGCGTTGCAAGGTGTGATCCTCTGCGAGCGAGCGTGCGTGCGTGCGTGCGTGCGTGCGTGCGTGCGTGCGTGCGTGCGTGCGTGCGTGCGAGCGAGCGTGCGTGCGAGCGTGCGTGCGTGCGTGCGTGCGAGCGTGCGTGCGAGCGTGCGTGCGAGCGTGCGTGTGCGTGGGTGCGTGTGTGTGTGCATGCGTGTGACAGTACATTGATAGCAGAATGATGGAGTGCTTCCAGCAGGCTCAGGGGGATGTTGTTGAACAAAGGGACCCTGAACAGAGAACGGCTGCAGCTGACACTCTGCTGAGGGGGTGCTGGGGGGGGGGGGGGGGGGGGTACAACTCCAAGCTGGTCGTTCAGATGCTATAGTACTCTGTGTGATGTGTGTGTGTGCTGGCAGACAGACAGACAGACAGACAGCCGTTTCATTTATTTCTATTTAGTTCCTTTTGTTTCATTCCGTGTGTGCTGCTTATTTATAGTTTTTGAGTGGTGGTCACACCGTCTCCATAGCGTGGCCGTGTGTGTAGGTATGTATGTTTGTTTGTATGTATGTATGTATGTATGTATGTATGTGGGTGGGTGGGTCTGTATGTAGCCTCAAGCCTGTGGTGTAGTACCTTTTCTGACCACACATGTTAAGGGAGGGGCGCTGTTGTTCAGGCCAGGCCAGAACAGGCAAGGCACACTCACACTCACACACACGCACGCACGCACGCACGCACGCACACACACACACACACACACACACACACACACACACGCGCGCGCGCGCACAGACTCCACCGCTCAGTTCACACGGGTGTGATTTTTCTCCAAATTTGCCCAAAAAAATCAAATATAGACAAAAATAGCTAAAATAGCAGATCTATAAACTCGTCTCCTCGAACGCCTCATCCGTCTCTCTCTGACCTTGTCTGTGACCTGTGGTAGGACCCCATAGTGCAGGGGTTCCCAAACTTTTTATTTCTCAGGGCACCCCATAAATATTGTTTTAATCCGAGGCACCCCTACATTATGACTTTCACTCCCAGCACCTTATATTTATAGCATATCGTCGTTGTCGGGTGGAAACCTTGTATGTCCAAAACCTTTCGTTTTGTATTTATCATCTATAAAATGTACCAAACTAGTGAAAACAGAAGATCTACAAGCACACAACGCCTCGCATCACGAGGTGTTGTATGCTTGTAGATTGGCTGTTTTCACTAGATTTGTGCGACAGTCTTGTATGATGAAGCAGGGCTTTGCTTTACCAAAAGACGTACACATTTGAAAATTTGGAGATACAAGGTTTCTGCCCGACAGTGACGATATTTTAGTGATTATGTTGCGAGGAAAACTTTGAGATAATAGCCATTTTGGTTAGAACTGACTGAAAATAACTTAAATATTGATACTAAATATTTTTTAAGTGTCCAAATAAATTCCAAATATCATCAAATGATCTTGCGGCACCCCTGGACTGCTTTCACGTCACCCCAGGGTGCCCCATCACCCCAGGGTGCCCCGTCTCCCCGTCACCCCAGGGTGCCCCGTCACCCCAGGGTGCCCCGACACCCCAGGGTGCCCCGTCACCCCAGGGTGCCCCGTCACCCACTTTGAAAACCCCTGCAACACAACACACAACCTTTCAGAGGAATGCCTGTCTCACTTAATCTACTATCAACACCCTTTTTGTCCGTCATGTCACCAGGAGTGACAGCTCATTTGCCCTGCCCGCGATGCGACGCGAGCGATGAAATCTCATTAAAATACATTTGTTTCAACGAGGACGTCCTGACCTGCCGTGAGCGACAACGCGTCGTGCCGCAACGTCGTCCACCCCTCCTGTTTTCGCTCGCGGAGCCTCTATTTGAGCGAGGTTTCGAGGTAAATGGCCATGTCCCGCCCCCCAAACACTTCATATTATTATGTATTTATTTGATTGGTTCAGGCTATACGTCGCAACGCTGTGGCCGACGCTCCATATGCGGACAGTATTTGGCGGGACATCGCTTGCTGGCGTGCAGCGCAGATGAAGTGTGAGACGTACAGATACAGTATGGTTGAAATCCCGTTCCGTTCGTCAGCGTGACGCAGCGACTAATGTTTACAAATGGTTTCTCTGCGGGAGAAATTGATCAGGTTAAAAGGATATGGCATCCAAAGGAGATAGAGTGGACCACTTCACTTGGACCACTTCACTTGGACCACTTCACTTGGACCACTTCACTTGGACCACTTCACTTGAACCCTAGTGTCCATACTGTATTCTGAGAACTTTAGCCAAAAATAGAAGATCTACAAGCTATTTTCTGCAAAGAGCTTTTGTATAGGGGAAAAAGAGCAGACCAAGTACAGAGTTTATTAAGTGTTGACAGTTCAAATGGTTAAAAATCAGAAAACGCAAATTGACAGGAATACAAAAATACACTGATGATTGTATTCAAGTGTCAAACAATGAAACTATATGGAATCTCTGAAAAGTTTGTGGGGGTCCCTGCTACATCTCTCTCTCGACTAAGGGGTCCTTGGGCTGAAAACGTTGAAGACCCCTGCTGTAAACTAAATAGCCAGCCGTTCTGTCAGGTGTGAGACTCTGTATCCTTTATGACATTGAGTTACATTAGATATTGAGAAACTGTATTTCTCTTACACTGTGGATACATGTGTGTTTCTTCACGTTGTGATGAGCTTGTAGATCTGCTATTTTCCAAAGATACAGTATACATTTAAAGATAGAGTATACATTTTGCAAACATAAAACGCGCATGCGTCGGTGTGAGTCGGTCGCAAACTCCAGCATGCTGGACTGACCACAAAATATTAAATCTCACCCATTGTAGATGCCATCGTAAACGCAGAAAGAGACAATAATGACAGTGCTAAGATTACTGATCATAATGTGCTTGATCACCTCGCTAAAGTCGGCTTATAAGAGCGGCAAGATCTACACACAAACGTGTGTGTGTGTGTGTGTGTGTGTGTGTGTGTGTGTGTGTGTGTGTGTGTGTGTGTGTGTGTGTGTGTGTGTGTGTGTGTGTGTGTGTGTGTGTGTGTGTGTGTGTGTGTGTATATATACTGCCTCCCGGTGCAGTGTGTTTATGAAACCAACGTTTTATTCATGTGTTCGTGTGCAGTGTTTTAGTTACTTTATTTCCTGGGTCGCCTCAGGGGCTTTGATCTGCTGGCTGTGGGGATCAATGGGAGCTTTGGGTAGAGGAGTCTCCTGGGTGTGGGGATCAATGGGAGCTTTGGGTAGAGGAGTCTCCTGGGTGAATGGTTCTGCCTTCACATCCCACTGGCAGGCGTCTGCTCTGGAGGGCATTTGTTCTCAGCACCAAGGCAGCCAGCAAAAAAAAAAAAAAAAGACAAAAAAGAGACTGGCTTTGTGTGTTGATAAATGGCACGGTACAATATCCTCAGTGATCATTTGTCAGCTAGGCTTTTTGTTCAAGACTGCAGGAAAAACCCAAATTTCCTGCAGTCTTGATATTTACGTCAGGGGTCTTCAACGTTTTCAGGCCAAGGACCCCTTAGCTGAGAGAGAGATGAAGCAGGGACCCCCACAACCTGTTCAGAGATTCCGTATAGTTTCATTGTTTGACAGCACAATCAGCAGTGTATTTTGGATTCATGTCAATTTGTGTTTTCAGATATTTAACCACTTGAACAGTCAATACTTAATAAACTTGACCTTTCACTCTGTACTTAGTCTGCTCTTTTCCCCCTCCACACCAAAGCTCTTTGCCAAAAATAGGAGATCTACAAGCTCACAACGCCTCGCAGTTGGCTAAAGTTTTCAGAATATGGACGCTAGGGTTCAAGTGGTTAATATAAAGTTTCTATCACTCAAAGATTTGGAGGACCCCCTGTAGTAACTGAGGACCCCCTAGGGGTTCCAGACCTCCTATTGAAGACCCTTGATTTAGGACATTTCCTCCGTTCCTCACTGCGTCATTCGCAAGTGTTCGGATCAGATTCACGGGTTACCGCGGTAACGGAGTAACGACGTAACAACAAACATTAACTTGATTATGCTTAATCTATAGTTGCAAATAGACGATCTGCAAGCGCACAGTGTGTCACGATGAGTCGCGTTGTGAGATTGCAAATGGTCAATTTATATCGAACCTTTATCCAAGGTGCTTTACATAAGATTGTGCATTACATTCACCCATTCACACACACATTCATTACATTCACCCATTCACACACACACATTCATTACATTCACCCATTCACACACACATTCATTACATTCACCCATTCACACACACATTCATTACATTCCCCCATTCACACACACATTCATTACATTCACCCATTCACACACATTCATTACATTCACCCATTCACACACACATTCATTACATTCACCCATTCACACACATTCATTACATTCACCCATTCACACACACATTCATTACATTCACCCATTCACACACACATTCATTACATTCACCCATTCACACACACATTCATTACATTCACCCATTCACACACATTCATTACATTCACCCATTCACACACACATTCATTACATTCACCCATTCACACACACATTCATTACATTCACCCATTCACACACATTCATTACATTCACCCATTCACACACACATTCATTACATTCACCCATTCACACACACATGCATACAGTGATGTCAGAGGAAACCATGCAAGGCACCAACCTGCTCATCAGGAGCAGTTAGGGGTTCAGAGTCTTGCTCAAGGACTCTTCCACACTAACTCTGGGGGAGCCCGGGATCCAACTGGTAACACTTCAGGAACCCTCTGTGTTCTCATGACGGTTTCTCTACCCCTGGGCCACTGCTGCCCCGCCAGATTGTAGATCATCATTGTGTTTGGTCAGGTGGAGGTGTTGGTGTCACTTCAAACATCACACTGATCTGTTCTCTCAGAGAAGTTTAAATGTAGGTTGAATGAATATGAAGATTTTGTTGAAAATGTCTGCAGAAGGATCACAGTGGTGCAGTCGGTAGTGCTGTCACCTCACAGCTAGAAGGTCCTGGGTTCGATTCCTGCTGTGGGCGCTGGGGGGCGTGTTCTCTCCTCCGCGTCATCAGCGCCCACACCCTAGGGAGCCGCGTCTCAAGTCCTTAAATAATTCCTATTTCCTTCACTTGTTTCCTATTTCCTTGTATGTTAGTCCCGTCCACTGGGAGTTGGCCTATCACCTGTGATGTTGTCATCAGAAATGGCCAATGGGACGTCTCCTCTTCTCTATTTCCTCAATGGGAGGGACTAACATACCAGCAAGGAAATAGGAAATAGGATTGATTTAAGGTCTTGAGACGCAGCTCTAAGTGGGGTTGGCAAAAGGAAGGGCCTTTCTGTGTGGAGTTTGCATGTTCTCCCCGTGTCTCCTAGGGTAGATACCCTCACAAAAACATGCAGTAAATCCTGGTCTCTATACTGCCTCCCCCTGGCCAGCCGGGGTGCCTGATGGAGGGGAAAGGAACTGGTTGGAATAACGTGTTCCTCTGCAGTTTTTTCTTAGCAATAGCCTTTGTAACTCTGAGACCAGAGGCCAAATGTAACTAAACTGACCATTCTGAGACCAGAGGCCAAATGTAACTAAACTGACCATTCTGAGACCAGAGGCCAAATGTAACTAAACTGACCATTCTGAGACCAGAGGCCAAATGTAACTAAACTGACCATTCTGGACCTTGGTAATGACTGTAACAGCTTTATCTTCAGTCCTGGTGGGAGTCAGCGCTGGGTGTTTAGCAGGAGCTCCTCTGTTAGAAGGTTAATGGTGATGTAGAGGTCTTGCTGCATTGCGGCCCCTCTGGGCGCATCATGATGCAGATGATCAACTCACAGGGCTCTCTTACTCAGAGGGGACGCAGAGAGAGGAGAGGAGAGGAGAGGAGAGGAGGGGAGGAGAGGAGAGGAGAGGAGAGGAGAGGAGAGGAGAGGAGAGGAGAGGAGAGGAGAGGAGAGGGGAGGAGAGGAGAGGAGAGGAGAGAGGAGAGGAGAGGAGAGGAGAGGAGAGGAGAGGAGAGGAGAGGAGAGGAGGGGAGAGGGGAGGGGAGGAGAGGGGAGGGGAGGGGAGGAGAATACTTTATTCCATTTTCATGATAAACCAGTCGCTCGCTCAGATGCTTCCTCCCTATCTGTCTTACACTGTATGGTATAGTGTCTCTCTACGCACGCACGCACACACGCACGCACGCACGCACGCACGCACGCACGCACGCACGCACGCATATAGTATATAGTAGTGACAGTGGTTGGCATGACGTATAAATTCAATTTTCATGATTAACCAAGTCACTCGCTTTCAACTTTGCCCCATCTGTCTTCTACAGTATAGTCTCTCTCTCTCTCTCTCTCTCTCTCTCTCTCTCTCTCTCTCTCTCTCTCTCTCTCTCTCTCTCTCTCTCTCTCTCTTCCTCTCTCTCTCTCTCTCTTTTCTCTCTCTCTCTCTCTCTCTCTCTCTCTCTCTCTCGCTCCGTCTCTGTCTGTTTATTTGATTCTCTCTATCTCTCTCCGTACACACACAGTGTGACACACAAATCTGTGGTATTGTCACAGAGAGCCGCTGGTTTCCTTGACAACCTCAGAGGTCATGGATCAACGCTGCGCTGCCTCCTCTGGACGACGCTGGGATCACGCTCAGTTCAATCACCAATAAAAACCCTGCCGGATTTACCATTGATTCCTGCTTCTACTCCATGCATTCACAACCAAGTGGATTTACCATTGATTCCTGCTTCTACTCCATGCATTCACAACCAAGTGGATTTACCATTGATTCCTGCTTCTACTCCATACATTCACACCAAGTGGATTTACCATTGATTCCTGCTTCTACTCCATGCATTCACAACCAAGTGGATTTACCATTGATTCCTGGACAATACCTCTACATCTGACCTCACAGACTCCAGATATGGATATAGCTGACCTGTTCTGACATCACAGTGATGACTCCACCAGCCAGATTAACTGTGCCGTGTTAAGAAGCTCTGATGTTTCAGCTTCTCGCCCTTAGGGTGTCTTATTAGTTTACTTGTGATATTGAATTGTTATTGTGTTATTTTTCAACGGTGCTAATGGCTCCTACATCTCTGTTTGTATGTATGCACGTACAGTACAGTACAGTACAGTACAGTACAGTACAGTACAGTACAGTATGTCCCACACTTTTCTTCTTGGACAATGACATGAACTCATAAAAGGCACTGCTCAGTGCTCACTTCACTTGTTTTGTACTCTCTGACTTTGTCCGAGCTCTGAAGGATCAGCAGAAACAACCACACCTAGTGTGAAGTGAGCGGTGCTATTTATGATTTCATTTCAATTTCAGCTTGGCCAATGTGACCCTGGGTGGACAGCAAACCAGATGTAGGCCAGATGTAGGCCAGATGTAGGTCAGATGTAGACCAGATATAGGTCAGATGTAGGTCAGATGTAGGTCAGATGTAGACCAGATATAGGCCCGATGTAGGCCAGATGTAGGCCAGATGTAGGTCAGATGTAGGTCAGATGTAGGTCAGATGTAGGTCAGATGTAGGTCAGATGTAGGTCAGATCTAGGTCAGATGTAGACCAGATATAGGCCAGATGTAGACCAGATATAGGCCAGATGTAGGTCAGATGTAGGCCAGATGTAGGTCAGATGTAGGTCAGATGTAGGCCAGATGTAGGTCAGATGTAGACCAGATGTAGACCAGATGTAGGTCAGATGTAGGCCAGATGTAGGCCAAGAGCCCGGACAAAGCCAGATGCTGGAGCTTGGCTCCTTCCAGGAGCACCGTTCAAAAACAACTGTACATCTGGAGATGTGAGGTTTGATCCTCTCCAGCCCTGAGGGGAGACGTCTGTCTGTGACAGATCCTACAGCCAGAGAGAGAGAGAGAGAGAGAGAGAGAGAGAGAGAGAGAGATCGCAGTGCATGTCAGCTGATAGGATCAGGAACGACGAGTACATCAGAGCACATGTCAGATGTTTGGACATGTACAGAGGAGGGACAGTGAGATGGTTTGGACATGTACAGAGGAGGGACAGTGAGATGGTTTGGACATGTACAGAGGAGGGACAGTGAGATGGTTTGGACATGTACAGAGGAGGGACAGTGAGATGGTTTGGACATGTACAGAGGAGAGACAGCGAGATGGTTTGGACATGTACAGAGGAGGGACAGTGAGATGGTTTGGACATGTACAGAGGAGGGACAGTGAGATGGTTTGGACATGTACAGAGGAGGGACAGTGAGATGGTTTGGACATGTACAGAGGAGGGACAGTGAGATGGTTTGGACATGTACAGAGGAGGGACAGTGAGATGGTTTGGACATGTACAGAGGAGGGACAGTGAGATGGTTTGGACATGTACAGAGGAGGGACAGTGAGATGGTTTGGACATGTACAGAGGAGGGACAGTGAGATGGTTTGGACATGTACAGAGGAGGGACAGTGAGATGGTTTGGACATGTACAGAGGAGGGACAGTGAGATGGGGTGGACATGTACAGAGGAGGGACAGTGAGATGGTGTGGACATGTACAGAGGAGGGACAGTGAGATGGTGTGGACATGTACAGAGGAGGGACAGTGAGATGGTTTGGACATGTACAGAGGAGGGACAGTGAGATGGACATGTACAGAGGAGGGACAGTGAGATGGTTTGGACATGTACAGAGGAGGGACAGTGAGATGGTTTGGACATGTACAGAGGAGGGACAATGAGATGGTTTGGACATGTACAGAGGAGGGACAATGAGATGGTTTGGACATGTACAGAGGAGGGACAGTGATGGTTTGGACATGTACAGAGGAGGGACAGTGATGGTTTGGACATGTACAGAGGAGGGACAGTGATGGTTTGGACATGTACAGAGGAGGGACAGTGATGGTTTGGACATGTACAGAGGAGGGACAGTGAGATGGTTTGGACATGTACAGAGGAGGGACAGTGAGATGGTTTGGACATGTACAGAGGAGGGACAGTGATGGTTTGGACATGTACAGAGGAGGGATAGTGAGATGGTTTGGACATGTACAGAGGAGGGACAGTGAGATGGTTTGGACATGTACAGAGGAGGGACAGTGAGATGGTTTGGACATGTACAGAGGAGGGACAGTGAGATGGTTTGGACATGTACAGAGGAGGGATAGTGATGGTTTGGACATGTACAGAGGAGGGATAGTGATGGGTTGGACATGTACAGAGGAGGGACAGTGAGATGGTTTGGACATGTACAGAGGAGGGACAGTGAGATGGGTTGGACATGTACAGAGGAGGGACAGTGAGATGGTTTGGACATGTACAGAGGAGGGACAGTGAGATGGTTTGGACATGTACAGAGGAGGGACAGTGAGATGGGTTGGACATGTACAGAGGAGGGACAGTGATGGTTTGGACTTGTACAGAGGAGGGACAGTGAGATGGACATGTACAGAGGAGGGACAGTGAGATGGTTTGGACATGTACAGAGGAGGGACAGTGAGATGGACATGTACAGAGGAGGGACAGTGATGGTTTGGACTTGTACAGAGGAGGGACAGTGATGGTTTGGACTTGTACAGAGGAGGGACAGTGAGATGGACATGTACAGAGGAGGGACAGTGATGGTTTGGACATGTACAGAGGAGGGACAGTGAGATGGACATGTACAGAGGAGGGACAGTGATGGTTTGGACATGTACAGAGGAGGGACAGTGAGATGGACATGTACAGAGGAGGGACAGTGAAATGGTTTGGACATGTACAGAGGATGGACAGTGAGATGGTTTGGACATGTACAGAGGAGGGACAGTGAGATGGACATGTACAGAGGAGGGACAGTGAAATGGTTTGGACATGTACAGAGGAGGGACAGTGAAATGGTTTGGACATGTACAGAGGAGGGACAGTGATGGTTTAGACATGTACAGAGGAGGGACAGTGATGGTTTGGACATGTACAGAGGAGGGACAGTGAGATGGTTTGGACATGTACAGAGGAGGGACAGTGAGGTGGTTTGGACATGTACAGAGGAGAGACAGTGAGATGGTTTGGACATGTACAGAGGAGGGACAGTGAGATGGTTTGGACATGTACAGAGGAGGGACAGTGAGATGGGTTGGACATGTACAGAGGAGGGACAGTGAGATGGGTTGGACATGTACAGAGGAGGGACAATGAGTACATGGGTAGAAGGATGCAACTTCCAGGCAGGAGGGTTAGGGTTAGGGTTAAAGGAAGACCAAAGAGGAGATTTATGGATGTAATGAAAGTGTGAAGGTGTGAGAGAAGAGGAGGCAGAGGACATTAGCAGAATTGTACAGTTTGTATCCTGATAAAGATCTGAATACATCGAAACGTCGACAACACAATACAAATACAGCAAAGCTTTTTCATGGCACAAATAAAAACAGTGCCATCTGCATTTTTTCCCCAGTTGAATCTGACTGCCAGTGTGCAGACTACTCTATTGTCTTTCATGTCACACAAAATACACAACATTTCGTTACCTACTGACTTCAGTCCCTCCCTCCCATAGTTCCTCCCTGCCTTTCCATCCATGAAGGCAGGTCACAACTAGTAACACATTTGGTGTAACTCTCACTCACATGGCTCTGTGGCGCGTCGCTGATTTTCTCTCACATGAAATGCTCTGTTTGTGTGTGTGTGTGTGTGTGTGTGTGTGTGTGTGTGTGTGTGTGTGTGTGTGTGTGTGTGTGTGTGTGTGTGTGTGTGTGTGTGTGTGTGTGTGTGTGTGTGTGATGTGACATAATTTCCAAGCTGTTGCCTGCAGGGGTTAACGCGTTTGAATTCCAATGAGAAGATGCTAAATGGAACTTCTGCACGCATTGGCATGTTCTCACACACACGCACGCATGCACGCACGCACGCACGCACACACACACACACACACACACACACACACACACACACACACACACACACACGTGTCATGCATGCGGCGGCCTCTGCTCATTTGCATACAGCATGTTGCGTGCAGCGGGTACACGGGGTCCCATGGGACCCTGGTGCCTGTTACTGTATGACTGACACCACTGGAGCGGAGGGGTGTGTGTGTGTGTGTGTGTGTGTGTGTGTGTGTGTGTGTGTGTGTGTGTGTGCGCGTGTGCGTGCGTGCGTGTGTGCGTGCGTGCGCGCGCGCGTGTGTGTGTGTGTGTGCGCGTGTGCGTGTGTAATCCTTGCATGGACAAGGACATAGTGTTGCATGCTTCTCTCTGTCATCACCGTTTAGCGATGCCTTCGAGTCCCCTCCCCTCCCCCCCCCCACACACACACACACACACACACACACACACACACACACACACACACAGGGTCACATGATCCACAGACTGTGTCACATGACCAGGGCAGATAGAGCACAGTACTGCAGCAAGGCGGCTGCTCGCAGTGGACAGGCTCATTGTCGGTTGGAAAATCTTTTGGTTATTTTCAGCTGTTTTCAACGATGTCCTAAAACTGTTGATATCCCCACCAGAATAGCAATACAAACATGCGTGTGTGTGTGTGTGTGTGTGTGTGTGTGTGTGTGTGTGTGTGTGTGTGTGTGTGCGCTTGCTCGCTCGTATGCATTGATGTGTTTGCGCGTCGCAGTGCTTGCGAGTGCGTGCGTGCGTGTGTGTGTGTGCATATATGCAAACTTGTCCACCCTTCATACATAATGCACTGTAATGTCGCTGCCAAAGATAGTTGTCAAGCTGGTGACCCACAGCCGCTGCTCAGTCTGCTTCACTGATGGAAAGTCACCTAGTATTCTGAGTTTAGTTTTTACTTTACTGGAACTTTACTGGAAGTAGGCTAGCCTACTTCCAATTGTCAATACTTTTTGCTTCTACTCCACTATATCTCAGATCAAAATATTGTACTTTTTAGTTTGACTTTTATTTTACTCTCACTTATTTGAAAACGTACTAGTTACTGTTCACTTTCTAGATTTTGAGTGAGTATCATTAAATTAAACATTAAGCTCTTAAACTCTCTACACCGTCAATTTGAAAATAGCGTATCTACAAGCTCACAATATGACGCATCACAGTGTGTTGTGAGCTTGTTAGATCTGCTGTTTCTTCTTCTAGACTTCTATACATTTTGAAACCTTGTGAAATGGGACGTTCTGCTCAATGAGTTATGTTTGGTACTTTAAGTATAATGTTGATGCCGTTACTTCTGTACTTTTACTCAAGTAAATTGTACTTTCTTTCTTCTTTTAGTAGTAAAACAAAATGAGTTCCTCTTCCAACTCCGGTCCTCCAGAGATCCAGCCAGACTGAGATCGTTTGGGGTGTGCAATAGGATGCTACAGATGTTCTATCAGTCTGTCATGGCAAGTGTCCTCTTTTTTGGTATAACATGTTGGGGTGGCAACAACAGAGCAGGTGACACGTTTAACCTAAACAGACTGGTGAAGAAAGCAGGCTCTGTCGTCGGGTCCTCTCTGCAGGGGGTGGAGGAAGTAACCAGTGTGCGCACAGCGAGGAAGCTGGATTCCATCTTGGAGAACTCCTCCCACCCCCTCCATCTAGAGATCACCAGTTACTGGAGTAAGAGAGGAAACGACCGCTTTACCTACCCAGGACGGAGATGTGAGAGATTAGGAAAATCTTTTGTACCGGCTGCCCTTAAGCTGTACAACGAGACACATAACGGACGCTTGAAAAGGTCTCCCTTCCTAACTTAGACTGACGGAACCTTTGCTGTATTGACATTGACCTCTAAGGAACTATTGCTGTATTGACTTTGACCCAAAAGGACCGTCCAGGAAGAGTGCTCATGTGCGTCTTGCGGTGACACGCTTCCTAGTTTCTTCTTTTTTCGCACTGATTTTTTTTTACTTTGCACTATTAGTTTGTGTTGGTAGTTTCTGAGTATTTTTGCTTTGTTTAACAATGACAGTGAGATACTTGTTTGCACTAACTAGCATTGACTGCTATGGTCTTTTTTGCAAGACACTTTATGTATATATACTTATATATTATTCGCCCCCTCTATTGATGCACCTTCTCTTTATTGGTACTGTACTGCTCTTTTTTTTGTTCTCTTGTTTCTTTCCCTCTTATCTATTTTTTCTTACGTCTCTGTAACTTTGTAAATAACTGTATACTGCTGTGCTACTACTGGACAACTGAATTTCCCCCTTGGGATAATAAAGGTATCTATCTATCTATCTATCTAACACAGTGTGATCTACTTCTATTTAACATCCAGGGCTCTAAAGATTTCCCCAGACAGGTTTAAAAGGAGTAAGTAAGCCTTGCTGAGCCATAAGGCCCGTAGGGCATGGAGCCTCTATCCCCTGCTTCTGCTTAGTGTGAGGCAGCTTGATCGATGTACAAGTACTGTACACCCCCTGGACATGACTGTAGGCTATTCTAAAACGGCTAGTTCCATTCCATGATTCTGATTGGCTGGTTGCCATGGTATCTGAGACTATAACCACCATCTTGAATCAGTTTATATCAAAGCCAGGTGCGTTATTTCTTTCCACTGTGCCGTGAGGCTGAACTTGAGAAGCGAGCGTTTGATTTTCTCTCAAATCCTGCCTTGCGGGTGCTTCTAAGCACCGCCTGCATGCATAGGACAGTGACTGAATGGCTCCGGGCGAGGCTTGTAAAGGCGAAAAGCGCCTCTATTCTCCAGGCACTACTCGGCTGTTAGTTTAGGTTGCTATGCTAGCGTTTTTGATGTGATGTTCACCCACATAGCAGCTAAATCTGGATGAAAATAAACATGTGTATGGATCAAATATGGTTCTTAACATGAGACTGATCTAACACTTAAGTGTTTCCATAAAAGTGTGAAGTGCTCGTTAGTGATCTCTCTTATCAATGAAAGCATCAAAGACAACGACCTGTTTGATGCCTGTCATAGAGTGGAGGGGGAGGGGGGAATGTGTTTGTAGAAAACGGAAAACGACAAGTACGACCAGCAGGGCGCGTGAGTAGGGTGATGAGTGCTGTCTCTATGTATGTGTGTGGCAAGTAGGTTGCCTGGCTAATAAACCAGACTGCACTCAACACCACCCCCTGGCGGTAGTGGTGTTGTAGTGAAGTCTGGCCTTTCACATTAAATAAGCTTTTTCCCCTAGCCCGATGAAAGGGCTAGCCAATCAGGGCTGTAGGCTTGGGGCACGTGGTGGGTGGTGGCCTGGTTCAGAACCATTCAGCCAATCAGGCGAGTCTGTGTGTATACAAACACATCACCCCCTCCACTCTAAGATTGTAGTCTTTGATGCTTTCATTGACTAACGAGCTATTGACACTTGTATGGCTCAATCAATTACCGCAGTTCAACACCACTTTGAAGTTCAAAGGGAGCAATTAACACTTATGTTGCAATGATTTTTTCTCTTCAATGTCTCGCGTTGCCATGGTTACCATAGACTTCCATGTAATTGTGCAATTGTGTAAAAAGTGCACGCCCATGCCTAGATGATGCACCACGTGTGTAGATGCTGTTCACAGCTTTCAAACAAAAAAATCCGCTTGGAAATCCGTTCAGGCATTCATGATTTATCAGCCATTATGTTTTCTTCAGATGTAAACAAACATGGCTGCCATGTTTGAAAGAATGAGTTGGTATGGGGGTTAAACATGCAATTTCGCGATCGCGATCATGCCTAATACATTTCTGGAGGTCCAAAAAAAATGTTTGAAAAAAAAATTGAAAAAAAAAAAAAACTTTTTTTTTTTTTTCAAAAACGGCCCAAACTCGGGAAACTCGGGGTTGGCACAGCGGTAGTACCAATACAAACTCGGGAAACTCGGGGTTGGCACCATATGTGTTAAGAGCTAGGCTTTAACCCGCCCCCCCAGAAATGGAATCTCTCCCTGCAATCCCGGACTCTCTTCCCAAAACGAAGTGTGTGATGGCTGGCACCGCCAGGCAAGCAAGTTGGCACTCTGTTATTGGCACTCTTGTTATTTATATCAGATTGCACTTTTTGGTGGTGACGTCACCGAAAACGCTGCTATTTTTACTTTAATTGTCAAGTTCCTTGACATGTAAACGTTACTTTTTTGTAACTCTTTTACAGAAGTCTCTTTTAGAAGACATTTGGACAATCGGCCTCAGGTCTTACTGGGTTAAGCGAATACTGCATATTTTTTATGTTGTGGGTGAGTAAGGATACTTTTACTCAAGTAAAAAACTGAGAGTACTTTCTCCTCCATGTTATAAAATCCAATCAGTGGATGATGGCTGAGTCCCCGAGGGGGACGAGGATCTGCAGGTGACCGGGTCATCTCTCCTCTCCTCTCCTCTCCTCTCCTCTCCTCTCCTCTCCTCTCCTCTCCTCTTCTCTCCGGTCCTCTCCTCTCCCCTCCTCTCCTCTCCTCTCCCCTCCTCTCCTCTCCTCTCCTCTCCTCTCCTCTCCTCTCCTCTCCCCTCCTCTCCCCTCCTCCCCTCCCCTCCCCTCTCCTCTCCTCTCCTCTCCTCTCCTCTCCTCTCCTCTCTTTGTGTCAGAGCAGCACAATGTAAAAATAATCACCTGAATAACTTTATATCTTAAACTCATTATTTCTGCTTCCCTGCGAGCTGCGGAGCGGCAGGACACGCTTGACTCACTCTGCTCTTTAACGGTGTAGGAGGGCTAGTGGACTGTAGCGGGGTCTGTCTGTCTGTCCGTCTGTCTGTCTGTCTGTCTGCCTGTCTGTCTGTCCTTTGTTGCAATTAAACCAGCGGACTGCATTTCTTGTGCACTGCATGCTGGTGTGAATGCCGTCGCCTATAACTACAGCAAAAAAATGTTTGTTGACTATACTGACGAAAAACGAAATTAAAACTAAACAAAAACCACGGAAACCAATGATGACTAAAACTGAGACTATATTGACAATTTCGTCAAGAAATAAAAACAAGACTAAATGTTAGGGAGGGACTGGTGGAGAAGAGATCCAGTAGAACTAAAAGACAAGTCATTTTATGTTTGGTTGCACTGCGATGCGTTGTGAGCTTGTAGATCAGCTATTTTATGCAACTAAGTGTATACTCACCATAAGGCTGCCGTAATACATTTTTGTCAACAAAATCAAATTAGCAGATTTAGTAGACTAAAATCTTATTATGTAGTCGATTAAAACTAGACTAAAACATTGCATCTAACCAAAACATGACTACATTTAAAGTACATGAAAATGGAAGTGTATTCAGGTTGAATGAACGACAGCCAAGTATAGTGGCTGTTATATGGACACCCCTCCATTTAGAAACATGTGTATAGTGGATGCTATATGGACACTGCTCCATTTAGAAACATGTGTATAGTGGATGCTATATGGACACTGCTCCATTTAGAAACATGTGTATAGTGGATGCTATATGGACACTGTTCCATTTAGAAACATGTGTATAGTGGATGCTATGGACACTGCTCCATTTAGAAACATGTGTATATGTATCAACATGTACTCAACACACACACATACAGTACAGCATTCTATAAACACACTTAGGCATTATAAACATTCTGTGCAAGCACGTGTATGCACGTACACCGTACTTTAAGCTGACCAATGAGGACTCTCTCCTGATTGGCTGACATTTTGCCACCCACCTGACAAATTATTTATTCCGTTTATTAAGAGCTGTGGAGACTGTTAATGAACAAACACTCTCTATAGCATCGTTACTGTCACAATATAGAGTTTTAACCTTTTAACAAACAAGCATTTGGTTTTAACCAAAAGAATATCATTTTCCCTACATTTTAATACCTTGACTTGGGGGTCAATAGTTAACCACTTTCACTTTGAACATAGCTGATCTATGAGCTTGTAGATCTGCTATTTGTGTCTATGCCGTTTGTGTGACATGTCTTGTGTGATGAAGGGCATTAATTTACCAGAACACATACAACGTTTAAATCTGGTGATGAGGTTTCTGGTGGCAGACAGGGAGGATATGCAGCTCCAGGTTGATATCATATTGAATATGAGTCTGGCTGGGATCCATAATTCATCATCTAGAGTGCAGATGAGAAGTGGATGAGCTTTAAAAGCTCACAGGGGGGAGAGGGGTGTAAAGTAACTAAGTACATTTACTCAAGTACTGTGCCACTGTAAAATAGCACATCCAACCCGTCGCTACTAACGATCATTATGAGATCACACCATAGCAGGGGTGTCCAACGTGTGGCCCGGGGGCCAAATGCGGCCAGATGAAGAATGTTATACGGCCCGCGGCCTCGTTCCTAAATTATACTATAACCGACCCACCAGCACCGTCAAACAAGAGTATTTTATAGTATCATATTATGTATAGTATTTGTCTGGATTCCTTGTTCCCTGTTGTCTCATTCTGAAGGGGTCAAAGAAAGTTTTTTTTTTGTGGTATTTTTTTATACCTTGCACGTCTGGTTACATTTGGTAATGTGAGTTGTTTGTGTTTTGTTCAGAGAACACATCTGACAAAAGACAATTGATATTAAATATGGATGATGATAGTTAAATAAAACATTGTAATTGCGATGCACACAGTATGTATTCGTTATGGTCCGACCAAAAGTACATTGGGTGAGTTAATATAACTCACCCTTGGGTGACATGAACATACAGTATCTGAAGATAGCGTCACAATGCCATGTGTTGTTGCGGGTTCGTAGATCAACTATTTATTAACACGTTTTGAAAAATAAATTGTACTTTTGCTTTGTCACCGAAAGTAAAATATGTTGTTGAGGCCAACAATACATTGTGCACTTTTACCTACTTATGGTAATACTCACATCCAGCTGTTTCCACGTCAGTCCTTCTTCTCCTGCTCCTGTGCTCCTTCTCCAGGTGTTTTGGGGTTTTCCTCCACACCTTACCTTTTACCTTTGCGGGGTTTCATGTTAAAGCCTGTTTGTTTGTTGCCGTTTAGTTTCTTCTCAGTGTGTGCCCTGCTGTCCCAGCTGTACCATCGCTGGGGTTGTTGTTTGGTGTGTTGCCACGCATTGAGAAGATGATGTTGATTCTGTTGGGCCGGAGGATCTGAAGAAGGTGGTTGATGCAAGTCTGCAGTTTCGTTGTTGTTGTTGACGTTTTCGGTGGGAGGAACCAGCAACAACATCAACAACAAACTGCAGACTTCATCCGATACGATACGATACGATACGATAGACTTTATTGATCCCACATGGGGAAATTCATAGTTCTCACAGGAGCTCAACAAGTAAGGGAAACACGATACACATACATACACAAGAACAGTATCAACCCCAACACACGCTAAGCATATCACTAAAACAGCTAAAAAGCTAAAAAACCAACACTTCCCTAGATAAAACACTTAAAATGCTACCAAAAATTCCTTGCCTGTTAATACTTCATGCGGGTACTACGTAAGTGCACAGCAGAGATAAAGTGCACAGCAGAGATAAAGTGCACAGCAGAGATAAAAGTGCACGGCAGAATAAAGTGCAAAGCAAATAAAGTGCCCAGCAAAATAAAGTGCACCGCAAATAAAGTGCACAGAAAAAAAGACCTAGCAGTTACTCTATGCCAGATGTAATTTCATAGGTTAACAATGTAGCTTCATTGTCCTAGATCACAAGCTTCATAAGTTCCTATTATACACCTTAATGGCAGCCGGCACGAAGGAGCCACCAAACCTATCAGTCTTAATTCGAGGGAGTGTGAGTCTCTGGCTAAATACACTTCTCCTCAGGCTCAGCTCACGGAAGAGGGGGTGTGTAGCAACTCATAATGTAATAACTGCTCATAATGTAATAAGGGCTCATAATGTAATAAGAAAAATGTAATAAAAACTCATAATGTAATAATCAGCTCATAATGTAATAAAAAAACGAGCGCATAACGTAATAATGGATTTTTCAATAATGTAATAATGTAATAATGTATTACATTAAGAACCTCCACATAGGAGGCTCATAATGTAATAAAACTTCATAATGTAATAATGTATTTTTTATTACATTATGAGCTGATTATTACATTATGAGCTTTTATTACATTTTAATTATTACATTATGCACTTGTTTTTTATTACATTATGAGCTGATTATTACATTATGAGTTTTTATTACATGTTTTTATTACATTATGAGCCCTTATTTCATTATGAGTTGCTACACACCCTGCCAACTTTGTTGATGAAGAATGGAGCAACTATCTGCTAAACATGCAGCAAATTAATACATATGGGGATCATTTAGCTGTACAAAGAGCATCCACAATGTTGTTAACATACAGTTTGTGATTGTATCGACACTGGGTGTTGATGCAACATCGATAATATCCCCATGTGGTCAGTATGACGACAGTCTGCCATTGCTAGTTCTGGGCCACTTTGCCGAAGGTCATGGGGACCATTATGTTAGCCTTGATGGACCAGTCACACACTTGATTCACAGAGCGCACCTCTTCGATCTGTCCAGACTTAGGGCCAGAGTGAGGTACCGGGTCAGGGCCAGAGTGAGAGCAGAGCAGGGCAGGAGATAGGAACGGATAATGTCATTATGAGACACACGCACCACCTCTCACTTCAAACTTGGTTTGATTTTGTTTCCCCTTTTCCACCAGCATACAGTATCAGGTAGCTACAATTTTGACAGTCCAGTAACTACAAGCCCTGGCTTCTCTATCCCACAAAAACATCAATCAAACAGGTAGCCACATGTATCACAGTCAAGCTCAAATTATAAATAACAATAGTGTAGAATATGCCCAAAGATGGTGTATGAAACAACAGAGACGTCCATACATTAGCATAATGACTTAATAGTAGGGTGACCATATTTTCAGCCGCTCAAACCGGGACGCGAGACCCTAAAAGCAATGTGCACGTTATCAAGCACGTGCTTGCCCATTCTCTAACATTCGTGCAAGCGCACATACACCGCAGGGTTGCAAACAGGTAGTGAGTGATTGACAAACAGCCTCAGCGTTGAATTCAGACCCGCAATGAATTTGTACATGTTTTCTGATTGGTTAGTTGAGCATATTTTCAAAAAGAACATGATAAATGTCTATGCAACCACTAAAAACAGATATTATTCTCACAATTTTGTAGTGAATGTTGAAAAGCGGGACATATTAGTGATATTTATTTGAGATATTTGTCCAGACACCGGGACACGCAGCTTGAAAACGAACAGTCCCAGCCAAACCGGGACTTCTGGTCACCCTACTTAATAGTGTGGTCTCAGTTGTTATATGAGATACATGAAGGTTTCCTGTGCAAATAAGCTGAAAAGCTTACTAGGAGCTCCCTTTAGTTGACCTTGTACCAGTGAACTGCACTGTAATGAACCTTTTCCTATGCAAACTTCTAATAAAGTCTTCAATCAATCAATCAATCAATCAATCAGGGATAGATAGCACCTTAACTCTGCAGCCGCACTGAGGCACTCCAACACAATAGTGCACCAGTTCTTTTAGAGTTGTGCATACTAGTATCCACCTAACGTTTCTTCAAAACCCTTAAGTGTAACCAGTCATTACAGACAGCGACGTTAGCTTAGCTTAGCTTAGCTTCAGCACGTCAAGCCCTATTATAAATCCGGCCCTGGGCCAGATTGAGGGACAGAGTCAGGGCCAGAATGAGGTACCGAGTCAGGGCCAGAGTGAGGGCTAGACTTAGGGCCAGAGTGAGGGACAGATTGAAGTGGTGCGCTCTCCTCTGCTTCCTGGACTCTTTGAATCAAGTGTGTGACTGGTCCATCAAGGCTTACATAATGGTCCCCATGACCTTCGGCAAAGTGGCCCAGAACTAGCAATGGCAGACTCGTCATACTGACCACATGGGGATATTATCGATGTTGCATCAACACCCAGTGTCGATACAATCACGAACTGTATGTTGAACATTGTGGATGCTCTTTGTACAGCTAAATGATCCCCATATGTATTCATTTGCTGCATGTTTAGCAGATAGTTGCTCCATTCTCCATCAACACATTAGGCAGGGTGTGTAGCAACTCATAATGTAATAAGGGCTCATAATGTAATAAAAACATGTAATAAAAACTCATAATGTAATAATCAGCTCATAATGTAATAAAAACAAGCACATAATGTAATAATTAAAATGTAATAAAAGCTCATAATGTAATAATCAGCTCATAATGTAATAAAAATACCTTATTACATTATGAAGTTTTATTACATTATGAGCCTCCTATGTGGAGGTTCTTAATGTAACACGTTATTACATTATTACATTATTGAAAAATCCATTATTACGTTATGCGCTCGTTTTTTTATTACATTATGAGCTGATTATTACATTATGAGTTTTTATTACATTTTCTTATTACATTATGAGCCCTTATTACATTATGAGCCGTTATTACATTATGAGTTGCTACAGGGTGGGAGGGGTTGTCCAGGATGGACAACAGCTTGCTGCTCATCCTTCTCTCCGCCACCACTTCCAGGCTGTCAAGTCCCCCTCCTACAACAGAGTTGGCTTTCCTCACAATTTTGTTGAGTTTGTCCTTGTCGGCCTTCCTGAGACCACCGCCCCAGACGGCCACAGAGAAGAACAGAGCACTGGCCACAGATCCATTCAGCAGAATGGATCTGAAACCTGGAGGAGCACCAGTTTCAATCTTCAGATTGTGATCTTCAGTTACCGGCAACATGCTCACAACGCCTCGCAGCGTGAGGTGTTGCGAGCATGTAGATTGGCTATTTTCACAATGTTCGCCTCTTGCTTACTTAATATTTGACAGTTTGGTCCTGTCGAATATTTCGACTATTTGAGGTCAAATAATTCGAATACTAAAAATCACTATTCGTGAATGCCCTAGTGTGTGTGTTTGTGCGTGCGTGCATGCGTGTGTTATCAGTGACTAGTGATGATAGAAGCGCTGCCATTCCACTGCTAATATGCTAATGAAGCAGCCAGGAAGATGTGAAAAGCCTCTATTAATTGGCACAGCTTGACGTTGCGGTAATAAAGATGACAAACGTTGTAGACGCTCATACTGTACATACAGTAAGTGATGTAACAGCTTCTCATGCATACTTTATGGTGACTCATCATCATGCCTCCCTCTTATGGAGATAGACATGAAAAGATAACTTTGTGTTATTTTCGTGAACGCCATTAAACTGCAGTGTGACAGAAAAGCGCCAGCCGCATTTTGTGCTTTTAGATCTGCTACTTTTGAATTTGAATCCTGAAAATAACAGTTTTTGGACATTAGTTAGGGAAAGTTTGCAATTCTGATCATGAAAACCCCCTAGTTTTGCCCCTCACATGCTACTTAAAGGAGATTTATTTTCTTGATTAGTAAAGTCAATGGGACTCCAACTTTGATTGGCTCCCACAAAGTTTCACAAACAAGTTCAGAGGTGATAGTAGACACCTTTATGAACACATTTGTGAAGAAAGCTATCAGTAAGCATTTCGTTCCCAGATTGGTCAAAGACTCGGATAACTTTCCCCAAATACAGTATGAGATTTCCACCGACAGACACGATATACGTACCACAACCTCCACCCATCAATTCTCACATGGCCCTCTTCTAGCGCCACCATGAGGCCAATTCTTGCAAAACACATTTGTGGACACTGCTCCTACAGCTTTTGCCCTAAAATCATGCAAATCGTTACACAGTATGTCTACCGTCATCTCATCAACATGGATCTGTCCCATTTAGCGCCACCATCAGGCCGATTTTTTCAAACACATTTTTGGACACTGCTCCTACACATTTTGCCCAAAAATCACGCTGCGACCTGGCGGACGCTTATCTCCTGATTAGGGAGTCTTACTGGTGTAAATTAAAGTAATGAAATAACAAATAACTAGAATTGACTAAAAACCTTTTAGTTAACTGGTGAATAAAAACACGGCTTAAAAAACTAAAACAAAAAATGTTAAAGTGAAAAAGTAAAAGTGAAATCAATTCAAAAGTATCAGTTTTAATCTTTGTCAATATTTCATACACAAACCCTAGTATCTGACTTAACGTAAGCCCTGCACTTAATGTTGTTTTTTCCCCCCTCAAAAATAGCAGATCCACAAACTCACAACGGGTCACATCGTCACGCATTAGAAGCTTGTACATCTGCTATTTTAAAATTAGTTCACTAATTACTAATTGTTGACTACAATTAAAGCCTTGACAAATAACAAACAGCCATCTGTCCTTACCCAGCATGCAACACAGAAGGTCAGCCCTTGTTTCAAGAAGGTCACGCTACATTTTATGCTTAAGTAATAAGTTAGCCTCGGGAACAGCGATTATGCAGAAATAATAAATTGTATGCTTAAGTAATAAGTTAGCCTCTGGAACAGCGATTATGCAGAAATAATAAATTGTATGCTTAAGTAATAAGTTAGCCTCTGGAACAGCGATTATGCAGAAATAATAAATTGTATGCTTAAGTAATTGGTAGCCTCGGAGCCAGTGATTATTATGCAGAGTTATAGCGATCAGGTGATGATGTCATTACTGTGACTGGCCTATTGGCAGCAAGGCCACCGCTGGAGCTTTTGGTCAGCAGCTGTATCAGCCCTAGGGAGAATACAGCCAGCGACCAATCAGTGCAAGCTTTAGGACTTTATCCTTCCTGTTGAGAAGGGCAAAAAAAGGCTGGAATAAAAACTAGTAAGACGCCTCAGGGCGACATGCGACCTCGCCCTAAAGGACGAGGTTGCGCCAATTCTTGGCCATCTGGCCAGTGAACAGTATATCAGACCAGTTTCCCATGTATATGGAGACCCCGGGTACCCATATATGGAGACCCCTGGTACCATATATGGAGACCCCTGGTACCCATATATGGAGATCCATGTACTGTATATGGAGATATGTTGTGAGAACCCAAACATGCTTTCTCAGTTATTCGTTATGTGAAAGTCCTATGATGTCTATGACATCTTACATCATAGAGAAAGGTATCTGCAACAAAGCAGACTGCCCGCAACACTCCAAGTTAGATGAAGGCTTTTAGGTGCACGGCTCAAAATAGCATATGAGAAAGAAGTAGTCGCCTGCACTCAAGGAATCTCCTTTTTACATGATTTTATTTACCTCAATGGACAGAGTCAACGGACGCGTTTCAGCCCTTCGGCCTTCCTCAGCGTTGCATGAAAACGTTCATGCAACGCTGAGGAAGGCCGAAGGGCTGAAACGCGTCCCTATACTGTCCATGCATTGAGGTAAATAAAATCATGTAAAAAGGAGATTCCTTGAGTGCAGGCGACTACTTCTTTCTCATCTTACATCATACCCTTTTATGCCCATACATGGAGATCCCTGTCTGTAGAACCAGCCACGCAGCTATGGGCTGTCTTGGCCATGGATTCTGTTAGTGTGGTATGTGGCCAATGTGGCCTCCATATATGGGCATTCCTATATGAAGTCCTGTTAGATATTGGCTTAATATTGATGAAATCGAGGAACTCCCATATATAGGCATAAAGGGATTCTGTTAGTGTGACATCACAGTGAAGCCAGAGCGTGATGTCAGAGCAGCAAACCCATTCTGTTAAGAGTGGTTCCCCTGACATCACAGTGACATCAGAGCATGATGTCAGAGCGGCAAACCCATAGAACCACAGTGTCAGGTGTGACAGACAGAGATACATACTGTACATACGGACAAGCTGTGACCATTCACGTACTAATCTGCGACCTACGGTCACAATTATATTGTAGGATATATGATTGATTGATTGTTTTGATTATATAATGTATATTATTGTCTATCGGGTGGAAATATGTATGTCCAAAAAACTGTTAGTTTTCAGGATTCAAATGCAAAAGTAGCAGATCTACAAGCTTGTGGATCGAGATATCTATAGATAGATAGATAGATAGATAGATAGATAGATAGATAGATTACTATCAGACTCTATAGATAGATAGATAGATAGATAGATTACTATCAGACTCTATAGATAGATAGATAGATAGATTACTATCAGACTCTATAGATAGATAGATAGATAGATAGATTACTATCAGACTCTATAGATAGATAGATAGATAGATAGATTACTATCAGACTCTATAGATAGATAGATAGATAGATAGATTACTATCAGACTCTATAGATAGATAGATAGATAGATAGATAGATTACTATCAGACTCTATAGATAGATAGATAGATAGATAGATTACTATCAGACTCTATAGATAGATAGATAGATAGATAGATTACTATCAGACTCTATAGATAGATAGATAGATAGATATATAGATTACTATCAGACTCTATAGATAGATAGATAGATAGATAGATTACTATCAGACTCTATAGATAGATAGATAGATAGATTACTATCAGACTCTATAGATAGATAGATAGATAGATAGATTACTATCAGACTCTATAGATAGATAGATAGATAGATAGATTACTATCAGACTCTATAGATAGATAGATAGATAGATAGATTACTATCAGACTCTATAGATAGATAGATAGATAGATAGATTACTATCAGACTCTGTAGATAGATAGATAGATAGATTACTATCAGACTCTATAGATAGATAGATAGATAGATAGATTACTATCAGACTCTATAGATAGATAGATAGATAGATAGATTACTATCAGACTCTATAGATAGATAGATAGATAGATATATAGATTACTATCAGACTCTATAGATAGATAGATAGATAGATAGATTACTATCAGACTCTATAGATAGATAGATAGATAGATTACTATCAGACTCTATAGATAGATAGATAGATAGATAGATTACTATCAGACTCTATAGATAGATAGATAGATAGATAGATTACTATCAGACTCTATAGATAGATAGATAGATAGATAGATTACTATCAGACTCTATAGATAGATAGATAGATAGATAGATTACTATCAGACTCTGTAGATAGATAGATAGATAGATTACTATCAGACTCTATAGATAGATAGATAGATAGATAGATTACTATCAGACTCTATAGATAGATAGATAGATAGATAGATAGATAGATAGATTACTATCAGACTCTATAGATAGATAGATAGATAGATAGATAGATAGATAGATAGATAGATAGATTACTATCAGACTCTATAGATAGATAGATAGATAGATAGATAGATAGATAGATAGATTACTATCAGACTCTATAGATAGATAGATAGATAGATAGATAGATTACTATCAGACTCTATAGATAGATAGATAGATAGATTACTATCAGACTCTATAGATAGATAGATAGATAGATAGATTACTATCAGACTCTATAGATAGATAGATAGATAGATTACTATCAGACTCTATAGATAGATAGATAGATAGATAGATTACTATCAGACTCTATAGATAGATAGATAGATAGATTACTATCAGACTCTATAGATAGATAGATAGATAGATTACTATCAGACTCTATAGATAGATAGATAGATAGATAGATTACTATCAGACTCTATAGATAGATAGATAGATAGATAGATTACTATCAGACTCTATAGATAGATAGATAGATAGATAGATTACTATCAGACTCTATAGATAGATAGATAGATAGATAGATTACTATCAGACTCTATAGATAGATAGATAGATAGATAGATAGATTACTATCAGACTCTATAGATAGATAGATAGATAGATAGATTACTATCAGACTCTATAGATAGATAGATAGATAGATAGATTACTATCAGACTCTATAGATAGATAGATAGATAGATATATAGATTACTATCAGACTCTATAGATAGATAGATAGATAGATAGATTACTATCAGACTCTATAGATAGATAGATAGATAGATTACTATCAGACTCTATAGATAGATAGATAGATAGATAGATTACTATCAGACTCTATAGATAGATAGATAGATAGATAGATTACTATCAGACTCTATAGATAGATAGATAGATAGATAGATTACTATCAGACTCTATAGATAGATAGATAGATAGATAGATTACTATCAGACTCTGTAGATAGATAGATAGATAGATTACTATCAGACTCTATAGATAGATAGATAGATAGATAGATTACTATCAGACTCTATAGATAGATAGATAGATAGATAGATTACTATCAGACTCTATAGATAGATAGATAGATAGATATATAGATTACTATCAGACTCTATAGATAGATAGATAGATAGATAGATTACTATCAGACTCTATAGATAGATAGATAGATAGATTACTATCAGACTCTATAGATAGATAGATAGATAGATAGATTACTATCAGACTCTATAGATAGATAGATAGATAGATAGATTACTATCAGACTCTATAGATAGATAGATAGATAGATAGATTACTATCAGACTCTATAGATAGATAGATAGATAGATAGATTACTATCAGACTCTGTAGATAGATAGATAGATAGATTACTATCAGACTCTATAGATAGATAGATAGATAGATAGATTACTATCAGACTCTATAGATAGATAGATAGATAGATACTTCAGACTAGATAGAGATAGATAGATAGATAGATAGATTACTATCAGACTCTATAGATAGATAGATAGATAGATAGATAGATAGATAGATAGATAGATAGATTACTATCAGACTCTATAGATTAGATAGATAGATACTATCAGACTCTATAGATAGATAGATAGATAGATAGATAGATTACTATCAGACTCTATAGATAGATAGATAGATAGATAGATAGATTACTATCAGACTCTATATATAGATAGATAGATAGATAGATAGATTACTATCAGACTCTATAGATAGATAGATAGATAGATAGATTACTATCAGACGCTATAGATAGATAGATAGATAGATAGATTACTATCAGACTCTATAGATAGATAGATAGATAGATAGATTACTATCAGACTCTATAGATAGATAGATAGATAGATAGATAGATAGATAGATAGATAGATAGATAGATAGATTACTATCAGACTCTCTTCCCAAAACAAAGTGTGTGATAGAGGCTGGCACCGCCAGGCTAGAATAAGATGGGGTGGGAGTCTGGGAGATTAGGTGGGGGTCATTCCTGTAATGGTCATTACAATGTCCTGATATGAAAGAAACATGTATGGATATATGTGTTGTCATCAGGCCCTGGAATCTGGTGACTTTAGGGCCAAGGCCACTTGGCCTTCGGTGT
>NC_137818.1:2375746-2390128 GCF_963921795.1 Nannobrachium achirus | reverse complement strand
AGTTAGGAGAAGCAGCCAGCAGGGGCGTCAATTGGGTATGGCAGGGGTATGGAGCTGCCATACCCTGGGTCCAGGGGGGTCCAGGGGTATGGAGCTGCCATACCCTGGATCCAGGGGGGTCCAGGGGTATGCAGCTGCCATACCCTGGATCCAGGGGGGTCCAGGGTATGCAGCTGCATACCCTGGGTCCAGGGGGGTCCAGGGGTATGCAGCTGCCATACCCTGGGTCCAGGGGGGTCCAGGGGTATGCAGCTGCCATACCCTGGGTCCAGGGGGGTCCAGGGGTATGCAGCTGCCATACCCTGGGTCCAGGGGGGTCCAGGGGTATGCAGCTGCCCATACCCTGGGTCCAGGGGGGTCCAGGGGTATGCAGCTGCCATACCCTGGGTCCAGGGGGGTCCAGGGGTATGGAGCTGCCATACCCTGGGTCAGGGGGGTCCAGGGGTATGCAGCTGCCATACCCTGGGTCCAGGGGGGTCCAGGGGTATGCAGCTGCCATACCCTGGGTCCAGGGGGCAGAATAAAAGTTACTTTTAAATATAAATCCATGAATGTCTCTTTGTCCATTTGTGCTGGTTATTATGTTGTTAAATTACAGTAAAATAACTACAAATGCAAAATGTAACAAAATGGTCACTTTAACAAGGTATTATAATTATATTCTCCACACTTTTATTCTCCCCATCTTGACAGAATGCTATATTCCCATGTTATGTAGGTCAGCTGCACAGGTGCAATGCATTATTGTTAATTGTGGCACGTTTACTAACATGCCAAGTTTAGCTGCACTTGAACAACCTTCAAAAACGGGGTAAAAAAAATTAAAATACTTCTTAAAATAAATGTATCATGCCTGTTGCTAAGGTATGGCAACATGACTGGTGTCTTCGCGTGTGCAAGACACCAGTCATGTTGCCATACCTTAGCTTTTTCTGGACGATCAACAGCCATCGCCATCGACTTTCTTGATTGGCCAATTAACCCAACTGATCGGCTTTTGTGGATTGGACAACCCTTTGAGTGACGTCTTGGCCACTGAACCAATATAAGCGACAACGCTCACATCAGGACTCAGTTGTTTCTCAGAACAAGATTCAGCAGATCCAGTGTGATTTGCAGCGTGAGGAATGTTCTGCTGGACGGCACATGTGAAGGGAAGACGACAACCAAACGGTTATCCTGCTGTAGTAGTAGAGAACGAGGTGTACTCCTTCGGAGGGCCCTATGGTGGCAACGCGGCTCATATTCATGTGCACGTTTTCAACACGGTGTCTCTGCGCTGGAGGAAGCTGACCCCGGTGATGACAGGAAGAGAACGTCGCCGTGATGTTCCCGCCAAGTGCTGGGGCCACACAGCTGTGCTGATAGAAGATATCGTCTACATCTGGGGAGGATTTACCTGCTATGATATCTGTAATGTACTTTATGCATTTGATGTGGACGCCCACAGATGGTTTAAACCCAGGGTTTCAGGGACCGTTCCAGAGGAGAGGCAGGGCCACTCAGCCTGCGTCTTGGGGAAGGTCATGTATGTCCATGGAGGTGACCATTGTGGTGTTGAATGCACTAATTACTTCTACAAGTTGGACACCAGCACGATGGTCTGGTCTTTGATTAACACCAGAGGACCTCGACCACCTGTTTCAGAAGATCACTCTGCCACCATCATCGGGACAAAGATGATTGTATTTGGGGGAGCCTCCAGAAACATCTGGGATTATCAGCGGGACCAGGAGGACCACTACTACAACAGCATCAGAGTGTTTGACACAGAGACCAACTGCTGGCTGAGCACACCTTCTGCACAGCTTCTTCCAGAAAGACACGATCACCAAATACGTACAGCTCTCCATTGTAGGGAAAGGCTAAATGCCTTTCCCTACAATGGAGAGCTGTACGTATTTGGTGGTTACTCCTACTCGGACCAGACCCTCAATGATCTGTGGAGGTTCAATCCAGAGACCTTCTCCTGGAAGAAGGCTGAGCCCAAGGGGAAAGGACCGGGTCCAGTGTATGGGACGCCCTGTTGTTGCGTGGTGGGAGATCGTATCTTCCTCTTTGGAAAAGAAAAAACCCTTGATGACAAGTCTTTTGACACTTATGTCTTAGACTTGAGTCCTAGTCTGAAGACGTTATGTAAGCTAGCAGTTATTCAGTGCGGTCTGGAGCAGTCTGGACTCCCACACAACATCAGGTGGGAACTGGCAGACATGACTACCAGCACGTTTGACCTTCTCAGACGGCATGGACGCCATAAGACAAATATGGGTAAATTCTCCTTCTACAACACTGCCACCCAAGTCTGGAATTCCTTGACTACCTCCCTTAAAACATGTAGCTCGCTGGCATCCTTCAAAACTGCCTTGAAAACTCACCTTTCAGGAGGCCAGAGAAGGAGGTAGTTATCCTTCTCCCATAGACAGGCGAGAAGTGAGCCCCCCCTTACCCCCCCTTACCGTAGCCCCACCCACCTTGTCTCCCCTACCCTGTTCATATACCGTTTTGTATAACTGTGATGATGTTTGTATGTTTTTTTTGTTATTTGTATAACCATGAGTTGAATACCTATAGGACTTGCGACATAAAAATGACGACGTTCCTTTTAGGCAGGGTGCTTAAAGGACCAGGTCACCTCTGGGACAACCAGATCTTATTTTATTGTTGTGTGGGACACGATCAACACAATCCTGAGTTATTTTTTGTGTTCAATCTGTGTTTTTAGATATGTTAGTATTTCAGCATGCTACAACTGGTCATATGATGCATTTTGCATCATATGACCAGTTGTAGCATGCTGAAATCGGCTGAAATACTAAAATATCTAAAAACACAGATTGAACACAAAAAATAACTCAGGATTGTGTTGATCGTGTCCCACACAACAATAAAATAAGATCTTTGTCCCAGAGGTGACCTGGTCCTTTAACTGTACATTGTCAGTGAGAAAGGAGGGCATTTGCCAAGGTGTTGTTATGTAAATGCTGTATTCAGATACTGTTCACTGTGCAATCTGTCGAGGTGCCAACTTGCTCCCTGTGCACTCGTGCCATGTATGGCCTACTTGTGTGCCAGCAAAGCACGCCATGTTATTTATACCAAGTCGCACTTTTTCTTTTTTTTTTTTTTTTTATCCCACAATTTTGTAACCCATTTTTCTTTTTTTTAAAGATTAGTTTTTGGGCTTTTATGCCTTTATTGATAGGACAGTAGACTGACAGGAAATGGGGGGGGGGGGGGGGGGGGATGGGGAGCGACACGCGGCAAAGGTCGTCCGGGTCGGGAATCGAACCGGCACTGCCGTCAGGCATCCATGCCTATGTGGCGATGCCTAAGTGGTATGCGCCTGGACCAGTAGGCCAGCAGGTGCCCTGCAACCCATTTTTCACCCAGTGCCAGTTGCCTAAGCTGTAACCCTGGGCTCTGCTCTCCCTCTGCCAACCTGGGGAGAGCCCTGAACTGAGCTCATGCTGCCTTCAGTGCATGAGGAGTGAGCAGGCCGCTTCTTATCACCTGACAGGGGGGGGAGCTTCCTCGGTAGGAGGTAGTGGGTGGAAGGAACACGTTATTCCAACCAGTTCCTTTCCCCACCATCAGGGGCCCCAGGGGGAGACAGTATAGAGAGACACACTCTCTCACACACACACACACACACACACACACACACACACACACACACACACACACACACACGCACGCACGCACGCACACACACACACACACACACACACACACACACACACACACACACACACACACACACACACACACACACACACATACACACACACACACACACACACACACACACACACACACTCTCTCTCACACACACACACACACACACACACACACACACACACACACACACACACACACACACACACACACACACACACACACACATATATATACATACATATCCTTTGCCACTTAAAGGATTACACCATTTCAGTGCACACATGTCTGATAGAGAAGGCAGGCTCATGACAGCTGTGAGAACAATTAACCAATCAGGACATGGCCATTATTAATCATCTAATCTAGCTAACGAGCCGTTAGGAGGAGAGAACAACAAAGGAGGCTGATTGGCTGATTGCTGAGCCGTCCCACCTGATCATGAGTGGGAGGTTCCCCCGCCAGGCTGCTGTTTAATTACTAATTACACCCACCTGTTAACGAGATCGCTGAACATACTGCTTGTCCTGGAACATTTCTTAGTTAAAGGGGAAGACCACCCATTTTCAATATTGAACTATATCATTAATATACCTTAGAGGAGTTGTGTGGAAATAGAAAAAAAGTTCCCCCCCTTCTGTGTTGCCTAGAACTGGAGGATAGATTTTGGGGTTTGTATTGTAAAGTACAACTTGATGACATCACACATTGTACTTTACAATACAAACCCCAAAATCAATCCTCCAGTTCTAGGCAACACAGAAGGGGGGGAACCTTTTTCTATTTCCACACAACTCCTCTAAGGTATATTAATGACATAGTTCAATATTGAAAATGGGTGGTCTTCCCCTTTAATCAGTGGTTCTCAACCTGTGGTTGGGACCTCCAGGGGGGTCCCCAGATGATTAACTTAATGTGCAACATTGTTTTCTCTCTCAACAGTAAACAATCCAGCATAAAGTTTAAGTGTATAGAGGGTGTCTGCACATTTATAAAGTGACAATTTAAGGACTTTTTAATACCTCTACAATGACAAATGAAACATTGGCCAAATTGTCAAATATTAGAGGCAGAAATTGTGAAAATCTACATGCTCACAACACCTCGCGTTGCAAGGCGTTGTGAGCATGTAGATCTGCTATTTTCACAATAGAAACGTGTTATACAAAATGTAATGCCTCAACTCTTAGTGTTCGTCAGTTAAAATGTAATTATTTTATGAAAAGGTTGAGAACCACTGAACTAAACAACATAACTAAAGTATGGATGATCACAGTTATAATTTGTATTTTCCGCGTGAAAGAAAAAAAATATAGGGTAAATTCACTGAAAGAACGTAGAGTGAGTCTACTGCAGGGTTTCCAGGGTGTCGTGATGGCAGTCCAGGGGTGCCTCAGAATAATCTGGAATTCATCAATATCACTTCACTATGCTTAGTAAAACAGACCTGACTTGCACTGTACTTGATGAGTTCTTTTTCCATCTACGGTCAACTCTCTTCAGCAAACATAGCAGATCTACAATCTCACAACACGTCCCGTTGTGACACGTTGTGAGCTTGTAGATCGGCTATTTTTGGTGAACGTTCCCTCCAGAATAGGGATGCTGGAGCTCAAGTGGTTAAACGTCAACTAAAAAGTTATTTTCAGTCAGTTGAAAACGGATCACTAAACTACATCATGTGTACAGTAGGGAAGAAATAAGATATTGTTTCAGATGTTTCTTAAATATTGGCAAGGATAGTGATGACTAGTGAAGCATCGAGACAGTTCCCCAGATAAGGGCCTCTAAATTTGATAAATGATTGATGTTTTGAATACCGTTTTGAAGACAGTCTGTCAGTCAGTCAGTCAGTGGGGGGTAGTCTTTCGTGGCCAGCGCGTTGCCTCCCACGATTCGCAAATGCTCCCGGCATACAGTCTGGGAGACGACGATGAGTACGAGATAAAGCGGATGTGACGCACCGGCTCCCTTGGTACAGTAGCAATAACAAGTCCTACTCTAACTCTATGGTCCTACTGGAAGCGTTATGTCTTCTTTCAATATGTTTTGGGACGTCAGTTCGTCTTTCTCTGGTGGTGTTGGTGTTACTTCCATGATGTTTTCAAATGTTCTCTTAAACTATACACGCATAACAAGAAAATGCCTCTCGAATGACTGTCTAGTGTGTTTCTGTTATGTTTCCAATAGAACTACAGCTCATTATAATGACTTTGTCTGTGCTAGTGTGCTTCTGTTATGTTTCCAATGGAACTACAGTTCATTATAATAACTGTCTTTGCACAGTTTTCAATGGGACTACAATTCATTATAATGACACTGTCTGTGCTAGAGTGATTCTGTTATGTTTCCAGTGGGACTACAGTTCATTATTATGACTCTGTCTGTGCTAGTGTGTTTCTGTTATGTTTCCAATGGGACTACAGTTCATTATAATGACTCTGTCTGTGCTAGTGTGTTTCTGTTATGTTTCCAATGGGACTACAGTTCCGTGCAGCACTGGCTACTTCCGATACTCGTCTTTCGGGAGCTGTAGTTCCAGACTCTATATACTGTAGCATTCTGAGATTGTGGAATGGTTGTCTGGCTAAGCGAGACTAGTGGGGTGTAGCAGTTCTAGCTTGAGACTTCCCTTTCCCAGGCTGCATTAGTCACTTCCTCCAGGGGGTCCCCAGGCGTCCCAGGGCCAGTGTGGAGATGGAATCCCCCCATCTGGTCCTTGGTCTAGGCTAGGGGACATTCAGGGGGTCTCCTCCTCTTCCCAGTGGAGTAACAGTAGATAGATAGCTGGCCAAGAACCAGGGCTGCCCTTTCCTACAGGCAACACAGTCGCTTGCCTGGAGCGCCAAGTCTCCCAGGGGTGCCGTGAGGTACAGTAGCCCCTAGAAATATAATAATTGCTGCGTAATTCTAGCCTGGCGTTAATCAGAGTAGTTCACACATGCGTGGGGTTGATGGGTCTCCTCCTGTGAAATGGCGCCCCCTAAGGTAGCATTTTTCTATGGGTCACACCATACCACATGTCACAGCCTCACAGGAAATGCTGCCTGCTGTGACAGTGAGGGTAAACAAAGGCAACATGACTGTCATGGAGAAACACAAAGTTTGGAGATAGGAGATAAGATAGGCAAGATAATGGATATTACACATAACACTGTTCTCTGTCAGAACGTCCCTAGAACTTGACCACAGCAATGGTAAGACATTATACGGTTGAGAAATTGATAATGATGACTTTCGTGGCATGATACATATATTAGAGCAGGGGTCCTTGAGGGAGTTCCAGGGGGTCCCCAGCTAAATGATTTGGAACCAAATGGACCCTAATATGGGTATAAGTAACTCATAGTGTACTAATGGTACCAAATGGACCCTAATGGAACCAAATGGAGCGGCCCTGCCATGAACTAGAAACACCACATAGTGTTGTCTTGTATGCCTGTTTACATCTGCCCACACTCATAATAGTATGTTGGTCCGTCTTTAGAACACGAAGGGTTCCCAGTTCGATCCCAGGCTCCCCCAGAGTTAGTGTGGAAGAGTCCTTGAGCAAGACTCTGAACCCCTAGTTGCTCCTGATGAGCAGGTTGGTGGTGCCTTGCATGGTTTCCTCTGCCATCGCTGTATGAATGTGTGTGTGAATGGGTGAATGTAATGAATGTGTGTGTGTGTGTGAATGTAATGAATGTGTGTGTGTGAATGTGTGAATGTAATGAATGTGTGTGTGTGAATGGGTGAATGTGATGCACAATCTATGTAAAGTGCCTTGGATAAAAGTGCTATATAAATGCACCATTTACCATTTATGGGATAGGTCAGGGGTCTTCAATAGGGGGTCCGGCAGCCCTAGGGGGGTCCTCAGAGCTACTGCAGGGGGCCCTGTTGTAACAGAATGTGTGATAGGAACGTCTTTAGTTCTGTTGTAACAGAATCTTTGTGTGACGGGAACGGTGTACATTACACCCCTATTCTGAGGGGAACATAACCCAGAAATAGCAGATCTACAAGCTTGAGCTTGCAGTCCGGCTATTTTTGTCAAAGAGGTTTGGTGTAGAAGTAAAACACAAGTGGAGACCAAGTACAGCCTTGTTAAGCTCTTGTGCTGCATTTCATGTCATGAAAGGTGCTCTGCAAATAATGTTTATTACTAGTAAGACGCCTCAGGGCGACATGCGACCTCGCCGAGGTCGCGCCACTTCTTGGCCATCTGGCCAGTGATGTTCAGTATATCGGACCAGTTACCCATATATGGAGATCCATGTACTGTATATAGTACATCCCTTTTATGCCCATACATGGAGATCCCTATCTGAACCAGCCACACAGATATGGGCCATGTCTTGGCCATCTGGCCAGTGATTGCGACCGTCAGGTCGCATTTACTACCAAAACCTCCACCGGCTGTCTGTCAGTCAGTCAATCAGTCTGTCATGTCACACTTTTCCCCAACTCATATCTCCGCCACCGTTACCCCAATCCATGCCAAACTTTGCACACACACTCCTTGCCTGCCAATCCACAACCTCCACCCCAGGGACCCCCGGAGCTCCAGGGACCCCCAGGGACCCCCTTCCACCGCCGCCAAAAAGTGCAAAAAGGACCAAATGACCACCCAAACGGGGCTGTTCACGGGGAATTCCTAGGGACCACAGACTCCTGGTGCTCCAGAATGGATGCCCCTAGTGGAGGACCCCCGCCACTGCAGCACACATAAAATGCCGTAACTCGGGCTAGGAGCGACCGGGAGAGCCGGGGGCCGGTACCCGCGCGTCCGCCTCGGCGGCGCCAAGAGAGACGTCAACATGAATCTGTCCCATATAGCGCCACCATCAGGCCCATTTTTTCAAACACATTTTTGGACACTGCTCCTACAGATTTTGCCCTAAAATCACGCAAATCGGTACACAGTATTTCTACACTCATGTCATCAACATGGATCTGTCCCATATAGCGCCACCATCTGGCCGATTTTTTCAAACACATTTTTGGACACTCCTACACATTTTGCCCTAAAATCACGCTGCGACCTGACGGTCGCTTATCTCCCGATTAGGGAGTCTTACTGGTGTACTATATATCGATGACATCAGGGATCTTCATATATGGGCATAAAAGGGATTCTGGGAATACCCATATATTGACATTTACATAGGCGATGTCACCTGTGATATCACCTGTGATGTCACAGTGATGTGTCAAGGGAACCACAGTGACCTTCAGAGATACACAGATACTGGACAAGATGGGCCGGACATCACAGTGACATCAGAGCATTATGTCAGAGCGGAAAACCCATAGACCGTAGACATGTGTATGAAGCCACTTACTGTATCTATCTATGATATCCATGCAAAGGGTTAATCTGCAACACTATTTTATACGACGTGTAGTGGGGGTTCATCTCTCTCTCTCAGCTAAGGGGTCAAGGTTCAAGGTTAAAGTTTATTGGTCTCCCTCAGGATAAATGTGTCTTGGAGACAGAGCCACATCTGCATTGTACATAAAAACACTTAAGACAAAAAAGACAAATAACAAATAACCAAAAAACAGAAAAAGACACATTGCACCCACACCTAACGTACATTGCCTCTACTCAATCTATCGTTTAACATTTTAATTGACATAGGAACAAATGAGTGCTTATATCTATTGTAATGGCAGTCTGGAGTTCTATATCTTCTGCCAGATGACAGTAGTTCGTACTCTCTGTTCAATACATGCAGGGGGTCAGACACTATGTTTCCAGCTTGTCTTAACACTCCTTGTTCATAGATGGCCTGGGGGGTGATTGGGGGGGGAGGGGGGTGATTGGGGGGGTGGCCATACCCATGATCTTCCCTGCCGTATTTGCTAGCCTAGCTATTTGAGACTTATAGTCTACTCCCTGGGTCCCTGGGCTGAAAACATGTTGAAGACCCACGTGTGTGTGTGTGTGTGTGTGTGTGTGTGTGTGTGTGTGTGTGTGTGTGTGTGTGTGTGTGTGTGTGTGTGTGTGTGTGTGTGTGTGTGTGTGCGTGCGCGTATGCGTGCGTGCGTGCGTGCGTGCGTGCGTGCGTGTGTGTGTGTGTGTGTGTGTGTGTGTGTGTGTGTGTGTGTGTGTGTGTGTGTGTGCATGTTCGTGCGTGTGTGTGACAAGGAGACAGTAGCATTATCTCTGCTCTGATTAACCATTCCGTTGCTCCAACCGCGGGTAGAGAGATTTGGAACGATGCTTCTTTTACATAATGTCTTATCTGTTCTGCTGCGTGTTGAATCATTCATGAGTCCTGTTGGAGGGGGAGGAGGAGGAGGGGAGGAGGTGCTGCATGGGAAGGTGAGGCGGGACGTCTTCTCTGCCTGGCGTCTGTTGTCAGTTTTATGATTTAAACTAAATATTCATTACAATAGAACGTCTGCTACTGTGCAGTGTATGGTTGGTGCAGGGAGGAAACCTTGAAAGGCAGTTTTATTTGTATTGCGTTGTTTCAACTACAAGACTTTTGTTCCCACTGAACATCAAGCAAAGTAAACACAATTAAACAATGACATTAGTGTGCATAAAACTAAAGAAGTAAAACAAATGCATATTATACAACTTATGTACAAAACTCTTATGGGGGAACAAAATCACATGTGTTCCAATGAATGCAACATAGATAATATATTTCAGCCACATAAAGGCTCTTTGTAATACTTTTCATTGGTTCAATATGTATAAAACTCACAGGCTCTTTCACTGAAATAGCGAACTTACAAGCTCACAACGCATCTATTTGTATTTTGTTTTTTCTTTTTCCTTGTTTTAATCATGATTTCAAACTCTGTGACTCTCATAGTCAGAACCAGAATCAGCTTTATTGTCACATTACAGGTTTATACAAGTAATGGGGTGGGTGAACTCTTGAGAACTATAAAATGAAACCAAATGGACCCCGTCAGGGTCCATTTTGTTTCATTTTATAGCTCTCAAGAGTTAAATTAATGTTAAACATCTGCATTACTTAATTTACAAGAAGTCTACACAATTATAGAATGTAGAAGAATTTGATATGTTTAGGTGATCATACTACAGCCTCACACAAAAGTATCCAAAGTAGCAGATCTGCCATTTTTGGATTTGAATGCTGAGAACAGTAAAGCAACAGGTTTGTACATATGAGGTTTTCACCGGACAGAGACAACGTTGTGGCCTACTGTATGCGTGTTAATTATTAGATTGCTAGCATGTCGTATGTACATGGTACTTACCGTTCTTTCCTGTTGAGATTGGCACATTTCACCTGGTTTTTTTTTTCATCTCACTCACGTCACTTTGTCTGCTGACATCACTCAATAAACTAAAATAAAAATAAAACAATTCACAGGAGGCAAGCAGTGATCACCCCATGATGTGCACTGCAATGTATATTTCAAATGCACTCCATTGCAGGTGCTTTTTGAGAGTGAAAAAATAAGAAGACAGACACGTGTGACATGTGTGATCTGGGCAGCTTGCCCCAGGAAATGTGCCAAGCTCAATAGTGAACAACGGTAATTGCTCCGTATCGCCATAGTGGAATTGGCTAATTAGTGGTTAATCACCATCATTTAGAACTACTCTGCATTTAGACTAGACTACAGCGCACTGCAATTTCTTTTCAGCTCTGCAAACCTAGATCCGTTACTGTACAGTATGTAGACTGCATGTGGGTTACAGGATTAATTATAATAACAATACACAGTGTTTAGTATATTGCTGCTTATGGCAGATCTTTAGTTGTTTTCGTATTCCTGAGACGATAATTTGATGACCGGGTCATCGGTCAATAGGAAAATCAGTAGGAGACTCTTGAAGACTCCACCGGTCATCACATTATTGAATTGATGGATGGATGGATTGATTGATTGATTGATTGATTGATTGATTGATTGAATATTGTATTAGACAACATTTCACCTTCTTAACTCATTTAGGCCTAATGCCATTAAAAATGGCGACTTTTGAGGTTGACTGCCACAATTGTCTTCGTGCGCGATGCGCGATGGTGCACGGATTACAAAAGACTGTTCACGATTACAAAAGACCAGTATTAGGAGCAGTGTTGTTTACAAAGGAAGTAAATGGAGCACTGTTGCGACCGTCAGGTCGCAGTTACTATCAAAACCTCGACCAGCTGTCAGTCTGTCAGTCACACGTCACACTTTTGCCCTGCTCATATCTCCGCAACCGTTGCCCCGATCCATGCCAAATTTTGCACACAGTCCTTGCCTGCCAAACCACAACCTCCACCCATGAATTCTCACATCGCCCTCTTGAGGCAGATTCTTGCAAAACACATTTTTGGACAGGACACTACTCCTACACATTTTGCCCTAAAATCATGCTGCGCTGACGGTCGCTTATCTTGATTAGGGAGTCTTACTGGTTATTTTCATGTCACATATTGTTTTGGGTGAAATGATTAAGAAATATCATATGGTTTGGTCTTGGATCAGTTTTTTCTGTTTTCTGAAAATCACTTGGCCTACAACACCATTATTTTAAGGATGGGATGATTTTGCATTGTGAGCTATGATGGAATCTAAGTGACTTCAGTCTGTCTGCTCTGTCCCGTCTACATAAATAAATGAATGTCATACTCTTCAACATAATGTCTGCTCTGTCCCGTCTACATAAATAAATGAATGTCATACTCTTCAACATAATGTGATCGTCTACATAAATAAATGAATGTCATACTCTTCAACATAATGTGATCGTCTACATAAATAAATGAATGTCATACTCTTCAACATAATGTGATCGTCTACATAAATAAATGAATGTCATACTCTTCAACATAATGTGATCGTCTACATAAATAAATGAATGTCATACTCTTCAACATAATGTGATCTACATAAATAAATGAATGTCATACTCTTCAACATAATGTGATCTACATAAATAAATGAATGTCATACTCTTCAACATAATGTGATCTACATAAATAAATGAATGTCATACTCTTCAACATAATGTGATCACCGTCTACATAAATAAATGAATGTCATACTCTTCCACATAATGTGATCACCAACTACTTACCCATTAACATGTATTGTTTTCTCTCTCCACTCCTCAGTGTTGGACTCTTCCTATGTGAAAGGGGCGGGGTTTCGGACTCGCGGGAGCCGGGGATTCTGATTGGTCTGTGTGGGCAGTGGGCGTAACCAAAGCCTTCCGATGTAAGTTCCAAGTCACTTCCCTTCTTTTCTCTTCTGTGATTGGTTGAGCGCTGTCCAATCAGCAATAACGTGCCCACATAACGGTTGACGTTTGGAAATCTTATTTTATTTTTTATTTTTGTATTTTTGTTTTCATGCCTTTATTGATAATATTTAGTGGAGACATTGACCATTATGAGGCCAATTTGAAACGTTTGGGTTGGAGGTCATTTTTAGGCCTGTTGGCCATGCAAAGTTTCATGGCAATCGGGTGCTGGATTCATGACTTTTTGTGCAAAACGGGTCATAAAGTACCTTCTCCCTGTAGCAAATCATAGCCAATCTGAATGGAATCTGGAAAGGCTGACAGATATATCATGATGATGACGTGACCACAGAATTCTACAGAGGATGATTCAAGGAGTCCAGAGGGGGTGGAAAGGTTTCATTGTACCACCCTCGGTTCAAGAGTTCTTATTGGCCAAAGAAACGTGTAGGGCCCTGTTGTTATAACGCCACCTTTAGGGCAATTAAAGAAATTGAGAAAATGTCATGCCGGTCGCAGGGATGAGCTGGGCCCCTGATTCAGCCCGGGAAAAGGAGTTGGAGAGGCCCTCATTGCGCGTGCGGCCAATAGAGATGCGACGTTCGCGAACGAATCGAATCTTTTGAACGGCTCTTTGAAGTGAACGATGGGATCCGGTTCGCGGAGTAGGGAGCCGTTCATTTGGCTGAATTGGCTCGCGACGCGGTGTGGCGCTGCCGGTACCGCGAAGCGCGGTGCGGCGCAGCAATGTGCAGCTATCTAGGAAGCAAATTAAGACACTACAGTTTGATTTGATCATAGCTTGGACAATTATTAAGCGATTTCTATAATTAAAACGTCTCCATATTGCTTGGGAAGTCCACTTCCATGACAAATGACTGTATTATGTCCCTGTAAATATTTAAATGTTTGCTATTTTAAAATAGCCGATGTACAAGCTCACATTGTGCCAGGCCCAGCCAGTTGGTAAATCCTGGCTATATACGCCGCTAGGGAGGAGCGAGTTCATTGTTGCATGCTTGGTTTTTTTAAGGTGTTGCATGAATAACATTAGTCAAGGTAGCTTAATTTACACACACACGTTTTATAAAAAGGGTAAATACAAAATTGTGATCTCAACTGTCAGCAGAGGAATGTGGTGCCAGACCGTGCCACCTTGTAGATTCATGCTTCAACGAAAATATATAAATATGCAATGAGCCAAAAGAGCCAAATGAGCCAGTCTTTTGAACGGCTCTTTTAAGTGAGCCAGAGCCATGGCTCTAGCTCACTTCAAGGAGCCATAAATTGCATCTCTAGCGGCCAATGGCCGCGCACCAGATATTTCCGCCTTCAGGGCGCGCTGCGATGCCTTATAAATACTAACCGATGAGCGGTTACTGTGATTTTAGGTCTCATCGTTTTTCTGGTGTAAAGAGTGTCTAATGATGATGTATGTACAGTAGACCATCCAGGAGTAGTCAAGGAAGAATAGTGGGCCGGTATTCAGATGATAG